>NW_006205747.1:0-7190 GCF_000334495.1 Tupaia belangeri chinensis
GCTTGTGTTGCCTGCATGGCCCCGTCAACATTTTGCAGTTTTCAAAATACTAAACATTTACCTCCTTAGTTAAATGTATTCTATTTATTTTTGAATGCTGCATTGGGGAGGGTTCTTCAGAGAAACAAAACCAACAGCATAAATATATATATTTTAAAAAAAGGAATTTATCATAGGATTTATCTCACATGATCACAAGGCAGAAAAATCCCACAGCTGTCTGTCTACATGATGGAGAAACAGCTGACAGATTCTGAAAAAAGAAAGCCGGTATAATTTCAGTTTATAGTTTGAAGGGGTGACTACAGACCCAAGCACCCACAGACAGTTTGTGGTTATGAATCCAGGGTCCAGAGGTTGAAGAGTACAAAGTCTGGCTGGCTGGGAGTCTCCAGAGTCAGGAGCCAGCAGAAACAAATGCGGCCAAAGGCAGAAAAGAGGTAGAATATACAGATTGTGTAGAAGTGGAATGCATACATGCTCTAGAAGGAAAGAGAGAGAGAGGGAAAGACAACAGAATCCTACCTCCTCTGTCCTTTCCACACTCTTAGCCCATCAGATGGTGTCTGCCATATTAAGGATGGGTCTTCTTTTCTTGGTCCACTGACTGCACAGGTGTCAGTCGTTCATCACTGAGGATGAATTTTTCATGCATGCCCATTATCATATTGAGAAGATATCTTATATTCCTAGTTCATTGACTGCTTTCTATCATGAATGGGTGGTGGGTTTTGTCAAATGCTTTTCCTGCATGAATTGTAATGAAAAGGTGGACTTTATTTCTTCATTCTATTCAGTGTGGTTTATCACACTGATTCACTTCTATATGTCAAAAAAAATCTTGCCTATTTAAGTGAAATCCCACTTGGTCATAATGTATGATCTTTTAAATATATTTGTCTTGCTAGTATTTTGCTGATATGTGTACATCCGCATTCACATTGGGTATGAATATAAATTGGATATGACCAATTCTCAAAAAAGATATTGGTCTGTGGGTTTCCTAATGTCTTTTTTTTTTTTTTTTTTGGATTTTTCCATCACCTTTGGTATCCAGATACTACTGGCCTCAAAACATTTTAGGAAGTATTTCATTCTCTTTTATTTTTTTAAAAAAATTTATAAAGACTGGTCTAATAATAGTGTAATTCCCTAGTGAAATGATCTAGTCTCATGATTTTCACTGTTAGGAGGTTTTTATTGTTGATTCCATATCTTTATTTGTTTTAAGTCTACAGAAATTTTATTTTCTCCTCAAATTGTTTTGTATAGTGGCATGTTTCTTAATATCTTTCAGTAATATTTTGCAGTTTTCAAAATACTAAAATTCTAGGACTTTCCCCCTGTAACTTAAGTATCTAATTTTTTGGATTACATGTTCTTACAAAACTTTTCTATTATCCTTTTTGTTTTTATAATGATAAGATCAGTAATAATCTCTGCACTTTCATGCCCAATTCCATTTATCTGAATCTCCTGGATTTTTGTCAATTTCGACATTCTTTTTAAAAATCAGACTTTGAGTAGTATTGATTTTCTCTAATGTTTTTCTATTCTCTATTTCATTTTATCCTTTCTCATCTTTTTATGTCCTTCCTTCTGCATTCTTTGAATTTAGTTTACACTGTTTTCTGTTCCTTAAGGTATAAAGATAGATCATTGATTTGTGATCCTTTTTTTTAATCAGAGAATTTGCCATTATGAATTTTTCCCCGAGCACTGGTTTCACAGCTTCTCGTAAGTTCTGGCATGGTGTGCTTTCACTTTCATTCTTCTCTCATCTTTTTATGTCCTTCCTTCTGCATTCTTTGAATTTAGTTTACACTGTTTTCTGTTCCTTAAGGTATAAAGATAGATCATTGATTTGTGATCCTTTTTTTTAATCAGAGAATTTGCCATTATGAATTTTTCCCCGAGCACTGGTTTCACAGCTTCTCGTAAGTTCTGGCATGGTGTGCTTTCACTTTCATTCTTCTCAAAGTATTTTCTCATTTCCATTGTGATTTCTACTTTAACATTTTGGTTAAGGACATATTGCTAAAGTTTCACATATATGTAAATATTCCAGTTTTTGTTTTGCTATTGATTTCTAGTTGTATTTCATTTTGGTCAAGGAAGATATTTTTCATTATTTCAACTTTTTAAAATTTACTGAGACTTTTTTTTTGACCTACATGTTTTCTACCCTGGAGAATGCTCCATTCTCTAGAAGAATTTTATTCTGTGGTCATTGAATGGAGTGTTCTGTATATGACTATCAGATTTAGTTGCTTTATAGTCTTGTTTGAGTTCTCTATTTCCTTATTGATATTTTACCTGGTTGTTGCATCCATTATTGAAAATAGAGAACCATGGGACCAGCAGGTAGTGTGGTGGTTAAGGTGCTGGACACTCCACATGGCTGAACATGGTTCGAGTCCCAGACCTGGTGGCTTGTTTCTCACTTTCCTGTTCTTCCTCTCATCAAAATTTTAAAATTTTTAAAAATTTTAAAAAGAGTAAATAAAATTAAAAATAAATAATTTTTTAAGAAGTAGAGAACCAAAATCTCCAGGTAGTATTGTAGAATCTTTTTCTCCCTTCATTTCTCTCTATTTATGCTTCATATTGGAGCTCTCTAGTTAGATTTATATGTTTATAATTGGCAAGTATTCTTGGTGGATTAATATTCTATCCATTTTTATGTCCTTTTTTTGTCTTTTATAACATTTTTTTTTTTCAGTTTGAAAGATGGTGTGTGCACTCACTAGAGGGAGGGAGTGAGAGAGTAATCCCCATGGAAAAACCTCACTCCACAATAATTTCCTGTTCTATTTTTGTTTGCTTGTTTTTCATTTTAACATTCAGATGGTGAGTTCCTGACTTGGCTGAGTAGCCTTAGGAGGCTCATTGAAGAGTCTAATCAAGTTCTTTATAAAAGGTTTCAGCAAAGCCAGCTAAATCGATTAGTATTCTTCTGTGAAAATAACAGACCAAATTTAGACTAAATTTGTTTATTTATTTATATGTTTAGCAAATAAGTGATTTCATGCCTCTCTCTGGTAAAAGAGGAAATGGAGAGAGAAAAATGTTTCAGAAGAAAATTACAGTGCACTTATTACTAAATTTTAGCTTTGTCTATATCTGATTTTTTTTGAGAGAGGTTTTTGCTATAGGGCATGTGCACTCACCAGAAAGAGAGAGAGAGAGACAGAGAGACAGAAAGTGCAAAATCACCTCCCAGGGGGGGGATGGCCACACCTCAATCCCTTCTCCTCCATTCTCTTCTTGGGATCTTGGGCACGCACGCACACTTGCCAGGTGTGAGTTTAAGCCACCGGGTCCAGGCCTCGAACCGCAGCCGACTACATGGGAGTCCAGCGACATAGCCATTACGCTAACTGCTGGTCCCTCCATATCTGATTTTTGAGTTAGTATCTACCTACTGTTTGAACTGATTCCTAACCTTTTTCCTGGCTTTAAGTCTTCAGAAAATTTTTCTTAACATTTTTTTTATTGTGATTTATTAAAGCTAAAACTACTTTTCTTGAAATAAAAAACAATACATAAAAAAGTAAAAATAAAAACATGAAAAAACATAAAAACATTCAAAACATTCAAAAACTTATTTAAAAAGAAAACCTGTTTTAAGGACCACAGTAAGCTCTGTAGCCTCAGTGAGGTGTTATGTTATAGTATTTTATTTTATAGTATGTTCTTTCTACTCACTGAGTTTTGTGCCTGTGTTCATAGATATGTTATATCATAAACAAGTCAATAGAACACATGTCCATGTGTTCTATAAGTATGTTTATATCAGCTGCACTTGCTATTGAAGGTATTTAAATTAATAAAGATCTTTTGTGAATCAATAAAATGTGAGGAAAAAAAAGGCGTGGAAAACCACTATAGATACCAGAGACGGTGTAGGAGGAAGATGGGAAACAGCAGAGGGTGAGAGGAAGGGAATAAAAAGGGGGGGACAAAAGCAAAATATATACGAAACAAGAAATAAAAAATTATTTGTGGACAATACTATGTACGATACTATCCTTGACTGAGCCAATAAATAGTGTATTCTGGATAAGAAAAATCATTTTGTATGTTGTAATGATGCACAGTGAATGGATGTAAAATAAGTATATTTTAAATTAAAAATAATTATGGGCTTATTATTAACCTCTTAGATGTATAACACTATTTTTAATTAATGCCTCACCCATTTCCATAGGTATACAAACTGGTCCCATACAGCTTAATTCCTCCCATTTGTTCACATTGTCACCAATTATGTCTTTACTTACTAGGAGATATTTACAACTAAGTTTTTATGCATTTTTATTTTTAATCATATTTGGAAGTGTAAGGGAGTACAAATCAGAAATACAACCCTGGGTTTTGTATTTATTTTTACCTTTGTTCTTTATTTTGTCATATGGTTTTGAATTGATGTCTAATGTCCTTTATTTTTACCTAAAAGTCTCACTCTAGCATTTCCTGCAGGAGAGATCTACGAAAGATGAACTGTCTTTGTAGCTGCTTATCTGGGACCGTCTTTGTTTCTCACTTTTTGACAGTTAGTTTTCCCAGATACAGGACTGGTTGATGGTTTTTTTCTTTCCAGATCCCACTGTCTCTGGGCCTCCATGGTTTCTGTTTAAGAATCAGCTCTTCTATTCTTCGTGTTCCTTTGTATAAATCACTTCTTTTTTTATTGCTTTCAGATTTGAAAAACTGATTACTACGTGTTTCTGTGGATCTCTTGTGTTTGTTTTACTTGGGGTACACTGAACTTCTAAAATGTGTAAATTTATATCTTTCATTTAATTATGGATATTTTGGCTCTTGTTTCCTCAAAATTCTTTTATGCTCTTTGTACTTACTCTCCTCTCCTTCTAGAAATCTCATCATGCGCACGCTGATTTAGTGATAGTGTCCCCTAGGTCTCATAGTCTCTCTTCATTTTACTCCATTCCTTTTTCTGTTTTTCAGAATGGGTTAGTTTGTCGACCTATAAAATAGTTGTCTGCTTCTTCATTCCTCCAGCTCAACTCTGCTGTTGAAACTCAGTGATTCCTTCATTTCACCTTATGCCACTTTTGGCTTCATAATTCTTTTGGTTCCTTTTTATGATTTTGTATCTCTTTATGATATTTACTATGTTGGGAGGCATCATTATCACAATTTTCTTTAGCTGTTTGAGTATATTTAAGCCAAATGACATATAATTCTTGTTAGTAAGCAGCTGTCTTTTTTTCCTTCAAGACAGCTTTAGTTACTGTGTGTATGGGGTTACTCATGTGTGTGTGTGTGTGTGTGTGTGTGTGTGAATGGGCCATACTTCCACACTGTTTCCAAAAAACTTTCCATGCTTTTTAACTTGCTATGGAAAACTGGACACTATGGATATTATAATATAATAATTCTGGAAATCAGATTCTTCCTCATGCTCAGGGTTTGTTTTTGTTGGTTATTGTGGCTTTAATTGTTTGAGGCATTTCTAAACTTTTTTCTGTAAAGACTTCATTTGTCCTGCATAGTCGCATAAGTCTCTGTTCCTTTAGTTTAAGGTCAGATCCTGTAGTGATGGAGAATTTTTTTTTTTTTTGAGAGGTTTTCGCTATAGGGCGTGTGCGCTCGCCAGAAAGAGAGAGAGAGACAAAGGGATAGAAAGTGAGAAATCACCCCCCAGGGGGGATGGCCATGCCACAATCCCTTCTCCTCCATTCTCCTCTTGGGATCTTGGGCACGCACGCACCGGTTCCGAGACTCGAACCGCGGTGGACTACATGGGAGTCCAGCAACATAGCCATTACACTAACTGCTGGTCCCGTGATGGAGAGTTTTTGAATGCTCTATAGAAAAAAAAAAATCTCTTAAAAACAAACAAACAAACAAACGAACGAACCTTTTTCCAGTAGTAGTGCTGGAAGAACTAAGTGTAGAGGCATTCTTCCAATGGTTAGGCAGGTCCTATTCAAATTTGTCTTAACCTTCAGTTCTGGTTACAGGGACACTAAAGATCATTTTAAGGTGAAAATATAGCATCTTGTTAAGGTATTTCCTGGGTACATTTACTGCTTTGGTAATTCCCTTGATTTTCTAAATTCTTATGAGCAGGATGGCTTACTTCCCCCAAAATTCTCCTTTCTATAAATTTTCAGGTTCTCAGCATATCTAACGGTTTGACTCATAATCTCTCCCCAAGCAGCAGAAGGTTTTCACAGAATAGCCGATGATAAGCATTTTGTCTTCTTGAGCAAGCTCTCAGGCTGTGCAAAGAAAAGTGCCTTCAACAAGTTCCTCGAGTAGCACCCAGACTGGTCCAAACAGACAAAGGCAATTAGAGAGCAAAGCCTGCTCTGCTCCATTTGGATCCAGAGACCAGAGACCAACTGGGATGGCCTTTCCTCCAGTTCTCAATACCTTCTTCTTTATTTACATGGAAGGCCTCTTCATAACGGCCTGAACCATTAGTATTTCTACCAATATTCTGACCACAAATAGTTAAGTAATCTCTAAGAAGTTTTGAACTTTTTTTGTTTGTTTTGTTTGTACTTTGCTATAGGGCAGTGAATTCACAGAATAAAGACAGAGAAAGAAAATGAGAAAGTTCCCCTCAAGGGGATGGCCACACAGTGAAATTTCTCCTACAAGTTTCAGACTTCAACAATAGCTCTCCTCTTCTGAACTTCTACAGAAGTTGTCCTGGCTGCTCCATTTAAAGCTTTCTTAAGTGCTTCCTTTACATTTTTCCAGCCTCTATTCACAAGCCAGTACTAAGGCTGCTTCCACTTGTTAAGGAATTTCAGCACCCCTCTTGTCTGTTACTGATTTATTTTCTTACTCCATTTTATATTGCTATAAAAAATACCTGAGACTGTATAAGTTATAATGAGCAGACATTTATTGACTCTCAGTTCCAGAGGCTGAGAATTCGACGTTCAAAGAGCCAGCATCCGGCAAGGACCTTCTTGCTGCATCATCATGTGTGAAAGGTATAAGGGCTAAGATGGAAGACGAAAGGAGAACAAATGTGTTCATAACAGCATTAACAATAGCCATGAAAGGAAAGTCCTCGTGGATTTTTTTATTGCCAGTGGGTGTGTGTACTTGCCAGCAGAGAAGATGGGAGAGAGGGGTGGGAAAGCAGGGGGAAAAAAGCCTCCTTCATGCCATGATCCATTATCCTTCATTTCTCCATCTTTTCA
>NW_006205748.1:0-829 GCF_000334495.1 Tupaia belangeri chinensis
TTATAGGGATTTTGAAAACATCTCTGCTGATTTTACATTTTTAGTAGCTTAAAAGAATAATACATGAAGTCAAAATATCCCATGAAAGTATTAAAAGCAGACTAGATCATACAGAAAATTGAATCTCAAATGTAGAAGAGAAAATCACTGGCCTATAAAAACCACCACAAAGACAGAAAATTGCCCCCCAAAAATGAGAATTATATACAAAAAATACTAGATACCATCAAATGTCCAAACATCCAGATAATTGGTATCCCAGAAGGTGAAGAGACTAATAAGGGCATTGATAATATATTCCATGAAATCCTGCAAGAAAACTTTCCAAACCTAGAAAGGCACTCAAAGATCCAGTCCCAAGAAACATAAAGGACCCCTAATAGAATCAACCCAAGAAGACCTTCTCCAAGACACATTATAGCCAGATTGACAAAAACCACAGACAAAGACAAAATATTAAGATTGGCAAGAGGAAAACATCAAGTTACCTATAAAGGATATCCCATCAGACTAACAGCAGACCTTTCATCGGAAACAATGAGAGTGAGGAAAGAATTGGAAAATCAACGTGTTAAGAGAAAAGCAATTTTGACCAAGGATACTGTACCCAGCAAGATTATCCTTCATGTGGGAAGAAAAGACAAGAACATTATCAGATATACAAAACCTAAAAGAATTTACCAGCACCAGACCAGATCTCTAAGAAGTTCTCAAGGGAGTGCTGTATCAGGAAAATGAAATAAGAAATAAGAGTTGAAGTGCTCAAGGGAGTGCTATACTAGGAAAATTAATAAAGAAACAGAAATAAGAATTCAAAGACTAAGAAAAT
>NW_006205749.1:0-1423 GCF_000334495.1 Tupaia belangeri chinensis
CAAGAAATAGCTAATAACTGGGGGATGTCACTGAAAAACTGACAGACCATGTTGGACTCACAAAGGATAAGGATAAGGTTCCAGCTGCATGCATGACCCTAATCAGGCTCCCACAGCCCAAGACACAGTTGCCATCTGCACACACATGCCCTTGTTCATGACCACGTCATAATGCAGGGGATGGCATATGGCAACATAGTGGTCAAAGGACATGGCCGTGAGGAAGGAGAGCTCAGCGTCTGCTGTAGAAATAACCAGAAAGACCTGGGCAACACATCCAGAGAAAGATGGAGCTGCTGTGTGTCAAAGAGTTGGCAATGGACTTGGGGACTGTGACTGAAATCAGGCAGAGATCCAGGAAGGATAAATTCTTCATGAAGAAGTACATGGGAGCATGTAGCTGATGATCCAAGGTCGTGGTCACCAGAATGAGAACATTCCCCATAAATGCACATAAGTAAATCAGTAAGATCACCACCAAATGCAAAAGGTACATACTTTGATTGGAAGAAAACTCCATGAGGATAAATTCAGTCACAACCATAAGATTTGGCATTATCTGTATTTTAAAAGGAAAAATAAAACATTAATTCTTTTGATACTAAACATAAATGACTGTGTATATAATATACAGTATTTGTACATTCTGTTTAGCATAAAAAGTACATCCTTATTTAGTTTCTTGATCATTTCTCAATTTTCTTATTGAGCCAATTTAGTTTGTTTACACAGATGTGTTATACTATTGCTGTGATATACATATGTACACACACATGTACTATGAAAGATGTTAAAAAATTGAAATTTCTCCACTGACCTTAACAGCACCTTAAAGACAGTGTTCCTTCCTGTTCTTCTGCAGTTTTATCCAATGACTGCTAAATGGGGTCCCAATCTTGCTGATTCTATATCCATTCCCAGGACTAAGACAAACTCAGTTACAGCACAACTTCCAAGAATATGAACAGCAAATAATTCTTGGAACAAAACGGAATTATGGTAGACTCAATCTATTCTATAAGATCTTTAATTTAGTTGCTCTTTAAAACATTCAATTCTGAAATGTTCTCATGTTTGAGTATTAATTAGACTGTTTAAGAGTATTAATTAGAGGGAACCAGCAGTTAGCGTAATGGCTATGTCGCTGGACTCCCATGTAGTCGACCGTGGTTCGTGTCCTGGACCCAGTGACTTAAAACTCACGCCGGGCGCATGTGCGTGCGTGCCCAAGATCCCGAAAGGAGAATGGAGGAGAAGGGATTGTGGCGTGACCACCCCCCCGGGGAGTGACTCGCTTTCTGTCTCTATGTCTCTCTCTGTCTGTCTGGCGAGCGCACGCGCCATATAGCGGGGGAAAAAAAAAAACCTCTCCAAAAAAAATGAAGAGTATTAATTAGAGATTGAACTAATGTTTTTTTTTTTT
>NW_006205750.1:0-1410 GCF_000334495.1 Tupaia belangeri chinensis
AGAGAGAGAGAGAGAGAGAAAGGGTGAAAGAATCAGAGAAAGAACTCATCCCCTTGCAATAAGGTCATGCCATGATTTCTTTTCCTCCATTCTGTTCTTGGGATTATTTGACATGCAGGCATACCCCCACCCCTCATGTTTTTCTAACAACTCAATTCAGGACTTCAACCATGTAGTCACCATGTGGGAAGCACCTGCCTTAAGCTCTATGCTGAATTAGGAGTTAGCTTATCTCCTATCTACCCCACTCTAGGTAGATAGGATATGAGCTCTGCATAAAGCAGTTACTTGGTTTTGCTTTCTGTGGTCTGGTGAATGTTTGCTATGCCTCCATTACTAGATCAGAGGAATTTATGATTCTCCATTGGGTGTTCTAAAATTAGAATGAAATCAGTCACTGTGTGGAGCACAAATTGTGAGATTGAAGACTCTGGGTCTACAACTAGAATCATGACCACATCAGAGCACAGTGCCACGACTACTATTCCACTTGCTGACTTGTATTAGATATAGCTTTAATCAGGCTTTTGAAAATTCTCCCAGGCCTATCAGAAAACGTGGTTATAATCCATACAAGTGGTTAGCCAGAATCTCTTTTACCTGTAATATTACTACTTACTAATTTTCTACAAAATTATTCCCACCTTGCTCTTTGTGAACAAATTTTTACTTGTCCTTGATATATTCAGATATGAACGTAATATTCTTGAACTACTGTAAAATCTTATGGCCACATTTCTCATGTATATTTTGAGATTTTAAAGAAAGCTTTCTTTACTGTGCTGTAAAAGATATCATGAAGTGACCAGGAGGTTGCATGGTGGTTAAGGTACTGGATTCTCACATAGCTGACCACAGTTTATGTCTTGGGCCTGGAAGATTCAAAATTATGACAGGAACATGTGCATGCATGCCTAAAATCCTGAGAGGAGAATAGAGCAGAAATGAGGGTGTGGCTATCAGCACTAGTTTGTATATGGCGGCAGCTTTTATATACCTATGACTTCCCTACAAAGCAAACTTCTACCATCCCCTAGTCAGCAGTGAGCACCCAGAGTCAGCACCTTGATTCTAAGATTAACTTCATGTCATGACCTCAGTTGTCACAATAAGCATACAGGCATCACTATATGGGTCTTGGTGGCAGAAGTGCAAAGGTACCAACAATCACACTCATTCTCCCAAAGACTGAATATGAAGATAGTGCTGATGGAATGGACAACAAGCTATATTAATTCTCTCTTCTGTCTTAAAGAAATGAAGAAAAACTAAAAATGAGAAGAAAGTTGATAAAAGGATAACAAGGGATCCTGAATTCACAACTGTGCTCTTCTCTCATTTCTGTGCACACTTGATTATTCTTTATGCAATTAATCATGCACACACACACACACACCTATATATACCAAC
>NW_006205751.1:0-3455 GCF_000334495.1 Tupaia belangeri chinensis
CACGCATATGCGCCTGGCGTGAGTTTTAAGCCACCGGGACGCAAACCACGGTCGACTACATGGGAGTCCAGTGACATAGCCATTACGCTATCTGCTGGTCCCTGTGATAGAATCTGTTACAATATCATAAAAAATAGCTTAATATGTTAAGATACTCTAAAATATTAGTGATGTCACTGCAAGAAGTTGTTTAGAATCTTGTGAACAGGGAGGAACTTTTTATTTTTGGAGACGTTTTTGCTCCAGGGCACGTGTACTTACCAGAAAGACAGAGAGAGACAGAGAGACAGAAAGCGAGAAATCATTCCCCAGGTGGATGGTCATGCCCCAACCCCTTGTCTTCCATTCTCTTCTCAGGATCTTGGGCATGCACGCACACACATCCATCAGGGCGTGTGTACTCGCCAGACCGACAGAGAGAGACAGAGAGACAGAAAGCGAGAAATCATTCCCCAGGTGGATGGTCATGCCCCAACCCCTTGTCTTCCATTCTCTTCTCAGGATCTTGGGCATGCACGCACACACATCCATCAGGGCGTGTGTACTCGCCAGACCGACAGAGAGAGACAGAGAGACAGAAAGCGAGAAATCATTCCCCAGGTGGATGGTCATGCCCCAACCCCTTGTCTTCCATTCTCTTCTCAGGATCTTGGGCATGCACGCACACACATCCATCAGGGCGTGTGTACTCGCCAGACCGACAGAGAGAGACAGAGAGACAGAAAGCGAGAAATCATTCCCCAGGTGGATGGTCATGCCCCAACCCCTTGTCTTCCATTCTCTTCTCAGGATCTTGGGCATGCACGCACACACATCCATCAGGGCGTGTGTACTCGCCAGACCGACAGAGAGAGACAGAGAGACAGAAAGCGAGAAATCATTCCCCAGGTGGATGGTCATGCCCCAACCCCTTGTCTTCCATTCTCTTCTCAGGATCTTGGGCATGCACGCACACACATCCATCAGGGCGTGTGTACTCGCCAGACCGACAGAGAGAGACAGAGAGACAGAAAGCGAGAAATCATTCCCCAGGTGGATGGTCATGCCCCAACCCCTTGTCTTCCATTCTCTTCTCAGGATCTTGGGCATGCACGCACACACATCCATCAGGGCGTGTGTACTCGCCAGACCGACAGAGAGAGACAGAGAGACAGAAAGCGAGAAATCATTCCCCAGGTGGATGGTCATGCCCCAACCCCTTGTCTTCCATTCTCTTCTCAGGATCTTGGGCATGCACGCACACACATCCATCAGGGCGTGTGTACTCGCCAGACCGACAGAGAGAGACAGAGAGACAGAAAGCGAGAAATCATTCCCCAGGTGGATGGTCATGCCCCAACCCCTTGTCTTCCATTCTCTTCTCAGGATCTTGGGCATGCACGCACACACATCCATCAGGGCGTGTGTACTCGCCAGACCGACAGAGAGAGACAGAGAGACAGAAAGCGAGAAATCATTCCCCAGGTGGATGGTCATGCCCCAACCCCTTGTCTTCCATTCTCTTCTCAGGATCTTGGGCATGCACGCACACACATCCATCAGGGCGTGTGTACTCGCCAGACCGACAGAGAGAGACAGAGAGACAGAAAGCGAGAAATCATTCCCCAGGTGGATGGTCATGCCCCAACCCCTTGTCTTCCATTCTCTTCTCAGGATCTTGGGCATGCACGCACACACATCCATCAGGGCGTGTGTACTCGCCAGACCGACAGAGAGAGACAGAGAGACAGAAAGCGAGAAATCATTCCCCAGGTGGATGGTCATGCCCCAACCCCTTGTCTTCCATTCTCTTCTCAGGATCTTGGGCATGCACGCACACACATCCATCAGGGCGTGTGTACTCGCCAGACCGACAGAGAGAGACAGAGAGACAGAAAGCGAGAAATCATTCCCCAGGTGGATGGTCATGCCCCAACCCCTTGTCTTCCATTCTCTTCTCAGGATCTTGGGCATGCACGCACACACATCCATCAGGGCGTGTGTACTCGCCAGACCGACAGAGAGAGACAGAGAGACAGAAAGCGAGAAATCATTCCCCAGGTGGATGGTCATGCCCCAACCCCTTGTCTTCCATTCTCTTCTCAGGATCTTGGGCATGCACGCACACACATCCATCAGGGCGTGTGTACTCGCCAGACCGACAGAGAGAGACAGAGAGACAGAAAGCGAGAAATCATTCCCCAGGTGGATGGTCATGCCCCAACCCCTTGTCTTCCATTCTCTTCTCAGGATCTTGGGCATGCACGCACACACATCCATCAGGGCGTGTGTACTCGCCAGACCGACAGAGAGAGACAGAGAGACAGAAAGCGAGAAATCATTCCCCAGGTGGATGGTCATGCCCCAACCCCTTGTCTTCCATTCTCTTCTCAGGATCTTGGGCATGCACGCACACACATCCATCAGGGCGTGTGTACTCGCCAGACCGACAGAGAGAGACAGAGAGACAGAAAGCGAGAAATCATTCCCCAGGTGGATGGTCATGCCCCAACCCCTTGTCTTCCATTCTCTTCTCAGGATCTTGGGCATGCACGCACACACATCCATCAGGGCGTGTGTACTCGCCAGACCGACAGAGAGAGACAGAGAGACAGAAAGCGAGAAATCATTCCCCAGGTGGATGGTCATGCCCCAACCCCTTGTCTTCCATTCTCTTCTCAGGATCTTGGGCATGCACGCACACACATCCATCAGGGCGTGTGTACTCGCCAGACCGACAGAGAGAGACAGAGAGACAGAAAGCGAGAAATCATTCCCCAGGTGGATGGTCATGCCCCAACCCCTTGTCTTCCATTCTCTTCTCAGGATCTTGGGCATGCACGCACACACATCCATCAGGGCGTGTGTACTCGCCAGACCGACAGAGAGAGACAGAGAGACAGAAAGCGAGAAATCATTCCCCAGGTGTATGGCCATGTCTTAAAGAAAATAAATTCAGATTGGTAATATGGGGGAGTTTACAGAGATTGGTTTTGTAGTTATCAGTAGAACGATTAGAAACCAATGCCTTTTTTCATGGAATTTTTTCAAATTCGGGACTCCAGCTCTTGTGAGAATAAAGTCAAGAGAACTGACAACAGGAAATGGACCTCCAGAACTCTGAAGGTTTTAGGAACATCGGAAAAGGCCACGTCACCGCCTGGTGGTCCACTGCATTTGGCTGAGGACAGCAGATGCTGTGAAGCAGAGTCCGAAGAAAAAAGGTACACATCTATCACTTCTTCATTTCTCTCTGAAGGAATATTAGCAGAGATAGCTTTTTCTAGAAATGACCCAGAGTAGAGTCCTGTCTTCCCGTCCAACACGGGAATACTCAGCTGTTTCTTCTATGGAGGAGGTGACTAAAATGAGAGTAAGTGTCCTTGACAAAACTAGTTCCATTGATTACCAGGGAAGCTTCACGGTGAGGAAAGTATAGACACCTCCTTGGAGAATTAGTATGCTAAAGGCATGAG
>NW_006205751.1:4218-4961 GCF_000334495.1 Tupaia belangeri chinensis
CATATTCTTCAAGGTGTCAGGACTGGGACTTGAACGGCATTGACTGTGGTGTGGGATCCAGTGCCTTGATGTCCACACGACTTGCTGGTCCCTAGTTGGAATAGGATTTTATCCCCCTTCATGTGTGTCTGACAGAATCTTTGACAATATAAAAAAAAATCTATGGTATGTTAAGATACTCTAAAATATTAGTGATGTCACTGTAATAAGTTGTTTAGAATCTGGTGAACAGGGAGGAATTTTTTTTTTGAGAGGTTTTTCCTACAGGGCGTGTGTGCCTACCAGAAAGGCAATGACAGAGAGACAGAAAGCGAGAAATCATTCCCAAGGTGGGATAGCCATGCGACAACCCCTTGTCTTCCATTCTCCTCGCAGGATCTTGGGTATACACGCACACACATCCATCATGAGTTTAAGGCACCAGGTACAAGTCTCAAACCTTGGTCGACAACATTATTGCGTAGCAACATAGTCATTACGCCATCGGTTGGTCCCAGTATAAAGCCTTATTTCAGTTTTTACAACTTTTCATGAAAGGACAAATGTGTCACATTATTCCATTTACCCCTGTTTGGAAGCCGAGAAGATGCATTTCTTTGTATGTAGTTGACCGTTCAGAATCATTCTTAAAGAAAATAAATTCAGGTGGGACAGATGGGGGAGTTTTCACAAATTGGTTTTGTAGTTATCAGTAGAATGATTAGAAACCAATGCCTTTTTTCATGGACTTTTTTCAAATTCGG
>NW_006205751.1:5035-13650 GCF_000334495.1 Tupaia belangeri chinensis
GAGGAACAGCGGAAGAGGCCACGTCACCGCCTGGTGGTCCACTGCAATTGCCTGAGGATAACACATACTGTGAAACAGAGTCCGAAGAAAAAAGGTACACATCTATCACTCCTTCATTTGTCTCTGAAGGAATGTCAACAGTGATGGCTTTTTCTAGAAGTGATCCAGGATAGTGTCCTGTCTTCCCGTCTCACACGGGAATACTCAGTTGTTTCTTCTGTTGAGGAGGTGACTAAAATAAGAGGAAGTGTCCTTGACAAAACTAGTTCCATTGGTTACCAGGGAAGCTTCCCGGTGAGGAAAGTATAGACACCTCCTTGGAGAATTAGTATGCTAAAGGCATGAGTGAAATGTGTGGTAAGTGAAGAATGTGGAATTCAAGGAAATTTTCTTTCCTTTTTATGAAATAGTTAAACCGATTCTTCTAGAGTAGGTTTATAAGCTGTTGTTGGTAATGATCCAAAGCACAGCAGTTGTTTTTTAAATTCTTGTGTGTCTGACAGAATCTTTTTTTTTTTTGAGAGAGAGGTTTTTTGCTATAGGGTGCGTGTACCTTCCAGAATGACAGAGAGAGACAGAGAGACAGAAAGTGAGAAATAACCTCCCGGGGGTGATGGCTACGCCACAATCCCCTCTCCATTCTCCTCTCGGCATATTGGGCACACACGCACATGCACCCGGCATGAGTTTTAAGCCACCGGGTCCGGGATGCAAACTATGGTCAACTACATGGGAGACAAGTGACATAGCCATTACGCTATCTGCTGGTCCCTGTGATAGAATCTTTAACAAAATCATAAAAAATAGCATGATATGTTAAGATACTCTAAAATATCAGTGACGTCAGTGTAATAAGTTATTCAGAATCTGGTGAACAGGGAGGAACTTTTTATTTTTTGAGAGGTTTTTGCTACAGGGCAAGTGTGCCTACCAGAAAGACAGAGACAGAGAGTCAGAAAGTGAGAAATCATTCCCCAGGTGTATGGCCATGCCACAACCCCTTGTTTTCCATTCTCTTTTCAGGATCTTGGGCATACACGCACACACATCCATGATGAGTTTAAGCCACCAGGTACAAGTCTCAAACCTTGGTCGACAACATTATTGCGTAGCAACATAGTCATTACGCCATCGGTTGGTCCCAGTATAAAGCCTTATTTCAGTTTTTACAACTTTTCATGAAAGGACAAATGTGTCACATTATTCCATTTACCCCTGTTCTGAAGCCGAGAAGATGCATTTCTTTGTATGTAGTTGACCGTTCAGAATCATTCTTAAAGAAAATAAATTCAGGTGGGACAGATGGGGGAGTTTTCACAAATTGGTTTTGTAGTTATCAGTAGAATGATTAGAAACCAATGCCTTTTTTCATGGAATTTTTTCATATTTGGAACTCCAGATTCAGAATCATTCTTAAAGAAAAAAATAAATTCAGATCTGTAAGATTGGGGAGTTTACACAAATTGGTTTTGTAGTTATCAGTAGAATGATTAGAAACCAATGCCTTTTTTCATGGAATTTTTTCATATTTGGAACTCCAGCTCTTGTGAGAATAAAGTCAAGAGATCTGGCAACAGGAAATGGACCTCCAGAATTCTGAAGGTTTTAGGAACATCGGAAAAGGCCACGTCACCGCCTGGTGGTCCACTGCAATTGGTTGAGGACAGCAGATGCTGTGAAACAGAGTTGGAAGAAAAAAGGTACACATCTATCACTTCTTCATTTCTCTCTGAAGGAATATTAGCAGAGATAGCTTTTTCTAGAAATGACCCAGAATAGTGTCCTGTCTTCAGGTCCAACAGGAGAATACTCAGTTGTTTATTCTATTGAGGAGGTGACTAAAATGAGAGTAAGTATCCTTGACAAAACCAGTTTCATTAATTACCAGGGGAGCTTGACTGTGAGGAAAGTATGAGCACCTCCTTGGAGAATTAGTATGCTAAAGGCATGAGAGAAGTGGGTGATAACTAAAGAATGTGGGATTGAAGGAAGTTTTCTTTCTTTATAATGAAATCGTAAAACTGATCCTTCTAGAGTATGTTCGTAAGCTCTTGGTAACAAACTAAAGCACAGGACATATGTTTTAAATTTAAGTTTGTTTGACTGAGTATTAGAGTGCTTAATACATTATGTTGTCAATTTTGAACAAAAATTATTAATACTTTTTAAAAAAACTTATATTCATGGGGCCAACAGTTAGCGTAACGTCTATGTCGCTGAACTCTTACGTAGTCGACCGCAGTTCAAGTCCAGAGTCTGCTGGCTTAAACTCACGCTGGGCACGTGTGTGTGTGTGCCCAAGGTCCCGAGAGGAAAATGGAGGAGAAGTGATAGAGGCATGACCATCCACACTGGGGGATGATTCATCATTTTCTATCTCTCTGTCTCTCTCTGTCTTTCTGGTGAGCACACGAGCCCTATTGCAAAAAAAAAAAAAAAATTCCTGTTCAAAATTTAAAAAAAGCTTCTATTGTATCATTTTAAGGTAAGAGGGCATTCATTAAGAATTGATTCTGATATGAAATATCCTATAATGTATAATGTACTTCAGCATCTATGTAATGATCCTATAAGTATAATGTACTTCAGCATCTACGTAATGATTGAAAAGTTGAACTGTCATGCACAAAGTAGTCTTAAACTCTGACATAAAAACCATTTGAACACTGAAGGCAGACTAAAGAGAAGTCAAGTTTTAGTTTCTTCCTTACCCCCCAATATTACATGTGTGCTCTACAGAGACAAAAACATTGACTCAGGGCTTAGAAGTCATCCTCTGGGAGAAATGGCAGTGTCACTCAGTCACTTCTATGTCCTCACACAATTCTGGGCATGCAAACAAAAGCCCAGCATATCCTTCAAGGTGTCAGGACTGGCACTTGAGCAGCACTGACTTTCGTGCTGCGGGATCCAGCGCCTTGATGTCCACACCACTTGCTGGTCCCTAGTTGGAATAGAATTTTATCCCCCTTCATGTGTGTCTGACAGAACCTTTGACAGTCTCATAAAAAATAACTATTATATGTTAAGATACTCTAAAATATTAGTGATGTCAGGGTCCAAATTGTTTAGAAACTGGTGAGCAGAGAAGATTTTTTTTTTTTTGAGATGTCTTTGCTAATAGGGCTCGTGTGTTAACCAGAAAGACACAGAGAGAGAGACAGAAAGCAAGAAATCATTCCCTAGGGTGATGGCCACGCCACAATCACTTGTCTTCCAGTCTCTTCTCAGGATCTTGGGAATGAACGCTCACGCGTCTGGCCTGAGTTTAAGCCACCAGGTCCAGGACTCAAGCTGTGGTCAACTACATGGAAGTCTAACGACATAGTCGTTACGGCATTTGATGGTCCCAATATAAAGCCTTCTTTCTGATTACATATAACTTTTCAGTGATGGAGTAATGTGTCACATTGTTCCATTTATCCCTGTTTGAAAGCTGAGAATATGCACTTCTTTGTAATAGTTGACCCTTCAGAATCTTTTTTAAAGTAGAAAATGAATTCAGATGGGAAAGATATGTCAGTTTACAGAAACTGGTTTTGTAGTTTTCAGTAGAATGATTAGAATCCAATGGCTTATTTCATGAATTTTTTTCAAAGTTGGAACTCCAGCTCTTGGGAAAATGAAGGCAAGAGAAATGAAAACTGGAAAAGGTCCTCCAAAGCCCCAACAGTTCTCGGAATGTCGGAAAAGGCCAAGTCACCTCATGGTCGTCCACTGCAATTGCCTGAGGTCAAAAGATTCTGTGAAACAGATTCAGAAGAAAAATGGTACATATTTATCAGTTTTTTATTCCTCTCTGAAGGAATATTCGCAGTGATGACTTTTTCTAGAAATGACCCAGGATAGTGTCGTGTCATCAGGTCCAACATGGGAATACTCAATAGTTTATTCTGTTGAGGAGGTGAGAAAATGAGAGTAAGTGTCCTTGACAAACAGCAGTTTGATTAATTACCAGGGAAGCTTGACTGTGAGTAAGTGTAGACATCTCCTTGGAGAATTAGTATGCTAAAGTCATGAGAGAACTGAGTGATAACTGAAGAATGTGGGATTCATGGAAGTTTTCTTCCCTTTTTGTGAAATAGTAAAACCGATTCTTCTAGAGTATGTTTGTCAGCTGTTGGTAAAAATCTAAAGCACAAGACATGTTTTTTTAATTTAAGTTTGATTGACTGTCTATGAATTAGAGGGCTTAATACATCATGGTTTTTTTTTTTGAGAGGTTTTCGCTATAGGGCGTGTGCACTCGCCAGACAGAAAGAGAGAGACATAGAGACAGAAAGCGAGAAATCACCCCCCAGGGGGGATGGTCACGCCGCAATCCCTTCTCCTCCATTCTCCTCTTGGGATCTTGGGCACACATGCACATGCGCCCGGCATGAGTTCTAAGCCACCGGGTCCGGGACGCGCACCGCGGTCGACTACATGGAAATCCAGCGACATAGCCATTATGCTAACTGCTGGTTCCCAATACATTATGTTTTTAATATTGAACAAAAATTATTAATATTTTTTCTTAAAACTTCTATTCATGTATGGTTTTTTTTTTTTTTTTTGAAGTTTTGCTATAGGGCGTGTGTGCTCGCCAGACAGAAAGAGAGAGACATAGAGACAGAAAGCGAGAAATCACCCCCCAGAGGGGATGGTCACGCTGCAATCCCTTCTCCATTCTCCTCTCGGGATCTTGGGCATGCACGCACACGCTCCGGCGTGAGTTTTAAGCCACCGGGTCCGGGACGCGAACTGCGGTCGACTACGTGGGAGTCCAGCAACATAGCCATTACACTAACTGCTGGTTCCCTCATGTATGGTTTTAAGATAAGAGGGCATTCATTAAGAATTGATTCAGATATGAAATATCCTAATTTACTTCAGCCTCTAAGTGATGACTGAAAAGTTGAACCGTCATGCACAGATTAGTGTTAAACTATGACCTAAAAACCATGCCAACACTGAAGGCAGACTGAAGAGAACTTGTTTTTAGTTTCTTTCTTATTCCCCAGTATGGCATGTGTGATCTCCAAAGACAGAAACATGGGCGCAGGGGTTACGAGACATCTTCTGTGAGAAATGGCAAGGCTACAGTCACTTCTCCTACAGTCTCCTCAGAGAATTTTGGGCATGCAACAACAAGCCCAGCATGTTCTTCAGGGTGCCAGGATTGGGACTTGAACAACACTGACTGTCGTGTGGGGTCCAGCACCTTGAAGTCCACACCACTTGCTGGTCCCTAGTTGCAATAGAATTTTATCTCCCTTCATGTGTGACAGTATTTTTTACAGTATCATAAGGACTAGTTATGATATAGGAAGTTACTCTAAAATATTCCTGATGTCAATGTTATAAGTTGTGTAGAATCTGGAGAACAGAGAGAATTTTTTTTTGAGAAGTTTTTGCTGTAGGGCACATGTGCTCACCAGAAAGTCAGAGAGAGACAGAGAGACAGAAAGCAATAAATCATTCCTGTGTGCGGACGTCCATGCCATAACCCCTTATCCTCCATTCTCCTCTCAGCATATTGGGCACGCATACACACACATTCATCGTAAGTTTAAGCCATCAGGTCCGGGACACAAACCATGGTCAACTACATGGGAGTCTAGCGACATAGCCATTATGCCATCTGTTGCTCCAAATATGAAGCCTTCTTTCTGTTTGTTACAACTTTTCAGCAATGGACTGATGTGTCACATTATTCTATTAATTCCTGTTTTGAAGCTGAGAATATGCTGTTCTTTGTATGTAGTTGACCCTTTAGAATCTTTTTTAAACAAGAAAGTGAATTCATATGTGAAAGATGTGGGAGTTTACAGAAATTGGTTTTGTACAGAAATTGGTTTTGTAGTTGGCAGTAGAATGATTAGAAACCAATGTCTTTTTTCATGGATTTTTTTTCAAAATTGGAACTCCAGCACTTATGAAAATAAATGTAAGAAAAATGAATACAAGAAACGGACCTCCAAAACGTCGATGGATTTAGGAACGACGGAAAAGGCCAAGTCACCACCTGGTGGTCCACTGCAATTGACTGAAGTCAAAAGATTCTGTGAAACAGATTCAGAAGAAGAAAGGTACATATCTCTCACGTGTTGATTTCTCTCTGAAGGAATATTAGCGGAGATGACTTTTTCTAGAAATGAACCAGAGTAGTGTCCTGTCTTCAGATCCAACACGGGAATACTCAATTGTTTATTCTATGGAGGAGGTGACTAAAATGAGAGTAAGTGTCCTTGACAAAACTAGTTTCATTAATTACCAGGGAAGCTCGACTGTAAGGAAGTGTAGACATCTTCTTGGAGAATTAGTATGCTAAAGATAAGAGAGAACTGGGTGATAACTGAAGAATGTGGGATTCAAGGAAGTTTTCTTTCCTTTTTATGAAATAGTAAAACCGATTCTTCTTGAGTATGTTTGTAAGCTGTTAGTAGCGATCTAAATCACCGAACATGTTTTTTAAATTTGTTTGTTTTACTAAGTATTAGAGGGCTTATTACATTATGTTTTAAATATTGATCAACCATTATTAATAATTATTCTTAAAACCCCTCTTCATGTATGATTTTTAATGTAAGGGCATTCATTAAGAATTGATGCAGATATGGAATATCCTAATATACTTCAGCCTCTAAGTGATGCTTGAAATGTTGAACTGTCATGCACAGATTAGTATGTAATAAAAACCATGCCAACACTGAAGACAGACTGAAGAGAACTTATATTTTTAGTTTCTTTCTTATCTCCCAGTATGGCATGAGTGTTCTCCAGAGACAGAAACACGGGCAAGGGGGATAAATGACGTCCTCTGGGAGAATTGGCGATGCCATAGTCACTTCTCTTACAGTCTCCTCACAGAATTTTGGGCATACACACAAGCCCAAGGTGCCAGGACTGGGCCTTGAACAGCACTGACTGTCATGCGGGATCCAGCGCCTTCAAGTCCACACCACTTGCTGGTCCCTATTTAGAATAGTATTTTATCCCCCTTCATGTGTGTCTGACAGTATCTTTGACAATATCATAAGGAATAGCTATGATATAGTAAGACAGTCTGACATATTATTTATATCAATATTATCATTGTTTACAATCTGGCCAACAGGGAGATTGTTTTTTTTTTTCCGAGAGGTTTTTGCTATAGGGCGTGTGTGCTCACTGGAACGTCAGAGAGAATCAGAGAGACAGAAATCGAGAAATCACTTCCCGGGGAGGGGATGGCTATGCCACACTTTCTTGTCTTTTATTGTCTTCTCAGGATCTTGGGCATGCACACACGTGTCTGGCGTGAGTTTAAGCCATTGGGTCCGGGATTCAAACTGTACATGGGAGTCCATAGGAGTACATGGGAGTCCAGTGACATAGCCATTATGCCAACTGCTATTCCCAATCTCCCCTTTTTTTGAAACCTGAGCGCAGCTTTCACTCTCTCTATTTCTATCAATATTCTTATTTCAGACCTTTATTCAATGTTTAAAAAGTTTCTTTTTAATTTATCATTAGTATTATTATCCATACATTCTGTTGCTATACGTCGTTTGTATTGTAAGGAGTCTTTACCAAGCATGATGTACACCTCAGTCCCGCCCACATGAGAATACTGTACACATCCTCCTCAACAGATAATAAACCATATCTGTCCCACAAGTGTCTTAGCTCTATTTTTCCCAAAAAAAGGTTTCTGTTCATTTCTAAATCTTTCTTCTTCCAAGGCTTCACCATCATCTAGGCTTTTACTTGCCTGCTTCTCCAAACTTGTAACTGCCTCTTCCTGTTAACCCATTTCCAAACCATGTCCACAGTCCCAGTTGTCTGTCAACCCCACCCTTTTAGCTGTGCCCATTTATTGTATTCATTTGTTATTACATTGCTAAACAGCAATACTTGAAACTGGGTAGTTTGTAAAGAATCAGTGGATCACTCGGCTTACAGTTCTGGTTCCTGAAAGGTATAAAAGCAGGGCCTGACTTCTGGCTGGCCTCTGACTAGTCACAACATTGCCCAGAGAAGCAGATAGGTCAGTAGCTACCTGTAGAGAAAGAGAGGGGCAGAGACGGAGAGAACACAGGAAGAGTGACCGGACTCTTCCACCTCCTCTGTTTGTCCCTCCCATGTTCCAGGTGATTGAATGGTGCCCTCCCATTAGGCCCGGCCTCTCAAAGGTCTCACCTCCCAAAGATACTGGTAGCCAAACTTCCCGGTCAGGGACAAACGTTTATTCAAATCATAGGAGAGTCAAGTTGTAATTATATGGAGAACATCATTTAATACGCAGATAGCTGGCCTTTCATCAAGTTTTTTGCTAATGAAAGGAACTCACTTAGTTTTTCTTGTATATTTTTGCTCTAAAGCAGTTCCAGGAAATCTAATATTGATGATTCATGGCCTACCTCAGATGACGACTTCATAGGTCTCGATACCAAGGTACTGTGCTGTCTTGTCAAATTATTTTCCTTTCATTGAAGCTCTGGATTTGGTTTTGTCTAGTATTTACTCTTAAAATTTATCAGTGGTCTACCTATCTTTGCTTTATAGTTGTAATTGGAAATGGGTCAGAGTAAGCTAGTTTATAGAAATAAGATTATTAGATTTTTTTTTCTTTTTACTTTGGTATGTACCTT
>NW_006205751.1:20645-25246 GCF_000334495.1 Tupaia belangeri chinensis
CCTGTCTGGAGGTTGGACAGTCTTTCATGGGGGAACTGGGACAGGGAGGTCTCAGGGTGGGGATTGGGCTCAGATCCTGCCCTATGCAGTGTCAAAGGGAGGACTCAGAGAAGCAGGAAGTCTAATCTATTCAAGGTACTAATCCATTCAAGGTATTCAGATTCTCATGTAGTTCCAGGGAGGGGCAGTAAATTTGCCAGAGGGCAGAAACCTTAGACAGTTATCAGCTCTGAGTTATTCATGGATTCAGGGTCTCTCCATATCAGTAGGAGTAGGGTTTAAAGACAATAGGAGTGTTAATCACTCTCTTTACTCTTAGGCAAAGGAGGAGAAGGCAAGTTTCTAGTCATGGAAATTTACAGTTTATAATGGAGGCACTCTTCCAAGATGGAGTCTCGCCTGGTTCAAGTTCAATGAGAGATGTTTCTTTTTTAATTCATTTTTCTTATCAATCAGAAATACGAAGCTTTTGGGAAGGTATCACTTAATGAGTAAGCTTCCTCCTTAGCCAGAATCTGAGTCTGGATCACTGTAGAGGCTGATATTATTATTATCAATTAAATTATGTCTGCAAGCAATATTAAATAATTTATGTACAAATGTAGTAAAAAGATACTTGGAAATGATGCACAATTTAGGGGAATTAACTCTGTGGGACTGTGTCAAGTTCTGATTTATATGCCTCTGCTCACAAAATACTTAATTCCTTAAATGAACAAAACGTATCATGGATGTGGAAAACCACCTTGAATCCTGGTTCAAGTTCAATGAGAGAGGTTTCTTTTTTAATTCATTTTTCTTATCAATCAGAAATACGAAGCTTTTGGGAAGGTATCACTTAATGAGTAAGCTTCCTCCTTAGCCAGAATCTGAGTCTGGATCACTGTAGAGGCTGATATTATTATTATCAATTAAATTATGTCTGCAAGCAATATTAAATAATTTATGTAGAAATGTAGTAAAAAGATACTTAGAAATGATGCACAATTTAGGGGAATTAACTCTGTGGGACTGTGTCAAGTTCTGATTTATATGCCTCTGCTCACAAAATACTTAATTCCTTAAATGAACAAAACGTATCATGGATGTGGAAAACCACTGGCTGGGCCAAATGATCCTGAATCTTCCTATATTCTGCATCATTTCCAAGTATTTTACAGGACATTAATGTGAGGAGTGGGATTGTTCCCCCATGTTGATCCTGGAGTCTAATTCCATTTTACATTTCAATAAAAAGCATATTTTTGGCTAGATGATTTTATTACTCAATTTTCCAGAAACACAAGTAGCTTGTAAATTGAGGTGAGGTTTACTTTTTTGTGAACAATGTTGCCAAGAATTGTTCACTGTATTGGAAAGCACATCGTGAGCAGCAGTGGTGCAATATTTGAATTGTAGTAACAAGAGTACACTTAAAATCACTTTAAACAATGGCTTTAGTTCATTCCAGTATACTTCTTGGTTGAAACTACGACTATTTGTACATATTAGGGTTTACATGGATTTGGTCTGTTTTTTTTAACTGTTGGAGCTATATCTGCAGTAGTGAAGTGCTGCAGATTCGAAGTAACTCTCCACAGACAGTGCTGCTTTCATACAGAGCAATTTAACCGGGGAACGTGGCCATCCTCGTCCCAGGGACACAAAGATGGTCTCATACCATTTGAATAAATGTGGCCTCCATGCCCTTTCTTCCTCCTGATCACGGGATCTCTTCCCATGACCAGCTGGACTTTGACATCCCAGTGAATCTGTGTACTGCTAATGGCACATTACGGGCCAATGGACATTTATATCTCTGAGGTGAAATACATATTTTTTAAAGAATTATTTTATTTAACTTTATACGTGTATTTATTTAGTTTAATTTGACCAGAGAGGGACATAGAGAGAGAGGGAGAGAGTGAGAAAGCAATCTGTCAGGTCCGATACTTGAACTGTGGTAGCCCCCAATCTCTATGCCACCTGCTGGCCCTGAAATACATAATTTAACTGAAGCATTACACTTGAATATTTAAAAGCAAAACTTTTGACCTCATGTAGGTATATTGTATTTGTCTGCATTTAGAAGGACGTATTACCTCAAAGCTCAGTTTGTAGCTGTTGTTGTGGAAGGGATCAAAATCCTATAGGATAAAAGTAATTTTTGCAAATTGGACAGTTGATGCCTCCCAACTATGTCACCTGTGTAGTGGATGTTTCTGGATCTAAAACCAGTATCAGAAAAACCGAGTGGATGTTAAAAAGACCATTTCATCACTGATTGGCTCCAGGTTCTCCGGTCCTCTTTATAAAATTACTGTTATCATTTTATTATTTTTCAAAGAATTATTTAAGTTCATTTGTTATTATATTTTTAGTTGCTGTAGTTCATCGTAGGAAGAGAGAGATTGGGAGGGAGAGACAGAGAGAGAATGTGAGAAATTACCCTGGGAGGGTGACCACATTGAAATCCCTTCCCCCTCTCCCCATTCTCCTTTCAGGATTTGCCTCCTGCCGGCCGCAATTTTTGCTGTTAAAATAAAGTGAGAAGATATAGTCACTGCTGATGATGAACGTAGTTGAGGACAGCTGTGATTGAAATAGGATGACTCTTTAGAGCTCTTCAGGGAAAGTAATTCTTTCCTAAGTTCATAAAAGGCTTCAGTGGTCTTGATGGTACATGTAGAGATGATGGCATTTTTTAACGTAATTTTTTCGTTGAAAAGTTTGTAGGCCATTGTAATTCATGCAGCAGAATGTGTGATGCAAAAGGAATTATAACCTACTCTTTAAAAGTGTAGGATCAGGAGATGGCATAATGGTTACCAAAGTGGACTCCCCTGTAGTTGACTGTGGTTCGAGTTCTGGACCTGGCAGCTTAAAACTCAAGCCAAGTGTGAATGCATGCCTGCCCAAGATCCTGAGAGGAGAATGGAGAAGGGATTGTGGCATGGCCATCCCCCAGAGGGTGTGTGTTCTCACCTTATGTCTCTGTATGTGTTTCTGGTGAGTGCACCTGCAATATAGAAAAAAATTCTCAAAAAAAAAAAGAGAGAGAAGTGCTTACGTAGTCCCTCATATTCGATTTCCTCAAGCCCTGTATACTGGTGTTTATATGTAATCTTATCTTTGGTTGTTTTGGCAAAGTGAAAGTCAACAGAAAGATTCTGGAACAGAGAGCCCCTTTAATTTGGTCAAAATTTTGCATTGTGATTTTTAGTACTGACCCGTTCATTTGGAATACTTTGAAGGGATCATTTTGGTTTCAAACTTCAAAATTGTTTAGCAAATTTAGTTTTTTTTATTCACCAAAATCAAAATAATTGGTACAATGATTACTTTTTAAAATGAAGTATTAAAGCACTGGGATAACATTGCTACCTGAACCTCATCATTCTCTATTCAGAAGTCATACTTAGGGACCAGCAGTTAGCATAATGGCTATGTCGCTGGACTCCCATGTAGTCGACTGCAGTTCGAGTCCCAGACAGGGCGGCTTAAACTCACACCGGGGGCGTGTACATTAGTGCCTAAGATCCTGAGAGGAGAAAGGAGGAGAAGGGATTGTGATTTGGCCACCCCCCCTTAGGGGGGTGATTTCTCACTTTCTATCTCTCTGTCTGTCTCTTTCTGGTGAGCGCATGCACCCTATAGCAAAAACCTCTCCAAAAAAGAAAGAAAGAAAGAAAGAAAAATCATGCTTATATTTCTCTGTTTAAAAAAACTTTTAAGTTATTGGGCTTTTTTGACATGAAAAGACTGATATTGAAAGACAGATTCTGAAATATGCTGAGGTTATTTAGTAAAATTTGGTCATCAAAAAAAAAAAAAAGAGAAAAAGAATGAAAGAAAGATGATGGGCATGTGTGCACGCATGGCCACAATCCCAGGCGGGGAATGGAAGGGAAGGGATTGCAGCGTGTCCATCCCCTCTGGGGGGGAGGGCCAATTTCTCCCTTTCTCTCTCACTGTCCCTGTTTCTTTCCAGTGAGTGCGCATGCCCTATGACAAGAACATTTAAAAAAAAATGTGGTTTTAAATTTGTAATTTGTATTCATTAAATGAGAAAATAAAAACTGTAACACTCTTAAACCAAAATATATAGAAATTATTTTATTTTTAGAAGCATCCTGGTATCTTTTTTCCTAAAAATTTATCTATGTAATGTACCTGTGTGCACATGTCATATGATTGATATTATAATTTATGATTTTTTTTACCTAAAATAAACTACCTATTATCATAGAAGCATAAGGAAGAACATTTTGCCAACAGAGTAATCAAATTTATCTCCTCTTCTTTCTTTTATTGACAGAGGGCACATGCATTTGCCAGGGAGAGAGAGAGAGCACCTCCCAATCGGGTGTGGTTCGGCCATAATCTCTTGTCCTCCATTGCTCCATCCTTTGCGGTGTTTGGCACACCTGCACTGCACCTGGCATGTTCTTCTGTCCACTGGGGCTGGGGCTAATACTGTGTCAGCCGTTTGAGATCCAGCTGCCTTCGCCATTGTGCCCAGTCCAGTCCACACATTTGTCTCTTAGATAATGGCTTGTTTAGAGATTTTTGGTGTAGGGTGTGTGTTAGCCAAAGAGAGAGACAGAAAGGAAGAAATCACC
>NW_006205752.1:0-876 GCF_000334495.1 Tupaia belangeri chinensis
CATCTCAATTCAGTTCATTTAAAATCTCCTTCTGTGGTATTAAACATTTTATTTCTCTTCCTTTCATGTAATTAAGATAATTTTAAATCAGGCATCTGATAAAATAGTAATGCAAATCAATATTTAGTAATTTATGGAGCAAACTATTATGTATAACAGAGGCCTACAAAAACTCTGAACTTCTTCTGGTGATTGTGGTATGGTATTGAATAATTCTGTTTGTGATAACTTCTTACAACAAAATTGCAAAATATAAGGAGTTGAGTATATGCACATGTATATGGCTGTGTAAAATCAGCTAAAGGCTTATTGAAGTGTACAGCTAACTAATTAAAAGCCTTAATAATGTCAAGGAGATCAAAATTATTTAAAAGGTAACCACCAGGATCAGCTCGAGGTATAGTGGTTAAGGTATTTTGAAACTCCCATATGGCCGATTGCAGTTCGAGTTACAGACCTGGTGGCTACTTTCTCACTTTCCCTTGATCTCTCTTGTGAGCTAATGTGCCCTGTACCAAATTAAAAAATAATAATTATAATAAATAAAATAAAATAAATAATATTTTATTTTTAATAAAGGTAACCCGCCAGAGTTTATGGTTCTAAAGTTTTCTCCACTAAAGTTAATATACTTCTTATATGCTTCAGTTTTGGTAGAATAGTTTATGTGCAAAAAGTGAGGTTTCAGATACTGTGCATTTTTGTGGATGTGTGTGCATATGTGTGTGTGGATTCATTCAAAGCCTGAAAGGATTAATTTTAAGAGCCATTTTTAAAGATATCTGAATATTTTAAAAGCCATTTTTAAAGATATCTGAATATTCTTAATGTTTTTTTTCACATGGTACTTACATTAATCTTTCTATTTTATTTTCT
>NW_006205753.1:0-839 GCF_000334495.1 Tupaia belangeri chinensis
TTTATTTCCTATGATATTTACATTGAATTTTCCATTTTTCTTTGGGTGGGATCTGCAAGAAAAATTGCTAATTTCTTTCTTTTTTTTTTTTTTACAACTGTAATAAATTTAATACTGTAAACATATACTGAACAAAGCAGAGCACTGTGGAAAGAGTTCAATTGCTTTAACAAATCATGTAATTTTTACGAGCAAGGAGAATAGAGACAAATGGAATTCTCAGAACATTACTTAAAAATAGATTTCTAAAGATAAGGTCCCCAACTTACATATACACACAAAAGTTCACCTGTCATAGACAGCAAATGTTGAATTTATACACTGAAATTTCTGGCAGAGTCCTGCACATTTAGAATTAAACAACCAGAAAACTGTCAAATCTATCCAAGATGGATTTTTCAAGTCTGTGCAGGATGGAGTACAGCCACTCTGGGGCTACTGCCTAAGTGCTCACTTCTGCTTCTCAAAGGCAAACACCAAGTAAATACTTGTAGCTGCCCATTCTGATTTACTTAAGGTTCCCAAAGGTAACTTTACTTGACTGTTTTTCATGTATTCTGCTGCATGCTCATAGTCATCGTCCTTCTCAGAGGCAAGTTTAGAAATGTCGTTTGCAGGATATGACTCCAAGGCCTGCATTCGTTTTAACAGCATTTTATTTTCATTGTTCTTAATCTTTTCTTCGTAGAATTCCAGAAATGTTTTTTTGTATACTAGTTTCATATTGTATTTCTTCACCATTTCATTTAGCAATGGAAAACAGACCAAGAACTCAGGAACATCCACAACACTTTCCAACTTGAAGTCATATTTGCAGCCAAATAAAGGATATTCTCCTT
>NW_006205754.1:0-443 GCF_000334495.1 Tupaia belangeri chinensis
TTATTTATTCCTTTTATGAGTAAGAGAGAGAAAGGCAGCAAGACAACACCCTTACAGGGTCCGAACTCTGCGATTGCCCTGAGCCTCGCCAGCTCCGGATCACAGCCACATGCATGCCTGGGAACTCGGGGAGGTCTCCGGATGCGACCCCAAGCCGTCCTGGGTGGGTTGGCCTCGCAGTGTCGTGTTGTATTGTTGTACTGCAGTCTGGCCATGGGACTCTTTTCAAGAAAAATAAAGTAACCGTAAATCAAAAGAGAGGTTCGGCCTTTGGTGCCCTCCACCTTGGATCAGAAGCTCCAAGGGGACAGAGCTGAGGGACAGCAGTGCTGGGCTGTGACCCGAGTGTAGGTACGGGACGTGGTTGGGTCATGCTGTAGGGAGTCGGCATGATGGTGATTTAAAGCCAGAGGTCCTTACGTATGAAAAGGTAAGATCTCTCT
>NW_006205755.1:0-1789 GCF_000334495.1 Tupaia belangeri chinensis
CTTAACCACCATGCCACCTACTGACCCCTCTATTTAAATCTTTTTTTGTGTTTTTAAGAAAGATGTAGAACTTCTTCACATAGGTGTTGTATATCTTCTGTTATTTTTCTTCCAAGTACTAGCATTGGTTGCTATTGTAAATATCTTTCTAGTGTATTTTCTGATTGCTTATTCTGAAATGCAGAGTGAAAGTATTTTTTTCAAATATGTGGGGGGTTGCAATGAAAAATATGACACATTAGAATCTTGTTGCTTGGAGAATTCTTGGATTTTATTCTAAAGCCCAATGATTTTTTTTTCCCCAGAGATATAAGTACCTTCCAGAGAGTTAGTGATATTTGTTTTTCATCAATCATGGTTTGCCGAATCAAGCAGCTGGATTTGATGCAAATGTAATGTTATTTCTTTCAAGAATCATTTCAGGGGCCAACCGATGGTTTGGTAGATACGGTGGCTGAGTCCCACAGAGTCAACTGCACAGTGAGAGTCCCAGACCCGGTGGCTTCAAAAACACCCCGGGTGCATGCATGCCCCAAATCCTGAGAGGAGGCTGGAGGAGAGGGATTGCGGTGTGGCCATCTCCTGGAGGGGTGACTTCTTACCCTGTCCCCGCCCCCCCAGTCCCCATCTCTCTCTCTCTGGCAAGCGCACACACTCTATAGCAAAAAGTAAAAAGAAGCAATTCATCCTTTTGGGCTTCAGGTACTGAGCCAGAAATAGCGCAGCTGGCCTCCCAAATACCCCACAGTTGTATTTTTCTCCCAGGAGATTTCACATTTCCACAAAGACCCACTCCCCTGCCTGGTCACCTTGGTGGGGAAGTGAGGTCACACAGACCCAGTTCCGTTCGGCAATGGGGCCCAGAGGCAGTGCGACCATAGCCGGTTACTTGTCACTTCCCCCTGATTCGTCAACACAGGGCTTCTCCTTTTGCTTTTCCCAGGGACGGGGTTGGCTTTCTCACTGGGTTCCTCTAGGGCCTTCGCTCAAACTGTGCTTCTTTTCATAGTGACACCTGCCTTGTGGGTACCCGCTGTCTGGGTGCATAGAACTCGTTCTCCCAACAGAGGCCATGAGTAAACTCAGTTCCACTTTAAAATTAATCTTATATTCTTTCAACTTGCAAAGCCTTCCGATTCAAATGATTCATGTGTGGATATTGAAGAATGCTTTTGTTTTAAATGTTTATTTCTTCCATGAGGCAGAGAGGGGGCACCCAGCAGGGTTTTCTCATCATGATTTGCCCCTGGCCGCAGCCATGCAGGTCCACAGGCACATACCCTGTCCCCGCCCCCCCAGTCCCCATCTCTCTCTCTCTGGCAAGCGCACACACTCTATAGCAAAAAGTAAAAAGAAGCAATTCATCCTTTTGGGCTTCAGGTACTGAGCCAGAAATAGCGACAGTCACTAGCAGCTGGTGGTGTAAGCCAGGTGTCCGGGTAGCCACCTGGAGGAACTGGAAAGGCAGCAAAGTAGAAGCAGTGTCAACAGTACCTGAGCCCTGGGGCCGGCAGGCGGCGTGGTAGCCAAGGCGCGGAACGCCGTCGTGGTCGACCAGGGTTTGAGTCCCGTACCTGGCAGCCTGCTCCTTCACTTTCCCTCCCTCCCTCTCTCAGTCTGTCTCACTTTGGTGAGTACGCATGCTCTATATCAAGCTTAAAAATACTAACAAATTAAATAACGTAAATAACTATTAAGAAGAGTAACTGAGCCCTGCTTCTGGGAGAGAAAGTCCCAGTTATGTCTGAGACAGACGCCAAGGCAACGTGAAGCTGTAAGAACTTACCGC
>NW_006205756.1:0-456 GCF_000334495.1 Tupaia belangeri chinensis
CCCACATGGCTGACCACGGTTTGAATCCTGTCCCTGGTGGCTTTGAAAACATCCTGGTTGCATGTGCCTGCATGCTCAAAATCCCAACAGGATGGGAACTGGAGGAGGAGGGATGTCCTAGCAGGCTCCATCGGTGGGTGCTTCCTCCCGCCCTCTCCCTTTCTCTCTCAGTGCTGAGTGCACATGCCCCTCTGGCAATAAAAGATACAGAGTTTCCTACTGGACTGAGCATGCTCTGACTCAGCAGTGGAATGACCTCACAGGGGTTCCTGAGTACATCGTGGGCATTAAGTGACATCCCCAGGGTCATACAGGGTCCCTTGTAGCTGCCAAGACGTGTGGACTGAGCAAGTGGAAGAACCTGAGTGGTTCCATGTTAGCAATTTTTTTTGGAAGTTTTCGCCGTAGAGCGCATGCGCTTGCAAGAGAGAGAGAGAGAGAGAGAGAGAGAGAGAG
>NW_006205756.1:729-5359 GCF_000334495.1 Tupaia belangeri chinensis
AGCATCCCGGGTGCACGCTGCTGACGAGAAACAAGTCAGTGGAGCACTTGGGGCGCTCCGCGGCGCCTGGTCGTCTGCGCTGTGCGGAGTCACGTGCCCTCTCCGTGGTCTGGGGGCATGCGCGGTTCTCTGCGGTGTTTCCTCGGAGGTCACAGCTTGGCCTCTTCTTAGTGTCTCCAGAAGTTGAGATAAACATGGGTTGTTGATAGACTAATTGGCCAGCAGGGACTTCGGGATGGAAAGAGTCAACCAAAGCCAGGCTCGTTGCTGGAAAGTGCAGTACGTGTCAGTGTGCAGAGCAGGTGGGGAGATTGTTTGCATGGTTGAGAGGGCAAGCGTTTTTTTACTAATGTGGAGGAGAGGGGCAAAAGGCGAGAGGACACCAGCACCGAACATCACTCCGTAACGTGTTACAGCGAACCTAAGTGCTCGTCCTAACGTGTGGTTTTTAATGTTCTCGTCAAAGGTAAAGGTACTTGCTGAACAAGAGTACAAGAGTTACTGCTGCACGTCTGGTGTTCTATCTCAAAGTAATAAATACTGATTTAAAAAAATGGAAGGTGGAGGGGCCGGCAGATGGTGTGGTGGTTAAAGGCTCTGGATTCCCACGTGGGCAAGCTTGGTTTCACTCCCAGGCCTGGTGGCTTCTCACTTTCCCTCTTTCTTTTCCTCTCTCAGTCTATCTCTGTCTCTGTCTAGTTAGCTCATGTACCCGATAGCAAATTTAAAATAATAATAATAATGATAATACATAAAATAAATAATTCTTAAAAGAAAAACGCAGAGATCAAACTCACATTGGGTCAGCAGGTAGCAACCTCACACAGACGTGGACTAGCGGGTGGACTGTAAGCTGCCACAGTGCCTCCCAGTGATGAAGCCCTGGGAGCTCAAGCTTTTATCACCGTGGGGTCGGGTACACTAGCTGTGGGGGTATCCTCACTGATCTAAGTTGTCTATTTGCCAAAAAGAAGTGGATTGGATTAATCTGCCTGGTGTAGTTTTGATATGCCTATTCTGACCTTGAGTGAGGTCAAATGTATTTTTCACAGTAAAGTCTCATGGGTGGGGCCAGCAGATGGGATCGTGGCTACATCGCTGGATCCCACATAGTCCACCGTGGTTTGAGTCCCAGCCCCAGTGGTTTAAAACTCACACCAGGTGCATGTGATCAATATCCTAAGAGGAGAATGGAGGAGAAGAGATTGCCGTGTGGCCATCCCCCCCAGGGAGTGATTTCTCGCTTTCTGTCTCTCTCTCTCTCTGTCTCTCCAGTGAGCACATTTTTGCCCTATAGCAAAAATCTCTTTAAAAAAATTGTATGGGTCACAGACAAAACACTATACAAAAATATCATATAAAATGACCTTCAGCCTATATATATAAGGTGTATATGAAACATAAATGATTTTCATTTTTATAGTTGGGTCCCATCCCCAAGATACCTCTCTGTGAATGTTCCAGAACTCAAAAAACTCCACAGTCTGAAATATCTGGTCCCACACATTTTGGATGAGGGGTACTCAGCCTGTATTAAGAGAACCTGGGGACGGTCATAGAATTTATGGACAAATTGAATGTCACGTGCAACCTCTGAGTGGATTTCTCCGGCCGATTTAGGCTCGTTCAGTCTGACTCAGCTTTCTCTGCCCTAGATTAATTCTATTTTAACTTTTGTTATAAACTTCTTCTACACTGTAGGGACGGTTCACATTCTCAACACGGGAAAAAGGCTTGTGTATGTAATCTGATTGGAGTGTTTTATTACAAACAGAAAAATGTCCTACTACTTGAGATCGGTTTCCCAGCACGTCTGAGTGACCTAAATGATTTTCTTTTCTTTCGCTCCTGGAGAACTGGAAACTGGGCCTTCTTGAGGATGTTATTGTTTGCGTATTTTGAAGCGAACAGTGTCAGTTATGACTTCAGTCTGTAATACCCGATAACCTTCGGGCTTCATTCTGTCGGCCAGAGGAGAATAGAAGAACTTCTCAACCGCACATGGTAGAGCTGAAGCACATAGTAAGAGGGTGGGTGTGTCGTAACACAATAGGCGCTTATCTGGATGGCCTAAAAGGAATAAATTACTCCACTGCTCGGCAGACAGTGATTTAATCAGTGTCCCGGGTAACCCTGGAAGGTACTTAGTGAAAATACAAGCAGAGGTTGCCTTTCTTCCTGGTCCTCGAGGAGTCTCTCCTTTCCGCTGGCTCTGGGAAGGCCCCAGCCTTTTTCCAATTCTATTTTTAGTGAGAAAGGTGGATTGAGGGGGCCCGGCGTGAGTTCTAAGCCACCGGGTCCGGGACGCGAACCGCGGTTGACTACGTGGGAGTCCAGCGACATAGCCATCATGCTAACTGCTGGCCCCAAGCCATGCCATTTCTAGGACTCTATCTGACAGTAATACTTGCACATGTACAAAAAGTATCAGTCCAAGGATGTTCCCTGTGGCATCATTTGCACCTGTGAAAACTAGAAATAATCTGTATTTCTTGGATCAGTCCTTTGGCCTATTAGTTAAAGGGACCGGATCCCACATGGCCAACTGCATTGTTCAAATGCCAGCCACAAAGGCTTGAAAAATATGCCAGGGACATGTGCATGTGTGCACAAAATCCCAACAGGATGGAGAAATGGAAGAAGGCGGATTGCAGTGTGACCACGCCCCACTGGAAGGTGGTGGTGGTCTCTCTCTTTTCATCTCTCTCTCTCTTTGTCTCTCTGTTTCTCCCTGGCAAGCACACACCCCCTCTGGTTTATAAACAAACAAACAAAACCCAAAAATATCTATACTCCTCAATATAAACAAGTTTAAACAAATGGCGTATCTGTATTCTAGAATAATTTGTTTCCAGTAAATGAAAGGGGACACGTATTCTGACATGGAAGACTGTTGCAGATGTTAAGCAGGAAAGAAAAAACAAATCGCAAAGTAGTCGCTATCCTATCACTTCATTTGAAATGTTTTTAACCTTGATAGATTCATTTTAAAAAAAACTATCTAGAGGAACTTGTATCAAAGCTATCAGCGGCTGTCTCTGGGGATGCTGTATTTTGTAATGCTTACATTTTTATGAGCATGGATTACTTTTGCAAACAGGATAAAAAGTCAACAGAGTTGAATTATTTCCTCAAGGGAAGAAAGAAAGAAACAGCTAGTAATGGAGTTTCTTTACTGTCTTGGGGTGATGTTTCAGGGGAATTCCGCAGTGAGTACCCTTGAAACCCCGGGATTCCAGCAACGGTGGTTTTTACTCATCATCAACCAAACTGATAGGTCCAAGCAGAGAGACGATGATTCTCCATGGCTCCCTTCTGCCTCCTTTATTTTGGTCTCTCGAATGTCCCCGTAGCTATCATGCTGCCCTTAAACTTGGCTGATCTTGAATCTTGACAGAGGATACCGGATAGACATGGAAAGAGAGGGACAGGGAGAAAGCACCCCCAAACAGAGCATGCTTATGCTGCGACCCCTTCTGCTCTGTGTCGTCATCCTGCTGAGGTTCCAGGCACACCCAGGAGCCTAGCTGTGTTTGCTTTTCTTTCCAAGAATTATTTTATTGGGACCAGCAGTTGGTGTAATGGCTATGTTGCTGGACTCCCATGTAGTTGACCATGGCTCAAGTCCCAGACCCGGTGGCTTAAACGCACGCCAGGTACATGTGCATGCACGCCCAAGATCCTGAGATGAGAATGGAGGAGAAGGGATTGCTGCGTGGCCGTCCTCCCTGGGGGGGGGGGTGATTCCTTGCTTTTTCTCTGTCCCTCTCTGTCTTTCTGGTGAGCGCATGCACCCTATAGCAAAACCCTCTCCAAAAAAATTATTTTATTTAACTTAGTTAATTAATTTTAATTTCACCAGAGATGGACAGAGTGAGAGACAGAGAAAAGGAAAGTGAGAAAGCAAGCTGCCAGGTCCAGGACTTGAACCACAGTCAGTCATGTGGAAGTCCAACACACTTAACTACCACACCATCTGCCAGCCCCTGTTTTCCAGCTGCTGGGGTCAGGACTTGAACTGTGGTCTTCCATGTGTGATTCAGCTCTCCCAACACACTGCCCTTAACCACTGCACTACAGGGATGCCCCCTAGCTGATGATCGGGGACCAGTTTATTTCCTATTTTCTTCTCTTGCCTCACAAGCTATTTTAGAAGGCACAGAAAGACAGTGGTAAAGATCTTGGTCTCTGACTATGGTTTGAGTCCGGGACCTGGCAGCTTGAAACTCAAGCTGAGCACATGTGCATGCCCAAAATCCGGAGAAGAGAATGGAGGAGAAGGGATTGTGGTGTGGCCTTTCCCCGGTAGGTAATTTCTTTTTTGGAAAGTTGTTTTTTTTCTCAAGAGCATGTGCACTCACCAGAAAGACAGAGACAGAGAGACAGAAAGCAAGAAATCACCCCACCAGGAGGGATGGCCGCCTCGCAATCCCTTCTCCTCCATCCTCCTCTCGGGATCTTGGGCATGCATGCACACACGCCCAGTGTGAGTTTAAGCCACTGGGTCCAGGACTCGAACTGTTGTCGACTACATGGGAGTCCAGTGATGAAGTCATTATGCCATCTGCTAGTCTTAAATGAAATAATTATTAAAGAAAGAAAGGAAAGAAGGAAGGAAGGAAGGAAGGAA
>NW_006205756.1:5679-5891 GCF_000334495.1 Tupaia belangeri chinensis
ATTAAAAAAAAAAAAAAAAAAAAAAAACAGAAATCAACAAACATCTTTTATTGTGTCTTCACAATGTCACACGAGATCTTAGACATCATCTGGCATTTTGTCTCTGTAGCTGGAGAATGCTTAGCTGTCATCCATCAGCCTGCCGCACCGTTCCCCTCTCAGAGGCTGAGACGCCATGTCTCAGTGGTCGTCCCCTTGTTTTTAACTGTTGT
>NW_006205757.1:0-22290 GCF_000334495.1 Tupaia belangeri chinensis
TATGCAAGTTTTGGGGTCAGCAGGTGGGATGTTGGTTGGGGTGTTGGACTCCCACATGGTGGACCATGGTTTGAGTCCCAGACCTGGCAGCGTGCTTTCTCTTTTTCTTTCTCTCGCTTTCTCTGGTGAGTGCATTTGCCCCATCGCAGATTAAAATGATAACAACAACAACAGTAATAATACAATTAAATAAATAATTATTCAAAAAAAACTATGCAAGTTTTAAAAGTGTGGTTCCACTGATATATATTATCACAGTAATACTCTAAATCGAGCCTGTCTTAGACATAATCTTCTTCACTCTTCTCCCATCAAAACAAAACAAAACAAAACAAAACAAGTTGCCAATAACTTGGCCTTGGAAACATTTTTGGTTTTAATACTTAAATCTTAGGGTTTTAGATTTTTGTTTTTAAATTTTGCTGGTGAGTGTGTGTACTCACCAGAGAGAGAGAGAGAGAGAGAGAGAGAGAGAGAGAGAGAGAAGGAAAGTGAGAAAACTACTCCCAAGGGGAGTAGTTTGTCATACCTCAATTCTCTGTCCTCCATTGCTCTTTCTGAGATTCTGGGCATGCATGTACAAGTGCCTGGTGCGTTTTTTTGAGGCCACTGTGTTCAGAACTCAAACTGCAATTGGCTGTGTGGGATGCAGCTTCTTTAATCACTATGCCACAAGCTGGCCCAGGTTACTTTGTTTGTTTTATAATTATTATTGACCATTTCCAGTTTGGGATCATCTTCACAATTTTAAAACATCAATAATTTTTTTTTTCCCTGTAGAGTGCATGCACTTACTTGACAGAGAGACAAAAAGTGAGAAATCATCCCCCAAGGGGAATAGCCATGCTGCAATCCCTTCTCCTCCATTTTCCTCTCAGGATTTTGGGCACACACGCACATACGCCTGGCATGAGTTTTAAGCCACCAAGTCTGGGACTTGAACTGTGGTGGACTACATGGGAGTCCAGTGACATAACAATTATGCCATCTGCTGGTCCCATAAAACATTAATAATTGTTAAAATGCCTTTTTAAAAATGTCAGCTTTTATAAAAGTATTGTTACACCAATAATTTAAGCTGCCAGGTTTATTTTCTGCTCTGATGAAATATTTAGGTAATTTCTGGCTAAAGATCAATAGAACAGGGCTGAACACTTTGTCAATATATTGAGATTCTTTTTATTCTCAGACCACAAATGGACAGGGGGAGCTTTGCTTTTTAAGAAGTTAGTATTCAACACTAAAAATAGCTCATAGATCGAAAAGTCGGTAAGAAGACCGTCGTGGGCATGGGAAAACGAGAGCCCTGTGATTTACTTTCTGTGATAAGAAAATCTCAGAGTCCATTAGGGCCTGGAATGAGACATCAGACTCCCAGGCCATCCCCAGAGGCATTTATTTTGGGAATGCTTATAGATGATAAAAAACAAATTTGTACACTAAAGACTCGGAAAGAGAAAATAGACTATCCAGACTGCGTGGGACTGTACAGGCAGCGTGTTCCTCCCAGCAAAGTCAGGCTCAATCTGTGGAGAAATCATTAGCCTCTCAAATGGCCGGCGGTGGGTCTGACTGAGGGAGGTTAAGGGAGGCCAGCGAGAAAGCCAACAGCTGCAAGAATTAGTGTTCATCAAGCCAGTGTGCCTCGTGGGTGACTGGAGTCTTCCGAAAGAGCTCAGAATGCAGTTTTCCCCCCTTTTCCTGTCTCCTGCATAATCCCTGGAATTGCTTTATGTGTAGTATATCTCCGAACAGGAAGTGTCCAGCTTAGAACTTATTTTCAGGTTAAAGACTCGTGGGTATATTTGGCTGTTACTCCTTTCCGTAGCTTCCCCACTCCAAGCTGACATCACCCCTTCCTACGTAATGGGTAAGGACGTACTGTGTCTAGATAGAGACTGAGCCTGGGTTCTGTTGCAGGCTGTCTTAGCTGGGAGTGATGCCAAACTCCAGGAGGGGTTGTAGTGGGGGAAGGCTTATGCTTGTCTCCCGGGCCTCCCATCTCGGGCCAGGGGTTGGCGGCAGAGCCCAGTGTTAGGGGGGAAGTGACAGGGTGGGCAGAACAGTGGCTCTGGCTTCTGCCTCAGATGTCTCCATCAAGACGTATGTAATTACACACGCTTCCCTTTCGTACTCCACCCCGTGCCACTAGACCTGTGATCGGAACTGAAGCTCCCTCTGGCTCTCAGCACAGGCTACTAAGCCTGTGAGAACTGTGCTGTTGCCGTGGGGGGCTGTTAGGGTCAGCCCCGAGTGAGATCCAGCAGTGGGAGACCAGCCACCTGCCCTGCTTGCCCAACAACCAGAATCCCCATTTGCAGTCATTTAGGGGAGAGATAGGCACACTGGTTCAGTCCTAGTGTCTACTATGCAAATATCACGGGGGTTTGTTTTCGGTGCCCTGTAGTTGTATCCGACAGAAAATAAGGGAATGGCTTGCTCAGTTATTACAGCTCTAAGAAAACTAGTTGTAGGAAGGGAAGACTTCCCCACTGACACTTCTTGGCTTTCATGTACTAATGTTTACTTATGGCCTCTTAGGATGTACCTAACTGTAACCATGACCTTGTTTCACCTGTAACGACAACTGTATGACCTTACAGCTTGTATCTTTACAGGAAGAGGTCAGCTCATGTTGGCTCTGGCTTTGAACAGTCACTTAACATCTCTGGGTGTGTGTCCTTACCTGTAAATAGGGGCGGTGACACCATTCAAGGCAATTTTTTTTCTAAGTGTATTTCTTCTAAGAGAGAGAGAGAGAGACAACCCCTGCAGGGTCTTTCTTCTTTGATCCGCCCTGGTCTCAGCCGGCCCAGATCACGGACGCCCACCCTGTATGGACAGGGAATTCTCAGGACCCTGACCTATGACCTGTCCATCTGGGTTCTGTCGCATCACCACTGCTTCAGCATTTGGCCTCATACTGCTTAAAAAGATTATTTAATTATTTTTTTCTGAGAGACAGAGAAAGTGAGGGAAAAAAAAGAGAGAGACAAACACCCCCAATGGGGTCCACATGCCATAATCCACCTTTAACCTCGCAATCCACCTTTAACCTTGGCCAGCCTGGGATCTGCATGTGCATGCCTAGGTTGGCGGCAGGATGCAAACCATGCAACCTCCCATGTGCGTCCAGTTACATTCCTAATCCACCTTTAACCTCGGCCAGCCTGGGATCTGGCATGTGCATGCCTAGGTTGGCGTCCGGATGCAAACCGTGCAACCTCCCATGTGCGTCCAGTTACATTCCCATTGTACCACCATCTGCCCCCCTTCTGACTTTTATCTGAGATAATTTAACGTGCTGTTATACCTGCCACGGTAGACATTCAACAAGCAGTGTGCGCAATGACTTATTCTGAATTAAAATCTCTGTCATTCCTGAATCTTATCCTGCTATTAGCACGATTGAGGCAGCTTGAGTTGCCCCAGACCTCAATCTTTTTATATTCTTTCTCAGACTATGTCATAGACCCTGAATTTAATTTTTTATGTTCAAGACTCATCTAGAAAGGGTGTTAAAATGCAAGACCCCTGGCCCCACCTATACAGGTTCTAACTCTGTAGATTTGTGACGAGGCCCGGACTCGTGGAGTTAAGAAGCATCCCAGGTGTTTTTGATCCAGATAGTCTGACTGATCACAGTTGGAGAAATAAGACCCGCTGTATGAAATTGTTGGTGTCCTCCTGAGCCTCTGGTTTCTCATCATGCTGCTTCTTGTCTATTGAGTGGCCAGCTCTGTGCAAGGCATTATTCCAGGATCTTTACACACATTGTGCTGTCGTCGTATTTTCTTCATAACAGTCCTTTGTTACACTGATTAATGCTCCGGTTTTACACTGAGAAAACTGAATTCGAAGACTAGAAAACTCATTTAGACGCAAGTTTGGCCCTGGACTCTGATGGCTGGGAAACCTGAGGACTAACAAGCATCGCTCACTTTTTCTGTGCTAGTTACACGTGTGTATGTGTGTGTCTGTGTATAGGTAGCACAGAGGTTTCTTTGAAGAAGTGAATTATCCATTTTCTTGCCAATGGTCATTTGTATTGTTCCATTTTTTTTTTTCTGTTAAAAATAATGTTCCTGGGACCAGCAGTTGGCATAATGACTGTGTCACTGGACTCCCATGTAGCCGATCACGGTTTGAGTCCCAGACCCAATGGCTTAAACTCACGCCAGGTACATGTGCATGCATGCCCAAGATCCCGAGAGGAGAATGGACGAGAAGGGATTGCGGCATGGCCATCCCCCTGGGGGGTGATTTCTCACTTTCTGTCTCTCTGTTTCTCTCTTTCTGGCAAGTGCACGTGCCCTATGGCAAAACCTCTCAAAAAAATATACATAAATAAAAATAATGCTGCCATGGTCCAGACTGGCAGAACGGCAACACAGCACTCTGCAATGCTGGACCCATACGGGCAGGATCTGGGTTTGTGCTCTAGGGACCTTCCTGTACACACGGGCATGCACATGCACACATGGTTGAGGTGGGCTAAGTTGTGAAGAACCTGTGTGTGTGTGGGAGTGCCTCCCTCTCACACTCTCTGTTGTCTCTCTCATGGAAGACATAAGTAAGCTTTACAAAGCAGTGATGCTCCTATAACCATTTTGGACATGTCTTTTGGTGCACTCGAGGAATTTTCTCAAGGAAATAAACCCAGGAATGAAATATTTGGGCCACACCATGTATGTATCTTCAAGTTTATTTGATAATGCTAAGTTGTATCTCAAAGATTCTGCTGGTTTACACTCCCTCCAGCTGTGTATGAGATCTGCTCCTGGTCCTGGAGCACAGCAGTTCAGTGCTATGCATGGAAAACTGGACCCCATGTGACTCACAACAGTTCTATTCTTGGTCCTGGCAGCTTGAAAAACACTCCAGGCTCATGTGCACGCATGCCCCAAATCCTGACAGGATGGGAGAATGGAGGAAAAAGGATTGTGCTGAGGACCAGTAGTTGGCATAATGGCTATGTCGCTGGACTCCCATGTAGTTGACCACGGTTCGAGTCTCAGACCCAGTGGCTTAAGCTCACACTGGGCGCGTGTGCATGTGTGCCCAAGATCCCAATAGGAGAGTGGTGGAGAAGGGATTACAACGTGATCATCCCCCCTGGAGGGATGATTTCTCACTTTCTGTCTCTCTCTGTCCATCTGGCAAGCACACGTTCCCTATTGCAAAGACCTCTCAAAAAGAAAAGGATTGTGCTGTGGCCATGCTCCACAGGGGGTGCTTTCTCTCTTTCTCTCTCTCTGTCTCTCTGATTAGAGAATGAACCCACTGGCAATAAATAAATAAAAAAAGACATGCTGCTGTACATTTTCACAACACTTTGGTCCTCTGGCTTACAAGGAATGAACAAATCCCTGTGAGTCAATGTGAGATGTTACAGGAGAGTTAAGTAAATGCAACATTATGGAACCATTATGGAATGAGCATCAAGGATCTTCAGAAAGAGGTATGGTTTATCCATCTTTCTTCTTATTTTTTTGTATCAAAATGTCTTACAGAGTGCTAGCACTTAGAGGTTTCTTAGTGCATTTATATTTACTATGTTATAAAATTCTAGACCGTCACTTGCCTTTCTATCTGGTTTGTATATATTTTTGAATGTTTAAAAGTCTTATGTGTTTTAAGTGCTCTGAAATAGGCATAGTTCCAATATATCCATGTGTTATATGTGCTCTGAAATAGGCATAGTTCCAATATATCATGTAGGATTTTTTTGTGGGGGTTTATAATATGCAATTCATAATGGATTGATTTAATGGTTGAAAAGCAAAATATAAAGTTCATATAAATAACGAGGTTGATACATCAAAACAAAAACAGAGATGCTCAGAGGTCGAGTTAATGAGAGAAGATTCAAACACGGAAAGTCTTGGAATGCCTTTAAGTACAGTAAGATTTCAGATATGCCATCATGTCGGGTGAGCTGGGATGCAGAACAGCTGTCACTGCCAGTGTAGCAGGTGCTGGTTCTCAGCCCATCCCTGTAGAGGTAGCAAATTTAGGTCACTGGCAAAGGCAGTTCTTGCTGTTCCCGTCACTTTCCAGCATCTGAGAAATGATGCAATGTTGTTCTGCAGGAAGGCTAATAAGCCTTCAAGGAATCATAGAAAGACATGGAGAACTCAGAAAGTATAAGGGGCATTGGAACACGAGGAAAAAAAATGCGAGCTTTATCCTTTTTGCTACTAAATTGCCAGAATGAATCCTGCTCTGGTTGTTCCTGACTCAGTGCCTAGCAGCCATCTGTGAAAGTACCTGGTGATTCAGCTCTGTCTTGGAGGGACAGGTGTCCACTTCAGAACCCACTCAGCAACCACCGACCCACTCAACAGTCCTCGTGATGAAGCCAATCAGTGGCTATGCACTGAGCATTTGAGTCAATTGCAGGAACATACCTCTGGGAGGAGAATAGAGACAGCCAAAGTTCCCTTTAGAAAAAAATTCAGTTACATCTGAGAAATTCATACTACATTTCTATTATGTTCAGCAGTGAATCGAGCATTGCAAGAGACAATGAGAAACAAGGAGACATGGTACTTGCTTTAAGGAGCTTGCAATCAGACATATTTGGTCAAAAAAAAAAAAAAAAAAAAAAAAAGACTGCCAGCTACTGTGTTAGATACTGGGGATTTTGACATAAAAATAATAAATCCCATTTAGCCAAAGAAGATATACAGGTCACAAATAAGCACATGAGAAGATGGTGAACACCATAGGTTATTAGGGAATTGCAAATTAAAACAACACTAAGATATCACTATGTATTTATGAGAATGGCCTAAATTCAAAACACTGACAACATCAAATGCTGACAAGGACATAGAGCAACAGGAACTCCCATTCATTGCTGGTGGGAATGCAAAATGGTTTGGTCAATTTGAAAAACAGTTTGGTAATGTCTTATAAAATTGAACGTATGCATACCATAAGATCCAACAATTACACTCCTTGATATTTATCCAGATGCATTGGAAACCTATGTCCACACAAGAACCCTCACTCAATATTGAGAACAGCCATATTCATAATTGCCATAAGTTGGAAAACCAAGATGACCTTCAGGAAGTGAATAGCAATCTCACCCTAACTTAATGGCACATGGTTGAGATGATGGATATATTAATTTTGCCTTGATTTGTTTCAATACACACACTATTCTTATACTGAAAAATCACATTGTCTCTTCAGATGTGTACAATGATAGCATGTCATTAAAAAAAAAACAGAAAAAATTAAAGTTGGAGACTACGAAAAGGGAAAAGAGATAAAGAAGTCAATTCTACTATCCAGCTAAACCAAGTCTTCACTCTCTCTCTTGCTTACAAAGTTGTAATTTACAAACTTAACATTAATGATTTTTCAGAAAAAGGCCACGTAAACGAGAAACTGGTTCATTCTTGGGTGTATTTTACTAGCGAAAGAAAAATCGTAGACCAGAAATCCTCTCTGAAAATGGAGAGCTGAGGAGAATTGGGCCTCTCATATCAAAGAGATACCTATCTTTGGAAAGTGCTGCCTGCTTCTGTGTGCTAGACACTGCAGGGGGGTGGACTGGCCAATGTCAGCCCAGAAAAACTGGAACAGCCTGAGTATATCTGGAAGCAAATACTCCACAGATGGAGAGGGAAGTGGGAGGTTAGCTCAGACCACTTGATTTTAATTAAACGGCTTTCAATTTCATGAACTTGGAAAAGAAAAGGCAAGCAGAACTGATAAAGTCCATGTGACAGTGACTCTATTTATTTTTAACACCTAGATAAATAACAAGAGCAAAGTCTATTGCACTAAACGTGAGGCCTATGTTGCAATTCTCTTTCCTAAGGACGGTAGTACTCTCCTTGTGGGGAATGATTTTGAGGTATTTGAGAAGCATAGAGTCGTAGAAGGAGGCTTTAAAATATTTTGGCATGTGTCTGAAGAAAGGGCAGATGTAGCAGCGATATTTTCTATTTAGGGATGTTTGACAGAACACCTTAGAGGGAGGGAACACGGTTCCGTGGTTAGCAGAGCAGATGGACTGAAAGGGCAGCTCTAGCCCTGCTTCCAGAATTGACTCTAGTTCTCATGGGCAACATTCAGATGCAGTCATCCGGAAACATCATGAGGCCAGATGCAGGACGCATGCCAGGGTCCAGGTGCACACCACGTTGGGGGTGAACTAGTTCCCGGCTTGGAGTGAAAGCTGACTCAGGTTCTCACTCTACAGGCAGCTTCCTAAGATCAGAAGGGAGACGGGAAAAGGAGAAGCAACGGGTCGTTTTCTCTACCATCTTCGTTCCCACCCCAACCTTAGGAGTGCAACTTTCTCCCCCAAGTCCACACTTTTCTTATTCAGAATTGATTAACCAGAAAATATGGTAGCGGCCACTACTAACATTTAAAAAAATATATTATTTCTTCCACGACTGAAGAAGTAGAGGCAGAGGAAAAAAAAATACCCCCCAATAGGATCTTGACGTTGAGATCCTCTCCCAGCCTCGCCAGCCCAGATCATGGGAGACATGAGCCTGACTTCCTCAGGGAGATCGCTAGGCATGGATTTGGAACCTTCCTACCAGGGTCAGCCTCACAGAGGATTGCATTTTACCACTGTGCCACAAACCGGCCCCACCGTTCTAACATTTTGACATTGGACATAGAATGGCTAGGTTAGTTGTGCTCAGTCAGGAGGGATTTTACCTCATGGGGGTATCTGGCAGTGTCTGGAGATAGTTTGGGTTCTCATCGTTGGCAAAGACATACTCTGGCAGGGCAGTAGACAGAGGTCGGTGATAAAACTAGATATCTACAATACACAGGACTGCTTCCCACATCTAGAATTATTAGGCTCAAATTATCAATAGTATTAAGGTTGAGAAAACTTAGTCTAATGTCGGATCTGATTTTTTTTTTTTTTGAGTGTTTTTTGGGATAGGGGACATGTGGTTGCCAGAAAGACAGAAAAAGACAGAGAGACAGAAGGCAAGAAATCAACCCCTGGGGGGATGGCCATGCCACAATCCCTTCTCCTCCCTTTTCCTCTTAGGATCTTGGGCATGCATGTACACACGCCTTGCATGAGTTTAAGTGGCTGGGTCTAGGACTAGAACCGAGGTCGACTACATGGGAGTCCAGCAACCTAACCATTATGCAATCTGCTGGTCCCTCAGATCTGATCTGATTTTTTTCCTAAAGTTTCTTTCTTTCTTCTGTGAGAGGTGGAGACAGAGTGGGAAAGTGAGAGACAAAGAGACAGAGACAGAAACCCCAAACAGAGAGTCTTTACACCACAACCCACCAGCTCAGATCATGGATATGCAAATATATCCAGTGCACACAGAGAGACTTCAGGATGGGAACCTCGGACTCTCCCCTGTAGTTCTGGCATCACAGAGCATTGCATTACTGCTGCTCCACTGCCTAGCTCCAAGATCTGACTTTTACTGAGAAAAGCCAGAAAGGCGGAATGAAATTTTGTAAGTAGTGCTGGTAAACCTAATTTCTTACGGTTGATTTTAGGCTCTACCATGTTGGTCATTAAATAGTTGCAGGCAGTTTTAATGTTTTTGTCATCAACATTCTTAACAGTCCTGACTACCAATCTTCTTTTGACGAAGTGTTGCAGATAACACCGTGAATCCTTGTGAATCTCATCTTTATTTCGTGAATCTCACCCTTGTTCTGTCAGTTGCTGACTTGGCAGTTTAGGTGAGGTGAGATTTCCTACTTGCCTTCTTCTTCTCCTTTTTTTTTTTTTTTTCTTTTTGAGAGATTTTTTGCTATAGGGTGTGTGTACTTGTCAGAAAGGGCAACAGACAGAAAGTGAAAAATCACCCCCCATGGGGGATGACCACACCACAATCCTTTCTTCTCCATTCTCCTCTTGGGATTTTGGGCACACACGCACACACACACGTGCCTGGTGTGAATTTTAAGCTACTGGGTCCAGGACTTGAACCGTGATTAACTATGTGGAAATCCAGCTATGTAACTGCTATGCCATCTACTGGTTCCTCCTCCCTGCCTTCTAATCCAGATTCTCTTATCTTCAGTAAGTGGAAAGAATTATATTGTCTAATGATTTGTGTTTTCTCCTGAGGAGATTGTATATGCAGAAGGAAGTGACCACATGGTTTGCATGGCCTTGGATAGAATATTATTTTCTTTATTTAAATTTAACTGACATAATTTCATTTGTGGCTTTATTATTAACACTGCAAATTCCTTTGTTTGGTAAAGTGAGTCAAGTCAAGTGATTTTGGCTTGAAACCTGCAGAACATGGTACCAGGCTGTGGACTCTTCCTTCATGATCTTTCAAAGTAACTGCTGCGTCTCAGGCAGATGGTGCGATGACCTCTTTTACTGGGCTGTGCTCCGTAGCCCGGGATATGGCAGAGATTTGGAGACTTAGTACAGATGCCCAAAGACTTGTTGACCCTGAATATAAAACCCTCTCAATAGGAAGATCCTGGGTGTTTGTTTGTTTGTTTGTTTGTTTTTGGCCATCTTGTACATACAACTATCTGGGGATTTGGATAAAATAATTGAATACCTAACTAAAACACTTATTACATGTTTTATTTAGCTGTTTCTGTACATTTAAATTCCCACTATTATGTAAGAATTGAGCATTTTTTTTATATTTCTAACTTCTGTAAAGCAATTTAGTCAGCTTACCAAATGCATTTTTTTTCTTTTTAAAGATCTTTGCCATAGAACATGTGCATTCACTAGAGAGAGGTAGAGAGACAGAGAGAGGAAAAGTGAGACCTTGCCCCACAGATGGGATGGCCATGCTGCAATCTCTTCTCCTCCATTCTCCTGTCGGGATTTTGGGCATGCACGCACACCTGGCCAGTGTGATTTTCAAGCCACTGGGGTCCAGGACTCAAACCATGGTCAGCCATGTGGGAATCCAGTACCTTAATCACCACACCACCTGCTGGTCCCCACCATTCACATCTTTAAATGGTGGATCTTTTATTCCTACCGCCTGAGCTACTTTTTCAGCTCTCTCCTATCACATTTTCCCACGTCATAGTCCATCTATTTTTAAGGACCAGTAGTTTTTGAATTAGACATGATGTCGTCATTGGAAATTTTATCACATGATGTAGGTGCCTATTTACATAACAAGAAGAATTGCTTTTTCCATTTGCTTTTTTATGTATGTATTTACAATGCTCACTTATAATTGTGAGGTCATGTATCTCCAGAAATAATGATTATATCTGTTCAAAAGTTTTTTTTTAAATAAATTCTGAAGGGTAACTTCCTTAAGCAGCATTAAACGAGCAGTAATGGAGGTCACTTTGGTAGAGTTTATCTTTCATGAACCACATTTTATTGTTCATAAAGTAATTGAGAGAACATCCTTTAAGATAACTGATTTTGTAAGATCACAAAATGAGAAGGCAATTTCCTTTTTGCTAAGGTACTTCTATTTTTAGGAGAAAAAAGTCATCTTTATCTTTGAGTGCATAAAGTAACTGTACAAAGGAATTTCAAAAATATTTGTGGAAACCAGCTGATGGCATAGTGGTTATGTCACTGGACTCCCATACGGAAGTTCGAATCCCAGAACCAATGTCTTAAAACTCATGCCGGGTGCATGTGCATGTGTCCCCAACATTCTGAGAGGAGAATGGAGGAGAAGGGATTGTGCATGGCCATTCCCCCTGAAGGAGTGATTTCTCACTTTTCTTCTCACTGTCTCTGTGTCTCTCTTCGGTGAGCATACCTGCCATAAGGCAAAAACCCGTACCAAAAAAAATCGTGGAAAAATGGAGTTAAAGTATGATTTCATTTTGGTGTAGAAAATGTTGAAATCTAGGAATAATTTTTTTCATAACAGGCATTTTTCTGTGGACTTTTTTGAGCGCCCTTCATATGTTTATCTATTTTGATTCATGGTGTGTTATGATGAGGTTTATTCTTGGCTCCACTCTGAGTAACTAATTTTTTAACAGACCACATTTTGGATACCTGAGAAGAACCTGGTATTATACTTGGAAACTGGTTGAAGATTAAAAATATATATCTTCTAAGCTCAGTTAAATTTTGCTTAAATAATTCTTTGAAAACTACTAACTAGATTCACCCTGGACTCTGTTCCAGCTCCTAAGCTGTAGAAAAGGCTCTTACTTATGTCTTAAACAAAAGTTCTCTGAATAATGCCCACATGGGGAACCACAGAGTCCAGGTGCTTGGTTTGTATGACTTCATCCTGAAACTACCACATGTTTACCCCCGGAGAGGTAGCAGTATGTTTCTGAAATAAAATACAAGTTAAAAAGAAAAAAAGAAAACTTTAAGGAACAAAATGAATAAAATATTAAGCCAGAGCACATGGATTCCAGGTGTGTACCCAAGACAGCTTTTAGACAGATGTAAATATTTCCTGAGCGATTACACTTATTTCATGATGTGTATCTTAGAGTTGTTTAAACAACATAAATGCAAGAAAAACAGTATCAAAGAGCATTCCACCTGGATTTCAACCTCTCTAACATCTACTACCTGACTGACCTTGGACACGTCACAAGTTCTTTTCTGCTTTCTTTATCTCTGAGGATGTTTCTTAGGATAACTGCCGAAAACATAAGACACTATGCAATTGAAAATGCCTGCCCATAAACATCAGTTGAAATAGATTAGTAAAGGTGTAAAACTTTGCTGATGATGTAGTGATGAGGAGTTGTGCCTTTGATTGTCGATAATTTACGGCTACCATTTGATGGTAAGAGTATGCAATTTTGTGAGGGGATGCAATAGTAGTGTCCTGTGTTAATGATTTGAGAAAAAATTATTAATAGTTTGACTTTTGAAATCAGAAATAATGGAAGCTAGGAATTTTTAGGTGTTTTCCAAGTGGAATTTTTCCCTAGTCTGCATTTCAGTGGAAATAGGGATATATAAATTTCTCTTCAATTGTGGAGAGCTTTATTTCCTGGAAGCTTTTCACATCAGGTCATCATTTGTTCTTTGTTTACTGGGGCCTATGGCTGTCTGAATCGGGCCCATGTAAACTTTGACTCACATACTGATCCTCCTGGGCAAGATGGTCGAGTAGCACAGGAGGCTGGCTCCCTTCCCCAAGCTCAACCTGAAGTATTAGGTCTACACAAGCAACCAAGAGGATCGCTGGCAATACAATCAGTATCACAGAGTGTTAGAGTCATTTTCTGGGAGGGAAACAGCAGCCCAGATCTGGAGGTTGGGGGACCAGCAGATGGTGTAATGGTTCCATCGCTGGACTCCCACGTAGTCAACCACAGTTCAAGTCCTAGACCCGGTGACTCAAAACTCATGCCAGGTGCATGTGTGTGCATGCCCAAGATTCCAGGAGGAGAATGAAGTAGAAAGGACTGCGGCATGGCCATCCCCTCCCCGGGGAGGGGGTTGTAATTTCTTGCCTCTGTCTCTCTTTTGCTCTCTGTTTCTCTGGAGAGAACACATACTCTATAGCAAAAATTTCTCAAATAAATAAATAAATAAGTAAAAATAAAAATAAGTAGAGGCTGCTGTGGGAAGGAGCTTTCCAACATTCTCCTCTTTTCATTCTACCTTGTCTTGGGGGATCATTGTTTTCCCCAGTGCCCTGTAGGTGAGGGGATGCAGCAGCCCCAGGCCAGCACAGGGGTGCCCTGAAAGTGCCTGAAGATCCGCTGAGCACTACTGTTTCTCGTGGGGAGGGTGGGGGGGAGAGCTGTTTCCTTCTTCCTGTTTAATGGAGAAAATAATTACAACAGAAGGAAGCAAATTCTAGGAAGAGCAGTACCTGGGCAGGAGAAATAGAGTCTGGAAGAAATTCCAGATTTGCAATAATATGGGCTCTTCTAAGTCATTTCCACATTTTCTAAATATACCAGGAGGGGAAGCACATGCTGGTTTGAAACCTTCACTTCTATACTAAATGAGAACAACCAGTTATGGTAGTCAATAGTTCTCATAGAATCTGAGTTTATAGGAAGAGAGAAAATAGATATTTGAGAAGGAAAACTAGCCTTGTTGGAAAAAAAAAAAATGAGAGAGATACTGACAGATCTCATTAGAGGATGCTGAAGTAATAGCAAGAAAAAATAAGAACTAAAAATAAATAAGATAGGGACCAGTGAATGGCATAATGGTTACATCATTGGACTCCCATGTAATTGACTGTCATTCGAGTCCTAGACCTGGCAGCTTAAAACTCATGCCAGGCACATGTATGTACATGCTCCCCTAACCCCATTCTAAATAAAAATAAATAAATAAATAAATAAGAACTGCAATAAATTAAAATAAAACAAATAAGATAAATATCTTTAGAGGAAAAGAAGATATTGTCAATATGAAACAAGAAAAATATGGGAAAAAGAAGACTCAAATGGAGATAGGAACAAAACATACTAACAACAAAATATTCATAACCAGAGGTGGCAGGTAGCATGGTGGTTAAAGCGGCTGGACTTCCACATGGCAGACCATGGTTCCAGTCCTGGACCTGGCAGCTTGCTTTCTCACTTTCTTTCTCTCTGGTCAACTTAAAAAAAAAAAAAAAGAATATACATATAATGATGACAACGAATAAAATTAAATAATTAAAAAAATATTCATAATGAAAGAATAAATCTGTGAGATAAAGGGTTTGGTAAGAGAATTTTCCCAGAGTGCAAAAAAGGGGACAAAAGTTGGAAAATATTTAAGGAGAGCTGAAACAGAGAAGATAGGTGTAGAAAAGACGACTTTGATCTACTAGATAAAGCTAAATGGAATAGAAAAATGTTTTGTCATTGTTGAAATATGGTTGAAAATTAAAGAAAGATGGAAGAGACAGATCAAAGAACCCCACAGAGCAAAAGATAACATCGATAAGGAAAACCTCATGTCTTGATACATTACATCTAATTGAAAATACCAAAGACAAAATTCTAAAAGTGTCTACATAAAAATTAACACTTCACTGCAGATTACGAATAACTGACATCAAAGTTTTTAGTGGCAACACTAGAATAGTAAAGTAACATTTAAAAACTGTTGAAGGGAAATAACCGAGCAAAAGATAACATCGATAAGGAAAACCTCATGTCTTGATACATTACATCTAATTGAAAATACCAAAGACAAAATTCTAAAAGTGTCTACATAAAAATTAACACTTCACTGCAGATTACGAATAACTGACATCAAAGTTTTTAGTGGCAACACTAGAATAGTAAAGTAACATTTAAAAACTGTTGAAGGGAAATAACCTCAGATCTAAAATTTTATATATAAATAAGCTATTATTTAACTACTAGGTCAAATAATAGCAAGAGATTCAAAGATACGCATACAGGCAAAGAAAAATAAAATCTTACAGAAAATATTCTATAAAAGGTACTCTAAAGAGAAAACAGAAGATTCCAAAAAGAAAGTTTAAGGTAGACCAAGTAAACATGGTAAGAACAGAAGTGTGTGATTATTTGTGTGTATGTGTAACCCTGCTGTCCAATAGATTTGTTTTGATGGAGAACTTATGTTTGTACTGTACATATGGCAGGCCTTAGTATGTGTGACTATTACGATGGAAAATGTGGGAGTCAGCAGTTAGCGTGGTGGTTAAGATGCACGACTCTCACATGGCCGACTGCAGTTTGAGTCCAGGACCTGGTGGTTTGTTTTTTCCCCTCCCCCACCTTGGGTGAGTGCACATGTCCTGTAGAAAGTCAAAAAAATAACAGTAATGATAACTAAAATTAAATAAATAAAAAAGATGTAAAGTGTGGCTCGTGTGGCCAAGAAATTTAGTTTTTAATTCAATGTTAATGAACTTAAACTGAAATAGCCACAAATGGTTAGTAGTTACTGCATCATCCACAGAGCTGTATAATAGTTTAAAAAAATGAAAATATATTGGAAAATGAAAATAGAATACTTACACACACACACACACACACACACACACACATATCATCCACCTGTATGATGAAGAAAGATAACCTATGAAGGAAAAAGAAATGATGTTTTTGATTATCCCAATCTACATTGAGGAATAGGGAACAAGCAGAGGTCAGAGGATTCTGATTGCATGCTGAGGTCCTTGTCCTGGCCAAAGGGAAGACATGAACAATGATGAGCTCTAAAAATATAAAGTACAAGATTTAACACAGTGTTATTTTAAATAGATTTAATGTATGAGATTTAACATATAATCTTCTAACACATATGCATAATTGAATATATTGAAAGATCATACAGGAAATAAGAAACGGAAAATTATTTATTGACGATTACACGTATGTTGATGTGCTTGATTGAGCCAATATGCAGTGTACTCTGGATGGAAAATCTCATTATGTATGCTGTGATGATGTACAGTGAATGAATGTAAATAAATAAATTTTAAAAAGAAAGGCATTGAGTTTTAGCTTTCAAACAAAAGAAAAAGTTAATGCAATCAACAGAAATCATGAAGGGAGAAAGATAAATGAAGGATGGTAAATATACAGTATGGACTAGGATTATAGAATAAATAGCAATAGGACAGCAGTTGCCATAAATGTGAATAAGATAAACATGCACGTTGAACTTTCTCACTCTCTCGCAGATACTCTCAGCGAAATCAGACATCATAATATTGGGTTGTCACAAAAGTCATGACACATTTTTGCATAGAAAAATATATTATAACTTTTCCAATGACCCAATACATTGCTTACAAAAAATATTTAAGATAAAAAATAAAAGAAAAAAGTAAATATATGAGACTATTATCAATGAATTGTTTTCGGTTATTTTTTAAATTTAAAAAAAGTTTTGCCATAGGGTGCATGTGCTCACTGGAGAGAGACAGAGAGAGACAGTGAGAGGGAAAGTAAGAAAACACTTCCCCGGGGGATGGCCATGTCATAGTCTCTTCTCCTCCATTCTCCTCTTGGGATTTTGAGCACACGCAAGCATGTACCCAGTATGAATTTCAAGCCACCACATTTGACTTGACCCATGGTTGGCCTTGTGAGCGTCCAGTGCCTTAACCACTATACCACCTACTAGCCCCTTTAACTATTAATTTTAATAGAAAATACAAGTTAAATTGGAAAACTATACAAATAAAAGATATAAATATGATACATTAACAGAGATAAAAATTAAAATAATGGAATTTATACGTCTTCATGTATGATGAATGAAGATAAATTATGACAAAATGTAGCTAAATCAACCATTGAATTTGTATTTAACATATTCAAGAAGACAAGCTGATCAAGTATACAAAAGATAGAGTGATTTATAAGAGTTGAAAAAAAATCTTCCAATCAATAAGCTCAAACCAATACATACACATAGAATATTACAACCCAAAACACAGAATATACATTCTTTCTGAATATAGTGAATGTTTATAAATAATGACTCAAATTTTATAAAATCAGAATCATAACAATGGATATTGATAACAAAAAGTGTATATAACCTCATATGATACAGAGATCAAAGTATGAAAAAAATATAATGAATAGCGTAATAACAGAAAATTAGAAAAGTTAGATGAGACTGTGATGAATTCCTGGGGTTACTCATAACACCAAAATCTGTACAGGATTAAATTTAAAAACTTGAATGAGACAATCATCAGAGAAGAAATTTAAATGTAATAAAAAATCTCTTCCCCAAAGAGCTTCAACAGCAGATAATTTTAACTACCAAATTTTTAAAGCTCGTATAATCTCTATTTTACACAAGAAGAGCCTTCCAAACTCAATTAAATCTAACAATATGTTAAAATGCATGATAATTGAATTCATTTTTTCTCAAGGAATACAATGACATTTTAAAATTTCAGATGTTTTATTAATGTAATGAGTATACTAAATGGAAAAATTTATAGTTGGAGAGCCTTCAAAATGGGAGGAGGACAAGAGATGTCCCTATTACTGCAAATGTTTAGCATCATGTTGGAGGTCTTAGTTAATGCGAGATAATAATAAGGAAAACAATGCATAAGCATCAGAAGGGTAGCACAAACCATTTCATTTATTTCCAGGTGTTAGGATAGTCTAAATAGAAAACCAAGCAAAATCGATAGAGAAATTTAGTAGTGAGAAAACTGAGCAAATTCGTGTAATACAGAATATGCATCTAAAATCAATAGCATTTTTAAAAACCACACTTGAAAATATAGTAGAAATAAGATATGATTCACAGTTATAACATTTAAAAAGTTACATGGGCTGTATTGTAACAGAGAAGCCAATCATTTCTACAGCTTACTAGCTTTGGAAAGAATGATTTAAACAAAGGTTAAATGCGTTTTGAATTAAAAGAAATATTTTCTTAAACCAGTTTCCAACTGTACTGTCAGTGAATTCTTCTCAGTGAATTCGAGTTGTAGTCAGATAGTATATGTTTTACTCACAGTAAAGTCCAAGTATGAGTTTAAAAATAACACCCAACTGATGCCAAATAATATAGACAAAGTGGTAGGCCACCTCAAAAATGGTTCTCCAATGAACCTTGCCTCCTGTATTTACACCTTGTAAAATTTCTGCCACTTGATGGTGGGCTGGACCTAGTACCTGTCTTTTTTTTTTAGAGTTGTTTATTTAATTTTATTTATTATTATTATTTAATTTGACCAGAGAGACAGAGAGAGAGAGAGAGATAGGGAAAGTGAAAAAGCAAGCCACTAGGTTCAGAACTTGAACCATGGTCGACCATGTGTGAATCCAACACCTTAACCACTACACCATCTGCCGGCTCCATATCTCTTCTAAAACACAGAACACAGCAGATGTGATGGGATGTTACTTCTGAGATGAGGTTACCAAGAATTTGAGCTTTTCATTTCCCTCCCTTTCCCTTTCATTCTCTTGCCGACTTTGTCCAAGGGAAGCCAGCTACCATGGAGTGGGCTGCACCATGGTGATGCCAATGAGGCAAATCTATGAAGAAGGCGATGGTCAATGAAGAAATCAAACACTTCCACAATAGATGAGTGAACTGGAGAACAGATCTTCCCCTAGGTGATCCTTTAGAGAAGACCTCAGCTCCTGCTGACACCTCGATTGCAGCCTGAGGCAGACACCCAGCTAAGCCACACCTGGCTTCCTGACTCAGGAAGAGATTCTTTCAAGCTTCTAACTTCTGATGTCCTTTGCTATGTAGCAATGGGCAACTAAGATACACAATGATCTAAAATAGACAATTAGTTAAAGGGGAATGTTGATAATTATGTGCCTGAAAATGAGAGTTATGATGAACTTAGTTTACCTCTGAGCCTAGGAATCATTGTGTCGTGTGATTAAAACGAAAAAGCCTGTGTCATGAGGGAGAACAGATACTGTACATTGACTAACTTAAAACTTAATGACAAGTGCTGAGCAGGTTGTGGATAAAGGGGAACTCTTGTGCCTTGTGGGTGGGAATGTAAATTTGTACAGCTACTGTGAAAAACAGTATGGGGGTTCCTCAAAAATCTAAGCGTGGAACTATGGTCTGATCCAGTAATCTCACTATTGGGTATTCACTCAAAAGACAGGCAATAATTCACTTGGAGAGACATTTGTACATCCATGTTCACTGCAGCGTTATTCACAACAGCTGAGTCACAGAATCAGCCCGGGAAGATATGGTCCGTATACACAGTGGAATATTCCTCAACCACAGAGAACCACCAAATCCTGTCGTTTGACACAAAGTGAATGAACCTAGAGGATACAATGCGGAGTGAAATACTGTGAAAGTCACTGTGAGTTCTCACTGAGTGTAACCTAGTGTCTGCACTCCCTGTCAGGAACGGAGGGACTTGAAACCATGGAAATAAAGCAATGGTGGATACTAGAGCTGCTTGAAAAGGAAGGAGTGGGGAGAAGCTGATAAGAATTTTTCTTTCTTTCTTCATTCCTTTTTTTCTTTCTTTCTTTTTTTGTGAAGATACCATCAATGTCATTGGAAAGTCCAGGTTGCCTGACATACCAACATTTTCGTGGTCTGGTTCCAGTAAGTCTCTGATTTAAGGAAGTTAAATCTATGCTAAAGGTAGAGAGGGAGAGGATATCAAAACAACTTTTTAAGTTTTCCACACCACAAGGCATCTGTGCCAACGGGGCTATGTGTGTCAACATCAGGGAACCCCTTTTCCTGGGAGCCAAGAGGGAGGCTCACAACTAAAAGGGAAGAATGTTCAAATTAATCCAGTTTTTCAGAGAGTCTATTCTCGATGAATGTCCCTTCCCCACAAAAGAAAAACCCAACACTGAAGTCTGTGTGCTAGCAACATAGCTTAAAAAGAAAGGTAAATCAAAATTGTGTATTTTTGTAAAACTTGACACAAAATTGTATTTGAGACTGTCCAGTCACCGGAAGTACACAGTTACCAAAAGCACACCGCACTCGGCATCTCCAGCACCTGCAGCTCTCTGTGCCGGGTCTGCTTGGCATCTCCATTTTCTGCAGGATTGTTCCCATCCTTGCCAGCATCAGTTTTCCCTTTCTCCCTGTGGGCACCTTCTCTCCCATCTTTGCAGGGGACTTTCTGGGCTTGGGCTCTGGCTTTGGAGGAGCAGGTTTCAAACAACCCTGCAGACATTCTCTGTGATTCGCCCTTCACCTTGGCTTTCTCTCTTTCAGCCTCTCCTTCCTTCAGCCATTCTCTTAGGCATGGTGGTGACCACGGATAGATGCTAGACACGGAGGATAAAGCCAAGTGCCGGCTTTGTTCAGTCTGGGGTCATTCTCGCCTCCTCCTTCCCAGGAGAAAATTTATAGTGTCCATGGAATGTACAAAAATGCAAGAGACTATGGGATGGGGTACCATAGAAGAGTAAAAAAGACAACAATTTAATACATATTTTAAAAAACGAGTAGAACGATTATTAAATATTCATACACAATATAATATTCAATGTTGAAGAAGGTGAATATGTGTATATCCTTGTTTTGATCATTCTACATTGAATGTATGCTTTGAAAAAACATACTGGGGGCCAGCAGGTGGCATGGTGGCTAAGGCGCTGGACTTCCGCATAGCTGAAACCTGGAGTTTGAATCCTGGACCTGGTGGCCTGCTTTCTCACTTTTTCTTTCTCTGTCTCTCTGGTCAAATTAAAAAATAAGTAAATAATAATAATAATAACAAATGCAATTAAATAAATGAGTCTTTTTAAAAAAAGGTTACACTGTACCCCACAAAGATGTACATAGAATGTAAGTACATCATAAATCGTAATTAAAAAAAAAGACTCGTTTAACTCCTTCATTGTTTTTCTTCCTTAATTGTGGAGCTGGAAAGCAAATGCTTGGATTTTCAGCCTTCCTTGCAGCTCAGTGTGACAGACATCGTTATAGATAAGAAGATAAAGCCCAAAGCTCCCAAGAAGAGTTGTGTTTCATAATAGAAATGAATAAAGCAAAAAACCCCAGCAAACAAACTTCTAGGGCTACTCTGTGGCCTGGTGATTAAGGCAGCTAGATCCCACACGGCTGACTGCACAGTTCAAGTCCCAGACCTGGCAGCTTGAAAAACACACTGGGAGTGTGTGTGTGCCCAGATCCCCAAAGGAGGGAGAAATGGAGGAGAAGGGATGGCAGTATGATGATCCCCCTAGGGAATGCTTTCTTGCTCACCCCCATCTCTCTCTCTCTCTCTCTCTGTCTCTTTTCTGTAAACACACATGCCCTCTGGCTATTTTTTTCTTTTTAATATTCTTATAGAATAGGCATTTACCTTCACCCCATACACATTCTTTCTGCTTTGAACATGGAAGTAATATTTAAAAGTCTGGGACATCTTAGAACCACGGCCAGAGAGAGGGAAAATCATGTGCTAAGACAGTCAACACAGGTGGCTGGAAGCTCCTGGGGTACTGGTGGCACTGTTGAGGAGAAGACTGGTCTAGCACCCTGTTAATGTATCAGAGAAGCCACTTATTATTATTATTGTTATTATTATTATTATTTTGAGAGAGATTTTTGCTATAGGGTGTGTGCGCTTACCAGAGAGACAGAGAGAGACAGAAAGACAGAAGGCAAGAAATCATCCCTCAAGGGGATGGCCATGCTGCAGTCCCTTCTCCTCCATTCTATTCTCAGGATCTTGGGCACCTGTGGTGCTAGGTGTGTTTTAAGCTGCTGGGTCTGGCACTCAAACCACGATCATCTGTGTGGGAATCTGGTGATGTACTCATTACACCATCTGCTGATCCTCACTTATTTTATTTATTTATTTTTTTTTTTTGAGAAGTTTTTGCTATAGGGCGCGTGTGCTCACCAGAAAGAAAGAGAGAGACAGAGACATAGAAAGCGAGAAATCACCCCCCCAGGGGGTATGGCCA
>NW_006205757.1:22632-30262 GCF_000334495.1 Tupaia belangeri chinensis
CACACGCGCCCGGCATGAGTTTTTAAGCCACCGGGTCCGGGACACGAACCACGGTCGACCATGTGGGAGTCCAGCGACATAGCCATTACGCTAACTGCTGGTTCCCCCCTCACTTATTTTTTAAATGCACATGGTCAGGTTTTTCTGCTAGTCATAGCTGAATATATTCCTAACTGACACCAGTGGAATAATTTCCAATTTTTATGTCAAAATTTCCAATGTTGTACAAACTTAATTTAAACTGAATATCGGGGAGAGGCATAAATTCCTCTGTCAATCATGGGTAAAATGAGAATTTTACACGTATCTATTTCACATCCAATTTTTGCTTTAGCAGAATCTTTTTTTTAAATTTGCTAGAGGGTATTTGCAAATAGAGAGAGAGAGAGAGAGAGAGACAGAGAGAGAGAGAAGGAGAGGCAGAAACCACCCTTCATGGGAGATCGTCAGGCCACGGTTCCTGCTATACCATCTCTTCCTCTTCCCAGGACTTGGGGCGTGCAGACACAGTGCCCAGTATGTTTCTCAAGCTGCCAGCTCCAGGACTCGAACCAGGCAGCTGGCCTTATGGAATCCAGTTGCTTTAAGCACAAAGCCACTGGCTGGTTGTAGTAGAAATTTAATTAAGTGGGGGAGCAGAAACTAAGAAAAATTAGTTAAAGAGTACTAAAGACCTGAATCGTGCCTGCTGATTGACTTGTGGAAGATCCAGTGAACTTGGACTGAATTGTACCCAATTCCAGTAAGTTTCAAACTCAACCCAGATATGCAATGGCTCAGAAAGGGCCTTCTTTTATTACAGTGTTTAACTGTGGGGATTTTTCCAGAGTCATTAAAAGGAAATTCTCTGACAACCTGAAATCTGGTGTTACAATGAGCCCAATCTATGGAATATAATGAGTCCAGCTAGATTTTACCTCTTTTAGTTCCTAAGAAATTATATATATATGTTATGAATTTAGGGTGCCATTCAGCACCATCTAGGAAATAGTACTCTAACGGGCTGAGGGTCCAAGAAATCTCTCTGTTTTACTCTGGATACTTTGCGACTGACAGCAGAAGGTAACTCTCACTGGTGTAAACAGAAGAGGGTTTTTATGAAGAGGCTCTTGAGTCAGTCCCTCTTGGAATTGCCAGGGCACATGGAGAGTCAGACATGGAAAACGGGCAGGCGGCATGGGAGGGGGTGGGTGATGACCACCGCCCAACTCACTCCTGGGACAGTCTGGCGGGGCCACGTCTCCTGACATGGAACAATGGAGGCCAGTGCTCATCCTGGAAAGTGCAGGAAGCCCAGACACTAGGCACCCTCTGTTCTACCGTGCTGTAAAGAGAAAAGTACTGCCCCTGCCTCTTGAAAAGAAATCCTCTGAGCATCAATGTCTGTGCCTGAATCTAGCAAAAAAAAAGAAAAAAAGAAAAAAAATCAATAATGCTTTAAAGCAACAAAAGGTTCACAAAACTTAGTTCTCCTATGTCCCAAATGCTTTTAATTTATTTCTATATCTTTGGAATATTTCTTTAAAATGGAAAACAAAAAATTAAGAAAAAAACCATGAAAGTGACTGGGGGATGGAATAATTCAGTGGAATGAGCTAAGAATGTCAAAGGCCTCCTGTATCAGGTGGATCCAGCGAGCAGCCACAGCGAACGGGACTCTGGTGCGGGTGTTGAAGTGATTTGGCTCAGTGCGTGGTGTTGATGTAGGAAAGACAAATAAACAAGTCTGCTAACTTTCTCCTCTTCTCTGTCTCAGGCAATTCAGATTAGTCTTTAAATGTCCCAGGGCGACTGCGCATCCAGGCCTTTTTTAAAAAAACGTACAATTAGAGGAGACAATTGAGAAACTGAGCTCACCTTACACTCATACTTCTGCATGGTCATTTATACCGTTTACTGGTTTTGGCAAATTGCTTGTGTCTTTAGTTTCACTTCCTCCAGACATTTTCCCTTCCTTTTTGTTAATTTTGATTTACCTCTTGTAGTTTCCATCACCTCATTTAACTGAGTTCATATGGCGTTCTGAGTAATAACTTTCCTGTGGTAATTGTCATCCGGGATTAATCCTGTTTGTGCTGGAGAGTTACAAGCACTCTTACCAGAGGGGATGTTTTAGCAAGTTCTCATGATTCATGTGTAAAGCAAATTCACAAATGTTAAGACTTGGAAAGGAAGAAACCCTAGAATTTGGGCTGAAGTTCTTTCTGCGGAGCTGAGGAAAACAGACAGTCTGGAAGATTTTTGGTGTCAGATCTGAATTCTAATCAGTCAAGGAGAGAGATTTTCGGAACCGGGTGGTCGAAATGGCATCCTAGGAATTTTCAGGCTTGCATGCTTGAATGGGAAAGCCGAAAAAACAAGACAAAGAAGTTCTCACCCTCAGGCAGTTTTATGCAAAATGATGAAATTTAGAGAAAAATTGGATACAGCTGATTTCTGAGAATTAAATACAGTGAACTGTGTGGTGTGATCATTATTTGGGTTAATATTTTAAAACATTTTGGGGAGGGACCAGCAGATGGCACAATGGTTATGTCGCTGGACTCCCACATAGTTGATTATGATTCAATTCCTGGACCCAGAGATTTAAAACTCATGCCAGGTGTGTCTGTGTGTGTGTGTGTGTGTGTGTGTGTGTGTGTGTTCAAAATCCTGAAAGGAGAATGGAGAAGGAATTGCAGCATGGCCATCTGCTCTTTCTGTCTCTCTGTCTCTCTGCCTCTCCAGCAAGTGCATGCGCCCTATAGCAAAAATCTCTCTAGAAAAAAACAAAACAAAGCATTTTCGGGGATCTGTTTACATGCTTGAAACTAGGAGTCTTTCTTTTCTCACAGGACTAGATTAGGTCTTATTGATATAGGTTCCTGTAGTACTTCGTCATTACTCTTAAGACACAAGTGAATTCTTTATTGTATGTGTTTGTAAGCTTCAGAGGGGGAAAACTGGGCTTATTTATTTCCCCTGTGTTCCCCTCACCTTGCTCTACAACCTGGCTGGTACGTAGTAAATTCTTCACTATTTGTTGATCAATTGACAAATAGGAACACAGAACTAAAATAATTACATGTAGAAAATTTCATCCTGGGGACCAGCAGATGGTGAAATAGTTACAATACTGGACTTCTATGTAGTCAATGTGGTTCAAGTCTCGGACCTGGCAACTTAAAACTCACGCTGGGCACGTGTATGTGCCCAAAATCCCAAAAGGAGATTTTGGTGTGGGCATCCCCCCAGGAGGTAATTTCTCACTTTCTGTCTTTCTGTCTCTGTCTCTCTCTCTCTGGTGAGGGCACATGCTGTGTGGCAAAAATTTCTCTTAAAATAAAAAGAAAATTTGGTCTTAACGATACATCCTGAGAGTAGAAGGCAGAGGGGGAAATATGGAAGTTCACTCAGGTTCATTTTCTTGCCTCCTTGAAGCTCTTGCTAATTTCTTTTTTTTTTCTTTAAATTTATTTATTTTTTACATTAATTTACTATATACATCATTACAGCATACAAATGAATTTTTCCATCCAAAATACTCTGTAAATTGGCTCAATCAAGCACATCAACATACATGTTATCAGGAAATAATTTTCCATTTCTTATGTCTTGTATATTTTGTTTTTTTGTTTTTCTTTTTGCCATCCTTGATTCCCTATCCCTCACCCTCTGCCATGTCCCACCCTCCTCCCACATTGTCTCTGGTATCCATGGTTGCTTTCTATGCCCTTCCCCCCATTTTATTTATTTGCTAAAGAACTTAATTAATCTAAATATTTCCAATAGCAAGCACAGCTGACATATACATATATATATATCCATGAACACAAGTCTGACCCTAGGCATAAACCTCAGTGAGTAGAATGAATACAAAAAGTAGCACCCAGCTGGGACTATATAGCTTACTGCAGTCCTCAAATATGCATTTTTTTTTAATTTCATGGAAAATAGTTTTCATGATTTTTTTTCTCCTGAAAAATTTTTTAAATTAATTTACATTCATCCCCTAATCATCATGACAGCAGTGAACTTGATTGTTACATTAAAGGGAAAATGTAACCCTGAGAAACACAATTATAGAAGTTACAACAGATAATAATGTAGTTTAAAAAAAAAAAACAAAGCAGTTTTGAACTGGTAAGGATATTTCCTTGAAACTTAAAGCTCTTGCTAATTTCGACTCTGTCGTGAAGTTCTGTGCCTGGTTTATGATAGTCCTCTGCAAATCCTTGGTAAGGAGTACTCCTTGTGTACAATAGACTCTCCACACACATGTTATTAGGGATGCTCAGTGTACTCCTTGTGTACAATAGACTCTCCACACACATATGCTATTAGGGGTGCTTAGTGTCAACTGGTCTGGGAGTCTCGCTGCCATCTTTTCAGGAGAGCTCGGTAAGAATCTATTTGACTGTGGAATCTGGGGTTGTCCTGAGCAGATACTAAGTCAAGTCTAAAATTGGCTGTAACACACACTCACACACACACACACACACACACACACACACACAGACTCCTGAGTCCTGGGGCACTATGTCTGAAGCTAGAGCAAACTCCTCTCCTCTAATTGCTGTATGATGATGATGATCCACTTTTCTTTCTTTTTTTTTTTAAAGAGGTTTTTGCTATAGGGCGCGTGCGCTCGCCAGACAGACAGACGGAGACAGCGAGATAGAAAGCGAGAAATCACCCCCCCCCCACCAGGGGGCATAGCCACGCCACAATCCCTTCTCCTCCATTCTCCTCTTGGGATCTTGGGCATGCACGCACACGCGCCTGGTGTGAGTTTTAAGCCACTGGGTCCAGGACACGAACCGTAGTTGACTAAGTGGGAGTCCAGCAACATAGCCATTATGCTAACTGCTGGTCCCGATGATCCACTTTTTTGAAGCAGATATATGATTTAATTTTTTTCTTATTTATTTATTTATTTTTTGCTATAGGGCGTGTGCACTTGCCAGAGAGAGACAGAGAAAAGGAAAGTGAGAAATCACTGTCCAGGGGGATAGTCACACCTCAATTCCTGTTCCTCCATTCTCCTCTTTGGACTTTGAGCATACACCCACACGCAGCCAACACGATTTTCACATCACCCGTCCTGGGACTCGAAATGCGCTGTTGGCCACATGGAACCCAGCTGCTTTAACCCCCACACTATCTGCTGGCCCGTGAGGGCACACTTTAAATTAAATGATTAGGAGTAAAACTAGTAATTTTTGTTTATGATCTACAATGTTCATTTGAGTGATTATCACTGACCTAGACATAGGTTAAGTATTATATAACACTATTATTATTATTTCTAAGTCATTATTTTTCTAGCTTTTAGGCTTTTGTGTTTATCCTCTATTTTGTTTAAAATAATTTTCTGACCGTTCTCCTCACCTCAGCTTCTTCCCTATCTCTCTCTCTCTCTCTCTCTCTCTCTCTCTCTCACACACACACACACACACACACACACACACACAAACAAATAACCCTTCCAGATTTAGGTTACTTCTTCCTCATTAATGCTTTGCGTGTATACATTGTTGCCTATTTGATTTTCTGACTCTACTAGACCGCAGTAAGCCATGTGAGGTCACCTGCTGTCCTGTCTGTGGTCCCAGGGTTAACAAGATGCCTGCCACGTAAAAGCCATCTCTCTTTGTTGGATGAAGAATGAAGGAATGGGTGACCATGTGGCCTAAACAGAGTCTGTTTCTTCTGTTTATATACCTGCTAACTATCTTTTCAACAACTTTGAAGGAGTTGACAAAAGAAAATAGAAGGTCTGTTCCTGTTTCAACTTCTGAATCAGACCTTGTGATTATTCACTTGTGGCCTTGGACCCATCATCGGCACCACTAATTTGCATCATGTATACAACCTTGTAAAATGCCACAGAGCACGGTGAAGCCATGCAATGAAACGGAGGTGGACAGATTTCAGCATGAGTGTGGTTTCCTAAAGTACATTCACAGGAAAGTTGTGTGTCATTGCCAAGACCCTCCCTTTGGCTGTCCAGTCCCTTAAGTCTCTTCCACTGTTACGGTCCTCTTTCTGCTTCAGTCCCATCCATGCAGTGTCATTGCTTTCTTCTGCACTTGGTTGCTGATCTGGACGGAGAACAAAGGAAGTATAATAATGACTTAGGAGCCTATTCCCTCAGCTCAGCATTCTGTCTCTGATGAGGTCACTTGGCAGGTTGGGGAGGGGGCACGTATTCTAAGAGGGTGGCTGAGTATCCTGATGGCATTGTCTTCAGAATTTAGGATCATACTCTCTGAATCTTTAATACCCAATCCATCGGTTGTGTAAAACCATACATAGTCCTTTCCAGACTTGAAGTACTGAGTTTTAACATTGATTCTCTGTGCCATAAGTTCTAGTTGAAATAGAAACTTATCTTTATGTATCAGAAATAAGATCCAGTATTGATTCAGAACATCTGGGTCTAATTCTTGCCTTGTCTGTAGCTAGCTATCTGACCTTGGGCAAGTTACCTCATTCCTTTCAGACACTGTTTTCTGATCTTTAAAAAGAACGTGTTGGAGGAATCTCTAAGGTTACAGTTCTGGAATTTTATGACCTATCGTTGCCATCTTTGGATGGTAACCTAAATTTCTAGCTGTACAATTATTCCTTTGAACAAAAGTAGAACACCTCAAGGTACAGACGATATACCACTCTGAAGACAAGAAAAACACTAAGACCTGTATAGTAATCAAACAGTCATGTCCCAGTCATGTGTTTATTTTCCTTCTAATAGAAAGAGGACATTTCAAGTGTGGAAAGTGTGCTCTATCTGCATGACATAACACCCCATTCTTATGCCCTCAAAAATTTACTGAAAGTAAAAATCACTCTTTTTCTTTATATAATCGGAAAACCGAGGCCCTCAAAAACTTACTGAAAGTAAAGATCACTCTTTTTCTTTATATAATCGGAAAACCAGATAAACATATAAGATCATCTTTATTTTATTATCATCATAATCTTCTTTATATTACATTGGATTACATATAACTTTACAGTGTATTACATTGCTTTTTCAAAAGGGAATGCCATGCATGTCAGTCAATACAGAGACATTAATCTCCCCGCTTCAACATTCAATATCTTTTCTGTTTTCCCCAATCATTATTATCATTATTCTAATTATTTTTTTAAAACAGTCAATTGCTATTTCTCATTTTGCTTGTAAAAAGACTTTGCCCATCATGAAATACTTCTCAGAACAATCCAGTTGAGAATACTATACATGTCATCATCAACAGGTAATAAGCCATATCTGCTTCTCACTAACGTCCTGCCTCTCTATTGTTTACTTGCTATCTTTCTCTACCCTCTTCTCTTCACCTCCCCCATTCTGCACGGTCCTATTCTCATTAAGTACCTTCACTGCTTTTATGTCCTCCAATTTTTTACTCTCTATCATAGAGTGCAGATAGTCGGTATATATTGAGTGGATACATACAATATCTTTCTTTCATAGCCTGGCTTACTTCACTCAGCAATAGATCCTCCATATCTGACCATTTTCTATCAAATTCCAGGGTCTTGTTATTTTTTATGGCTGAGTAGTATTCCATAGAGTATATATACCACACTTTTCCAATCCATTCATCAGTTTGTGGATATTTAGGTTGGTTCCATGTCTTGG
>NW_006205757.1:30318-52945 GCF_000334495.1 Tupaia belangeri chinensis
TTCCCTACAGTCTTAACTTTTATAGAGCAATGGCAATTATTATTTTGATAATGTAATTAATACAAAAATATATTTTCTACATAAAAGCCTCAAACCGTGAAGAATTGGACAACATGGAATGTATTCCGTTCTCTTCATTCACCATCCGCATTCCCACAGGTTCATTCTCCTACTGATGACACTGTACGGTGGCAGCCTCGAAGCCTCACTCTGAATTTGCCTGCAGACTCCACCACCTTTCCTTCCTGGCTTCTGCTGCAACTGCCTCTCCTGAAGTCTCCTGTCTTCTCGGGCCCTGACCTGTAAGTCTTCAAATAACTGGACTTCTGATTATTGTTTTTAAGTTAAGTTTCAGCTAATTAGAGAGAGAGACTTTTCAGTTTAAACCAGACAAAGAAAATTTTCCCAACCTCATCCCATGGTATTTTTTAAAAAGCAGAATGTGCCATTCGTATCCTTTACAAAACTACGTAAAATAATTATATTTGTTTTACTCCTTTTCATGATCTGCTTTTCCTTGTTAATGGTAGCCTCGTAATCTCCCACGAATGCAGAGTAAAGGATGTGCTTGTTTTGTTTGCCGTTGTGTCTCTACTGTTCTTCATGTAGACTGAAGTAAATATTGGTGGAATAGATTAATATGCATGTGTACTTAGACACATACGTAAATATATTTAAATCAGTGCATCATAGTCTATATATTATTTATAACTTTTTTAACATAGTAAATCTTAGCGATCTTTCCATGTAAAGACATTCTCTCAGACACTGATTTATATAGTGCTGTGTGTAAATACTCATAATTTTAAAACTTCTCATGAGAAAGTTAGGTTGTTTTCAAGTTTTTCTTTTTTCTTTCTTTTTTTGGTAATTATAAACATTGCTTCATTAACCATTTAAAGTCTTGCCTAGACCTTGCCTGGACACCCATGCAAGTATTCCTGTAGGATTAATTCCTAAAAGTGGAATTACTGAATTGATAGATGACATAGTCTTAATTTTGACAGAAATTTTCAAATTAACTTTTTTTTTTTTTGGAGAGATTTTCACTATAGGGCATGTGTGCTCGCCAGACAGACAGAGAGAGACAGAGAGATAGAAAGCGAGAAATCACCCCCCCAGGGGGATGGTCATGCCGCAATCCCTTCTCCTCCATTCTCCTCTTGCGATCTTGGGCACGCACGCCCACGCGCCCGGCATGAGTGTTAAGCCATTGGGTCTGGGTCGCGAACCATGGTCGACTACGTGGGAGCCCAGCGACATAGCCATTATGCTAACTGCTGGTTCCCTCAAATTAACTTTTTAAATTGATATACCAAATTATATTTGAGCCAATGGAGATTACCAGAGTTGTTTTGTGATTGCTGTCATCACTAATTATTATAAATTCTCAAGTTTTGTTAAGCTGAAAGGTAAAAGAACCTAAACTATCTTATTGTTGTATTTGCATTTCTGATAATTAGCTAGATTAAACATTTTCAATGTGTTTATGATCATGTGTACTTCTTTTTCTATGAATAACCTTTGCATGTATATTATCCTTTTACATTGAGTTACTTTTTTTACTTAGTCATTTACAGAAGCTTTTATCTTTTGGTATTTAATATCTTTCTGTTATGTGCACTCCAAAGAGTTTCTGTTGATGTATTTATGATTTAACATTTTTGAATGATGTCATTTTCATATGTAACTTACTTTTTTAAAAAAGAATTATTTATTTAGTTTTGCCAGAGAAAGAGAGAGAGAGCGAGAGAGAGAGAGAGAGAGAGAGAGAGAGAGAGGCCCGGACTGGAACCAGAGTCGGCCATGAGGAAATTCTAGTGCCTTAACCATCATGCCACTTGCTGGCCCTCGTATGTAACTTATTTTTTAAAAGGTTTTTTTAGGCCAACAGATGACATAGTGGTTACATTGCTGGACTCCCACATGGTGGTCTGTGGCTTGAAAATTATGTCGAACAGGTGTGCAAACGTGCCCAAGATCTTGGAAGGAGAATGAAGGAGAAGGGATTGCAGAATGGCCATCCCCCCTTAAGGGGCATGATTTCTCACTTTCCCTCTCACCGTCTCTATCTCTCTCTATCTCCAGCAAGCACATGTGCCCTAAGCCAACCCCCGGCCCCCACATGAAAAGAGTTTTTTAAATTGATATTCAAAAAGCTGTACATATTTAATCTTTACAATTGGGTGGATTTGGGCATCTGAAAACACCTGTGAGACCACAATCAAGACACCAGCATCCTTCAAACACCAACAATTTCCCAAATTTGTCTCACCAAACCCCACCTTTTTCACTATAGGGCGCGTGCGCTCGCCAGACAGAGAGAGACATAGAGACAGAAAGTGAGAAATCACCCCCCAGGGGGGATGGTCATGCCGCAATCCCTTCTCCTCCATTCTCCTCTCGGGATCTTGGGCATGCACGCACACGCACCCGATGTGAGTTTTAAGCCACCAGGTCTGGGATGTGAACCGCAGTCGACTACGTGGGAGTCCAGTGACATAGCCATTACGCTAATTGCTGGTTCCCAACAAACCCCACTTCTGTGACAAGAATATTTAACATGAGATCTTCCTCTTAATACATTTTGTTTTCCCTTTGTTTTTCCCCCCTTTTTAAAATTTTCAGATTAATTTTACATTTTACACAAAGTCCCCATAATGATGTATACACTACACATTTTTTTAAACAGAGAACTTCACTTTTTTTTTGTTTATTAAATGTTTCTTCCCTTTGTGCCTCACACTCACTTTTTACCACCAATTCTCTACCATCCACTTCGCTCTTAGACTTTCTTGTGTCTACACTTATCCTCTCAACAATCATCTCTTTGCATCTTTCCATTTCTGCTATAGAAAAGCAAACCTTCTGTACCTATTGAATGGGGATATACAGTGTGTATCTTTCAAAATCTAGCTTGCTTTGCTCAATTTTAACTCCTCCGTATTCATCCACTTTGAATCAAAAGATAGGGTCTCATTGTTTCTTAGGGCTGAGTAAAGTTCTATAGGCACTATGTTGTACAACAGCTCTCTAGAACCGATTCATCTAATGTAGCTAAAACTTCGTACTCATTAAACAGCAACACTCCATTTCCTCAACCTGCGTCCCCTTGGCAATGACTATTGCATTCTCTGCTTCTATGAGTTTGACTATTTTATAGATATCTCATTTAAATCTCTGTCTAGAGACAGAGAAAAAGAGAGAGGGAGAGAATGAAAGCTCCCCTCAATTGGGCATGGTCACAGTGCCATACCTTATCCATTTCTCCATTCTGTTCGGATTGGGACATGCACACACACACATCCAACGTGCTTCTCAGGCTACTGGGACCAGGCGTTGGATAGTGGGGTAAGCCATGTGGGATCTGACTCTGTTAACCACCGGGCAACAGGACTGATCTGAAGGATCATTTATTATAGACTTCATCAGGTTTTTTTTTTTTTGGGGGGGGTGGTCATTATTTCTATTTTTTGGTTGTTGCTTAGGAAGATCCTCTCCATTTCAAGATTATAAATATCTATTTCTGGTTTTCTTTTTGTAGTTTTATGTTTCTTATTTTTTTTTCTGTATGACATTTACCTTTAAAATACCTAAACGTTTTTCTTATTATGGTGTAAATTATGGATATTCTGTACTTGTTTCTGAAATGGATAGTTAAGTTAACTTAGTTTCCTATTCATTTGTCATCTTTATTATAATCTAAACCCATAGATACATCTAGAGAGATACAACACTTCTTGTTAGTATTTCTGCCCAGGAATATTGATCCATTTACTGTTTAATTTTCAAGGCTTTTTGTATTATAGATATGTATATAGATATGTGGTAAGTCATGTCTTCACTCACTGTTTCTTTTCTTTTTTTTAAAAAAGAATTATTTATTTTATTTATTATTATCATTTTTAAATTCGACAAGAGAGAAAAATGGAAGGTAAGAAAGCAAGCTGGCAGGTCCAGGACTGAAATCACGGTTGGGCATTAGGGAGTACATCATGTGGTAGTCCAGCACCTTAACCACCATCTGCTGGCCCCTAACTGTGTTGATTTTCAACCTTTTTTTTCCATTATACATATGAACCTGAGAATAATTTGTTAGGCTGCTTAGAAGCTTAAAAGTGTATAAAACTGATTCAGTTTTGTATATTTTATTTCTCAACCAAAATATTGTTACCCATTTCTATTTATCACTTCTTTTTAAATGTATGCAACAAAATGTTACAGCCTTTTCTTATTAGGATTATTTCTCATTTTCTGTTTTTTGTTTGTTTGTTTTTGGCTAATGTGAATAAGACATTTTTCCTGATTATATTTTATTATTGATAATTAATAGATTGTTAGAAAACTATTGATTTTTATTTGGTGATATTGAACCTGGCCACTTTGATGAACTCTTTTATCTTTTTATAAAAGTTTGTATTTTTTGGAATGAGTATGTAGGCAAATACTGAAATAATGTCTGTAAATCATGACTCTTTTGTCTCCTTTTCCTTATTTATACTTTACTCCTAATTCTGTTTTTACAGAATACATTAATGATGGTGTGTGTGTGTGTGTGTGTGTGTGTGTATGTGTATTTTAATGGTCCCTCATTTTAAAAATGAATTTGACAATCTGAGAACAAAATAGACTTGCATTAAAAGTAGAACCAAAAATACAAGGGTAGAGAAAGTGTTAACGTCAATTGGTGCCTGTAAGATAGTTCTGAAAATGTACATAGGGCTATTTGCCAAATTTTGAATATAGGAGCATAATGTGTCTTACACGTACCTTCAAATAGCCACAAATGGTAGCAAAAAGAGTATGTTTTTAAAAGATACTATTAATAATTTTTTTTTCTATTACTGCTCTGACACTATTGGTGTAGACACTTAGAACATAATTTGAATATTCTTTCTCTAAAAATATATAACAAAGAGATGCATTAGACATTGGGTGTGAATAACCTCGTCCAGTAGAAGACAATGAATAGCCAATTAGAGCCAGAAGTATGAGGAGAGATCTTTTTAGTTTAAATTATATATCTTAAAAATCCACCAAGAACAGACATGGGTGTAGCCAAATAAACTGATTTCTGTTTGTTTAGATATTTTTGCAGATAAAAAATTAAGTGGTATAGGGGCTAACTGGCTGACCGTAGTTTGAGTCCTGGACCTGGCAACTTGCTTTCTCTCTCTCTCTTTCTCTCACTCTGTCCCTCTTTGGTCAAATTAAAATACATAAGTAAATAAAGTTAAATAAAATAATTACTTTAAAAAATTAAGTGTTTTTTTTTTTCATATCAATCTGAGGATATCAGAAGAGAAAGGCTCAACCTTTTTGACTTCCTTTAAAATAGTGGCCTTGGGGCCAGCAAGTGGTGCGGTGGTTAAGGTGCTAGACTCCCACATGGCTGACCATGGTTTGAGTCCTGGACCTAGTAGCTTGCTTTCTTGCTTTCCTTCTCTCTCTTTCTCTCTCCTCTCTCTGGTGAGTTCATGTGCCCTATAGCACATAAAAAATAAAAAATTTAAAAATATAGTCAGTGGCCACGAGCATTTTCTAGAAAGTGTAGGGGGAACATTGCTCCACTGGGATGTGATTATGTTGCAATCCTGTTTCCAGTTTTTCCTCCCATCAGGATCTGGAACAAGCATGTGTATGCACCCAGAGTATTTTTGTTTTGTTCTGTTTTTTTAATCCCCCCTCCCCAAACCATTAGGGCTTGGGATTTGAACTTCAGTTGACTGTGGGATCTGGCTTTCTAACGCATAGCACTTAGTCACTGCCTAGGAGGTTGGCCCCTTTTATATTTTTAGCATAAACTTGTGTCCTGAACAATGTATTCACTGTTCAGTGATCATTTCTTATGAACTTTTTTCTGCCCTTCTCTTTTACTCTTCTCTGGACAGTATTTTTTTGGGACGGGGGAGAAAACTGTAATTTACTGTACAAATGGAATGCAAACTTTTATATAGCTTTAGTATATACAAAATATAGGTTAACAGCATAAACATTTTGTTTTTGAAGCTTAAATGGTAAGTGTTGGCACATAATTTTAGAAAATATTTTAATTTTGATTTATTTTATGACATTCTAATATACTATATGGTTAGGGTCAAACTTGTTATTCTATTGGTGTCCTCCAGAACATTATTTCATGGTTTCATATCATTCCACTTAATGTCTCTGAGTTAGGATGCTCAGCTTTGGAACAGCAGTGAATGGTTTTGTGCTTGAACTATATATTAAATATTTATTTTTGAGAGCTTGCTTTAGTAGGCCTTTGGGTGGGAAGAATGCATCTTCAGTCCACTCTCTTTAAAGAGAGTGCTCCCTTTGGAGCACATATTGGTCAGACCATGAAATGATCTCAATAAAGCATAGATTGATTGAGATTTGATCACATTTTATCTCAAAATTATTAAGGTGAAATTGTTGATTTGGGGTTCAAAACCAATTAAATATTAGGATTTCACATGTTTTAGCAGTTTGTGAAATGATCTCCTTTAGTACATTTTGATAGCATGGAGTAACAGAGATGGGTAATCATATCCTTCTGTATTTCCTCCTTGTGACAAGATAGAACCTTGGAAATATTGATCGACGAGGGGAAATTCTGTTTTATCAAGTTTACTAAGCTATACAGAGTCAAGAAATATAATAAAACTGTCAATATCACTCACAAAAGGGACTTCTATTTCCTTAACCGCTAACCAGTTCTTTTAGTAACATAATGATTAACTCAGTAGAGGTTCTTTTCTTTAAATTATATTCACAGGGAACCAATAATATAGATTTCACTCTTTTGGGAAAATCAGAGGCTCTTGAGGACTTCTGTATTTTTTTAAGAATACACCTAAGGCTATTGTGATCAGTTATCAACAAAATTGTGAAAGTTCTTACTGACTCAATTTCAACATGAGACCTTAGAGAAAAGGTGAAGAAATGTTCTGTTATGACAAAAATTTAAGTCCATAGACAGATCACAAAGTCCCATAGTTTCAAAGAGTTTGAGTTAGACAGTTTACACTTAACTTAGAATTGGAATAATAGTGTCAAATATAAATGAAAAATGAAACTGTACTTAATATGTTTAATATGCTTGAAGTTTTGAATATGTATTCAATATGCTAAATATAGATGAGATTCTGTAAGTGGTTCTTATTCTGAAGTTATATTGTAGGGTAAAAAGAAAACATCCAGGGTTCATTTGCATTTGCAAATAGAAATGATGAAATGAGAAAATGAATCATTTTAATTTTTTTTCTGAATGATATGTTAAGAAAAATTATTTTTTATTTGAATCAGTTAAAAATGATGCCTTTTCCCCACTTTTATTAATAGAAGCAGAGAGGTTGGATGGTTAAAAAAAAATCATAAAGTAAGATCAGCTTGTCCTACATCTGTCAGTCAGGTAAATATAAGGGATTCTGAAAAAAAAATCTGAGAGTTTTACTAAACATCATTTATTAAAAAACATTTTCTTTTAAGTTCTTTTAAATTAAATTTGTAAAAGTTTATTTCTTCCATGTGAGAGAGGAAAAAAGAGGGAAAGAATATTCTAAAAGGTTCCTGATACCTCCATCCACCCTCAGGTTTCAGCTAGAACCAGATCCTAGGCAAGAGTGCACCTGTTTACTCAGACAGGTCTCTGGACTTGAACTGATAAACTTCCCATGTGAAATTGATCCAGAGAGAATTGCATTTTGCTACTACAACACTGACCCTTCTGTTAAGTTCTTTAATATGTTGCAGTTTATATCACAAAAGATGGTTAAATGTCAAAGAGCATAATCTCTTAAGTCTCAAGTTTTCTACTCGCACTTGAACACACAAAATATTTTTCTTCGATGAAGACAATATTTTCCAAAGACAATTAGGAAATAATTTAGTACATCATCATTGTAATTTTGCATTCTTCAGATTTACTTGAAATTTATTGATTACAGATTCACATGTATTTTTCATTATTTGGCTTCACAGTAATTTCCCAATATGCTTTGCCTGAAAATTAGTTTAAAATGTAATCCTCATCACACATATTACAAATCCTGTTATAGCGATTCCCCCAAGATTCTGCACACATTTTTCCAGTGAAGCAAAGATAACTGAAATACTTTATAGTAGATGGATTTGGCATGGAAATCAACCCAAGCCTACCGGGGTATTACAAGGCTTCGGACTGGGTCAAATAGAAACTCAAGAACACTTCAATAGAGTAAAGATAAATTCCACACAAGACAGCTTTTCTCTCCATACATAGTAAAGGTTTAATGAAAATTTCTGGAAAGATTGTATTGGCAGTGTATGGAGTATCAGATAGTCTTTGGGGGATTAATTTTTCCTAAATGTGACATGAAGACATTTCCTTAGAGCTCCTTCTGTCTCCTAAAGATATCCAGAATATGTGCTATGCTTGATTACAAGGATACAAAATGACTTTTCCATATCCAACTGTTTTTAAAGCACTACTCACTTATTTATTTTATTTTTTTAAAGTTTAGTCACCTATTTCTTTCAAGGAGAAGAGGGAGAGAGAAAAATAGAGTGGGCAACAGAGAGGGAGAGATAGCAACCCCAGTAGAGTCATGATTTATCCTAGTTTCCACCACGGGAATCTGTGCAACCCTGTCTCATACAAGGAGGCCTTGGGACATGAACCTGGGCCCTCGACATGTGGGTTGGTGATTGCAGAACACTTGTAACTGCTTAGTCACTTACCTACCTCACCACTCAAAGTTTAACCAAAAATGAAGCCTAGTAACTAAAAATGTTTATCTGGGCTACAATAAATGTTTCTATGTCTTATGATCAGAGAAGAGTGGAGTGGGAGGTGACCACTGATGTCGTTTAATTGCTTGACTGATTTTTTTCACTTTATCACTTTTTCACTTTTTCAGATTGATTTTACATTATATAAAGTCCCTATCATGATGGATGAAATATATATATTTAGCAGAAACTCTCCACATTGCATCCCTGGATTTGTACCGCTTGAAATCCATTCCATAACCATGTGTGAGATTGAGAGGAAAGGACTAAAAGGCAGTAGTTAACTATTTTTTAATTAATTTAAAATTTTTTCAGATTGATTTTACATTATATAAAGTCCCTATCATGATGGATGAAGTATATATATCTATATCTATATCTATCTCTCTCTCTCTCTCTATATATATATATATTTAGCAGAAAACTACTTTTTCCCTTCTGTCAAATATCTCTTCCTCTTGCATCTCACACCCACTCTTCACCACTCACTCTCTACCATCCACTGTCCCCACTTACAGTCTCTAGCATCCACATCCATCCTCTTCATCATCACGTCTTAGATCTCTCAACCTTTGCCATAGAGGGCAGACACTTGGTACAGAGTGGAGATATACAATGTGTATCTTCAAAGTGTGGCTCACTTTGCTATACATTTACTAAGACTTCTATATTCATCCACTTGAGTTAAATGATAGGATCTTATTGTTTCTTATAGCTGAGTAATATTCTGTAGTATATATATGCCACAGATTCCATCCATTTTTAGACACTTAGATTGGTTTCATATTTTAGCAACTGTGAATGATACTGCAATAAACATGATGTGCAAGTGTCTTTCCGATTGTTTTTCTATCTTTTGGGTAAATATCAAGGAATGAGATTCACGGGTCATATGGTAGTTCTATTTGTAGGTTTTTGAGAAACTTCCATATTGTTTTCCAAAGAGGTTCTACTAATTTACATTTCCACCAAAAGTGTAAGAGGGTTCCCTTTGCACCAAGCCTTGCCATTGTCATTCTAAATGGTATCTCATTGTGGTTTTAACTTGTATTTTCTTTATAACAAGAGACTGAATATTTTTTCATATTTCTTTTAGCCATTTTTAAGTCTTCTTTGGAGAATTTTCTAAATGTAATTTCATTTGTCCATTGTTTAAATGGATTATTATATTTTTTTATGGGTGAGTTGCTTGAGTTCCCTATATATTCGGCATATCAATCCCTTGTCTGAGGAATAATATGCAAATATTTATCGTATCCAAAGGGTTGTCTTTTCACTCTAATTATTATTTCCTTTGCTGTGAGAAAGTTTTTTTAGCTTTATGTAATCCCACTTCTCTATTTTGGGGATTATTTTTTCTGCTTTGGGGTCTTACTTAAGAAATCTTTGTCTACTCCAATAAATTCTGAAGTTTCCGTTAAATATTCTACTAGTAGTTTTGTAGTTTGAGGCTTTATATTTAAATCTTGACCCATTTTTAGTTAATGTTTTTAATGGTGAGAGATAGGGGTCCAGTTTTACTTTTCTACAGAAGATATCCGGTTCTACCAGCACCATTTACTGAAAAGACTTTCTTTTCTCCACTGCATTGTCTTGTACCCTTTATCAAAGATCAGTTAGCTGTATGATTTGGAGTTTATTTCTGGATTCTATATTGTCTTCCATAGGTCTATATGTTTATTTTTGTGCCAGCATCATGCTGTTTTGATTATCAACACTTTGTAATATGTTTAATAGTTGTATAGTGAGATGCCTCCTATTTTATTCTTTTAGCACAGTATTGCCTTAGTGAGTGGAGTGAGAGGTGACCACAGATGTCATTTGATTGCTTGGTTGGATTGCTATTGATTATGTAAATTAATTTGGATAGAAATGACATTTTGATTATATTAATTCTTCCAATTCAAGAGCATGGGGTATCCTCCCATTTTTGGTATCATACTCAATTTTTCTTTTTAGTTTTTCAATTTTTTTTTTTTTGGTAGAGATCTTTCACATCTTTAGTTAGGTTTATTTCTAGGTATCTTATTTGTTTTGTGGCTATTATAAATTATATTACTTTCATCAGTTCTATCTCTGTCTCAGTTTGTTCATTGTTAGTGTATGAAAATGGTACAGATTTTTGTGTATTGACATTTTATCCTGCTGCTTCACTGAATTAATTTATCATTTCTAGTGTTTTTTTTTTTAACAGATTCTTTCATATTTTCTATGTGTACAATCATATCATCTGCAAGTAGGGACGTTAGTTTCTTCTTTTCCTATCTAAATGCCTTTTATTTTGCTCTCTTGTCTAATTGCATTGGCTAGTACTTCAGCACTATGTTGAAAAGGAGTCTTATTCCAGTTTTTAGTGGAAAGGCTTTTCCTCATTCAGTATGTTGTTTGCATTGGGTCTACCCTATATGTTTTTGTTGTGTTGAGGAATGTCCCTTCTACCCCTGTTTTACTGGGAGTCTGGATTAAAAAGGGTTGTTGTGTTTTACCAAATGCGTTTTCTGCATCTATATATATATGATCGCATGTTTGCATTGGGAATTACATCAGACTGTAGACCTGATGGTTCAATGAAGACAAAACTGTAAGCAAACTTGAATTTTCTTTAAGTCTATGTTTCAGTTCCTTGCAGGAGTTGCCCTTATGCAGAAAGTCGGGATACAGAAGGACTTAAAAAAATTTATTGAAAAATGGAATTAAAATTATGAGCTTATTTTGGTATAAAAAATTAAAATCCATGCAGTTTTTTTTCACAAGTATGTACTTGCCACAAATGTCTTGAAGACCTTCTCCTTTTGACCACAATGAGAATCCTAGAATATTTCTGAATGTTTGTTTACCTATCACAATGTTTATAACAGCATGATCTACATTCCTTTGAAAGTTTCTAGTAGTTGTCTGGGAATCTGGGAGTTAAAACTGTTTTTATGGTAATACTAACAATTATTTACCTTTTTATTTTTTTCTAACCAATATTTTTTGTTTTTTAGAGGTTTTTGCCATAGGGCGCGTGCGCTCGCCAGATAGACACAGAGAGACAGAGAGACATAAAGCGAGAAATCACCCCCTAGGGGGGATGGCCACACCACAATCCCTTCTCCTCCATTCTCCTCTCGGGATCTTGGGCACGCATGCACATGTGCCTGGCATGAGTTTTAAGCCACTGGGTCCGGGACGCAAACCACGGTCGACTATGTGGGAGTCCGGCGACATAGCCATTACACTAACTGCTGGTCCCTCTAACCAGTATTTTATACTGATGGTACAAAAACAATGATGAGTAGGCTGATCCTGCAAGGTTGCAGCTGAGCACTGTGAAAAAAAGGGAACTGGGTCCCATACGTGTGGTTGTGGTTCAAATCCTGGCCCTGACAGGTTGAAAAACACACTGGGTTTGTGCTGCATGCCCCAAATCCTGATGGGATAAAGAAATAGAAACGAAGATTACAGTGAAACCACTTCTCATTGTGGATACTTTCTTTCTCTGTCTCACTGTCTGTTTTTCTCCCCTTCTGGTGAGTGTATGTGCCCTCTTGTAATGAAAAAAAAAAAGCAATGATGGGTAAAACTAAAACTGCTGGCACTTCAGCATGGATCATGGCCATGACAGCTAAATGTAGTAGTAGTTGCATTTTTCATTACTACACACTTGTGTTGAAAGAACTCGCTGGTTTCACTTAAGGATAATCTTTTAACATTTTTTTATTGTGTACATTTAAGGTATACAATATGATGTTATGAGATCCAGATAGACAGTAAAAAGATTACTGTAGCGATGCTAATTAACGTGTCTATAGCCTCACAGTTACCTATTTGTTTGTTTTTGTGGCAAGGACAGCTCAAATCGACTTATTTAACATGACTCCCGTAGACAGTACAATTTTATCACCTGCTGTCCTCAGAGCACACGTTAGGCCTCTAGACTTATCCATCCTGTATACCTGCTCTTTTGTATCCTCTGACTACACCATCCCACTCCCTAGCCTTGTCCCCTCCACTCTGCTAATTATAATTTTGTTCTCAATTTTTGTGTATTGGGATTTTTTTTTTCTTTTTACATTCCACATGTAAAAAAAAAAAATCATGTGATATTTTTCTTTTTTGTGTCAGGTTTATCTCATTTAGCTTAATGTCCCCCAGGGTTATTCATGTTGTGTCAAATGGCACAGATGAAGCAGGAAGAATGGTGAGTTTTGTTAAAGTCCATCCCTAGTACATGTCTTTCTGTGAATTCTACGGATAGAAATGGGAAGGACACAGAAAGCACTTCTGCCTGCTGAGTACAACATACATCCCAAGGAAATGGCCTCCAACAGTGGTTTGATCAGAAACAATGTCATTCCGAAAAACCATGGACTATTTAGACTGAGATATTTGGCACTCTTTTAATTTAATTTAATTTTTTTTTTTTGAAATAAAGTGAGCTTGTCACCTCAAGGAAAACCACTAATAATTTGCTGCCAGCAAAAATTAGAATTTTGACACACTTGTATCTGCCTCTGTGAAACTTGACTGTTTCCTAATACTGACTTTTCTGATAAAATAAATGACCTTAAAACTTGATTTTTTGGTATTGATTAATGAAACATGTCAAGGTTTTGCAGATCTCTGTATTTCAATAAATTGGTGTTTTCCACATGGCAATGTATAATACTTACAAAATCATGCCCGAGTAAAAAAGACCCATTCGCGTTGTAAGATAGAGCAGTAGCTTTTTTTTTTTTTTGGAGAGGTTTTTGCTATAGGGCGCATGCACTTGCCAAAAAGACAGAGAGAGTCAGAGAGATAGAAAGTGAGAAATCACCCCCGAGGGGGATGGCCACGTCACAATCCCTTCTCCTCCATTCTCCTCTCGGGATCTTGAGCACGCACGCGGGGCCCGGCGTGAGTTTAAGCCTCCTGATCCAGGAGTCAAACCGCGGTCGACTACGTGGGAGTCCAGCGACATAGCCATTACTCTAACTGCTGGTCCCAGCAGTAGCTTTTAATATAACAGAACACAGAACATTGAGATGGTTTCAGATGCCATTTGCAACTATCCCTTAAAAACTAATTGTCAAGTTTTTGTGTGATAGTAATGACTATTCATAATTATCTGGAAAGGCAATTAAAATTCCCTCTCCTTTCCTTCATACGTATAATTTTGGTGATATACTTTAACCAAAACGAGTTTTCAGTCCATTAGGTCAGGCACTAAGAAATTTGCAAAATGTAAAACAATGTTACTTCTAATTTTTTAAATGACTATTTTGAATGAGATTAGAACATATAATATGTCACAGGTTACGAATGTTATTTTATATAAACAGCAAAATATTTAAAAATTCCTCAGTATTAATTTCTTCTTCCTTTTTTTTTTTTTTTTTTGCAAGCCAAACTGTATCCAGCTTTATTAAACATACTTTTCATAAACAATCAGGGTATTTCAGTCAGGATATGGGCAAACAATCATTAACAGTATATAACGACTTTCAAACTCTATTCTACAATCGACTACCAAAATCAGAAAGCCACTATAAAACTCAAAGAAATCTTCACATGATGCTCTGAACGAGGAATGTTTAAAGTAAGGGTTGACTGGGGCTCACAGGTGGCATTGTTGTTGGACTCCCATATGGCTGATTGTGGTTCGAATCTCAGACATGGTGGCTTGCTTCTCAACACCACCCCCCTCCTTTCCCTCTCTGTGTGTCTCTCTCTGGTCAAATTAAAATGAATGAATAAGTAAAAATTATTATTAAAAAAAGAGTAAGGGTTGACACTTGCCATTTGGCATGTTGTTTAACACTTTTTCATGAGCCGACCCTGACTTTTAGGAAGTGAAAATGACAGAATTATCAACCTGAACATCCAACAATATTGAAAAAAGAACTGCTCTTTTGAAGGATGCCATCTTAATGTCACTGGGAAGTCCGATTGCCTGATACACTGGTAACCGAGTTCGAGGGCATTAAGTTTATGCTGCAGATGGAGAAGGAGAAGACTGAAAACAAATTTTAAGTTTTTCCACATCACGAGGCATCTGTGCCACCGTGGCTGTGTGTGTCAACATCAGGAAATCTCTCCTCCTGGGAGCCAAGAGGAGGGCTCTCAAAATAGAAGAGAAAGACGTTGTCCAAGCGAATCCAGCTTCAGGGACAATGCATTAGTGACAAATGCTCCTTCCCTAAAAAGCAGCAATGAAATGTTTTGTGTGCTGACAACATAGCTTAAGAAGAAGGTAAATCAGAATTCTGCATTTTAATAATACTTGATTAAAAAAATAGTATTTCAAACTGTCCAGTCATCAGAAGGACACCGTTTTCAAACATGCATGTACCACACTCGGCATCTCCAGCACCTGCAGCTCTCTGTGCCAGGACTGTTTGGCATCTCCATTTTCTGTAGGATTATTTCCATCCTTGCCAGCATCCACCTTTCCCTTTTCCCTTTGGGTACCTTTTCTCCCATCTTTGCAGGGGCATTTTTAGGCTTGGGTCCTGGCTTTGGAGGAGCAGGTTTTGCAGACAACCTTGCAGATCTCTGCATTTCTATTTGCAGATCTCTTTCTCCTGGCATGGCGATGATGATGGGAGGGCATCAGTGCTGGAGGAGGTGTATGTAATGGATGCAGGCTTTGGAGATCCTGTGTCATTCTCGCCTCTTCCTCCTCATTATTAATTTATAATACAGGATATATATTGTTAAATATAAGCCAAATAAACAAAAGCTTTGATACACCTCAATACTCTTTAAGTCCTCAATACTTAAATGCGAAGTCCTGAGAGTACAGTTTGCGATCTGTTGTTTAAAGGAATCTTTCCAGAAAAAAAACTCTAAAAAGTGAAAACAAAAAGTGAAAAAAAAAAAACCCCAACAGTGCTGTTCATAGAAAGCCAGATTTCATGTGGCCAATCTTGGTTTGAATCCTGGCACCCTGGTGGCTGGAAAACACACAGGCATGTGTGCATATGTACCCTGATGGGGCAGAGAATTGGAGGACACTGGTTGCTGTGTGACCACACCTCTTCGTAGGGTTCTCTCTCTCTCTCATGAGCTTGTGAGCCCACTGAGAATTAAAACAAAACACAACTAGCTTCTCAATCTACTAAACAATATTATTAAATAATTATAATAGCGAAAATAATTGTGTTGCATCTTCATACATACATTTTCATTGTTCTGTTTTGCTGTTATCCACTCCCCAGAGAGAAAGAGAGACAGGGGAAGTGAAAAATCAACCCCTTGGTGGGGGTGGGGTGGCCATGCCACAATCACTTCTCTTCCAGTCTTCTCTTCTGATTTTGGGCATTCACACACATTGTGCCTGGTGTGATTTTCAAGCCACCAGGGCCAGGATTCAAATCATGCAGTTGGCCATGTGGGATCTGGTGCTTTAACCTCCATGTCACCTGCTTATCCCATTAGATAAAATTTGTAAGCCCTTTGCTGTAAAAGAATGAAGACATATAATTTCCTTTTTAGTTCTATAATTATAGTTGTTATGGATAATATATAACTATGAAAATTGTAATGAGAAATATGTTATCACAATCAATGGAATAACCACATTTCTGTCCTCAATATTTGCCAGGGAAATTTTCAGTGTCTACAATTTCTCTTTTATACCTATATGCTATATTAGAATGCAGTATGTTGCATTCTAAGCTGTGGTTCTCTATTTACAATGAGATGCCCAGCAATGAACATCATATAGCATGAGAGCCCTCTAAGTCTTGGCCAGTTAGAAGGTTTTGAAGAACTCAACTTGTGTGTGAGGAAATAATTTTTTGTGTTTTGCTGCTACAGAAAATCATGTATGGTGGGCAGCATTGGTGCCTCAGATCCCTGTCTGAGCTTCCATTGCTCAGTTGCTGTGATCGTTAACTGCTAAGAGCCCTCAGTACAGACTTTGATGGACATCCTTGGCTTCTGGGAGCTTCTTTGCCCAGGGAGTGAATGATTGATAGTGCCACTTCCAGTGGCCTGTAGCTAGTGGTTAACTGGTGTGGGTATAAAAGGTCAGCCCCTTGGCTCCAGACAGGACACACTCCGTGAGCAATTTTTACTTTCCAGAGTTTTTCTAGGACCAGGCTGGAGCTAAGTCACAACTAACATCACATCCTGCTTGAGTTTTTTCTCTTTCCTATTCTGCTCCTTCACTTTCCTTCAAGTTTCTAACCCTCTCCCCCAGAGCCAGAACAAGAACTTTTATTTTAGACATTCTACTTTAGACATAATTTTATTTGCTCTTAGGTGTAAGGAGTAGGAGAAGGAAATAGCATTTGGGATATCTGAGTTGAGACCAGTGGAATTAGGACATGCAAATTACAAAAATTGTTCTTGCATTCTATTATCCTATTATAACTATAATTTTATAACCTAAATTTCTGTCATTCATATGATGATGATAAGGGACTCATTATAAAAATAAAGGTTTAGGGGCCAGCAGGTATTATAGTAGTTAAGGCTCTGGACTCCCCTATGGCTGACCATGGTTTGAGTCTTGGATCTGGAGGCTTAATACTCATATCAGGCACATGTGCATGTATACCAAAAATCCTGAGAGGAGAATGAAGGAGAACGGCCATGGCCATCTCCTCCTTGAGAGTGATTTTTGTTTTCTGACTCTGTCTCTCCAACAAGCACATGGGCCCTATAGCAAAAATCTCTAAAAACAGAAAAGAAAGAAAGAGAGAAAGAAAGGGAAAGAAAGAAAGAAACAGAAAGAAAGAGGAAAGGCTTATGCCTTCTGAAAAGCTTCCATTAAAATAGTGATTCTCAACTCACATGATCTGGTCCTCCAGGGGAGATCTGGCAATATTTGATGGGAGGAGGGTATGATTGGATGGGTAGAGGCCAGAGATGCTGCTAAACATCTGAAAATGCATGAAACAGTCCCTCCAAAAAATAATTATCTAGCTAGTAATAGCAACAGTGCCTCGCCTGGGAAATCTGATGGGAAGGGAAAAAAAAAAAAAAAAAAAAAGAAAAAGAAACAAGCAAACAAAAATCCCAGTGCAATAATGCTCATTAATAAACTATAATTTTTCCATAAAAATTACTTGTGTATCTCATATCATAGAAATGAAGACTTATAATATTTGTCTTCCTTAGGTAAAGAAATGATTATGTCTGTTTATGTCTGTTTTCTTCTTCTTGGCACATCTCATGGGAGAAAAAAACCTCATGGTAGAAAATAATCAATTTCATTGATTTCCCCCAAGAAATTGGCAAGAGTAATGAAAGCAAAGCTTCTGTTTGTATTAGTTTCAGAATTCTGGTTTATGTCAAATGAATTTGAATAAAATGTCTGGAGCTGGAACTTTAAACAAGTACTCTCCCCACATCCTCGTGTTTTTACTTAACACAAAGCTTTAGAGAACATGTAGAAAAGGCAGTGGCCTAATAATTCTAACCATGGTATTCAGAATGTCGAAGGGCCAGTCCTAGCACTTGTCATATTTGCACTTTTTTAGCACAATAGTCGTCCTGCTTAGGAGCAGTTTGTGAAATAATTGCATTAAAGACTTTGTGGTTTTGCTTTAAATACAGAGTAATACTTTGAACTGTTATTATGCACTGAATCTTTGATGAATAAAGCATTAATACAAATCAATTAATTAATCAGTCTTGGACTTGGACCTTGAATGGCTTGTGCTGAGTGCCACGTTTTTGTAATGAAGCTTGTGAATTTTTCATTTTGTGTATGTGTTTGTGGGGTTTCTCACTCCTATCATTGTGATAGGTCCACTGCATGCTATTATTTTTTTTTGAGAGGTTTTGCTATAGAGCGTGTGCGCTTGCCAGACAGACAGAGAGAGACAGAGAGACAGAAAGCAAGAAATCACCCCCCAGGGGGGATGGTCACGCTGCAATCCCTTCTCCTCCATTCTCCTCTTGGGATCTTGGGCACGCATGCACAAGCACCCAGCATGAGTTTAAGCCACCGGGTCTGGGACTCGAACCGTGGTCGACCACGTGGGAGTCCAGTGACATAGCCATTACACTAACTGCTGGTCCCGCATGCTATTCTTTTTGACTCAAGGCATTTTCAGACTTTTTTGTAAAGAAAGAGGCATCTTTTTCTTCTCTATAAAATCACTTCTACTGGGGCCAGCAGGTGGCATGGTGGTTAAGGGCACTGGACTCCCACATGGCCAACCTGGTTCAAGTCTTTGGCGACTTGCTGTCTCACTTTCCCTTTTGCTCTCATTCTGTCCCTCTCTGGACAAATGAAAATAAATAAATAAAATAAAATAAAATAAAATAATTCTGAAAAAGAAAATCACACCTACTTCTCATTATCTTTGTCTCATGGTACCCCTAAATCTGGGAGCAAACTTTCTTGGTCATGAATATGTTTAAACACGATCTGTCTCCGTAAGAGATCAATTGGCATACCTCAGGAGTTTGCCTTTTGTTCTCTGGTTCTTTTATCTTTCCTGGCCCAAGTTCAGGCATCTTCTCTAGCATCTATTTCTGTGGTATGTCTTGTCTTTGCAGCTAAAACTCTAGATATCTGGTCTTAAGCCAAATACTCTCAACAAAAGTAGAATTGGACGATAAATTCCTTTCATTCTATTTTTTTTTTCTTGCTGTAGGATGTGTGCACTTGTCAGGAAAAGACAGAGTGAATATGAGACATCACTCAGTCGGGGTGGGGTGAGGAGTGGCCATGCCATAATCCTTTCTCTTTCATTCTCCTTTTGGGATTTTGGGCATGTGCTCAGCATGACTTTCAAGCTGCTGGATTTGGGACTCAAACTGCACAGTTGGCTGTGTGAGATTCAGTGCCTTAACCTCCATGCTACCTGCTGACCTTTGATTCTCTTCTTCATCTTCTGGAGTTTACAGTGCATTACGAACTGCGAGGGTTTAAGTAATGGATAAAGCATGAATATGTTCCAGGTAATTAGGAGGAAAATACTCTGTGAGGATTGAACAGTAGTTGTATTATTTTCTCTGAAGAAATTTCTCAGTCAGTTCCTTCCAGTGAATTTGAAAAGTGACCACAATTAATATGAATGGAGTCACGATCTATTTCATTGCTTTGAAGAGTTGTTGTTGTTGCTGTTTTGTTTTGTTTTCCTTTAAGAGACAGGGTCTTGGGACCAGCAGATGGCATAGCGGTTACGTTGTTGGATTGCCGGAAAGTCGACCGTGGTTCGAGTGTCAGACCTGGTGACTTCAAACTCATGCCAAGTGCAGGTGTGTGCGTGCCCAAAATCCTGAGAGGAGAATCGAGAAGGGATTGTGTTGTGGTCATCTCCCATGGAGGTGATATTTTGCTTTTTGTCTCTCTATCTTTCTCTGTGGTGAGCACAAGCATCCTATAGCAAAAATTTCTCTTAAAAAATAAATAAAAAGAGAGGTAAGGTCTTGCTATGTTGGCCAGACTGGCCTTAAACGAGAGATTCTCCTACCTCAGTTTCCAGAGCAGCTGAGATTATAGCATCTTTTCATTTTTTTTAACTAAAATTTATAACAAACAAATGTCTATGATCTAATGTTTCTAAGTAGAATGCTCTAAGTATAATGACCTTTGGTAGCACCTCTCCAGTTCACAACTCAGAAATGGTATAAAACAGGACTACAGATAATTATACTTCCTATATTATTTAGAATATACATGAGTGACACAAAGTTTTCTTGTAATGATCATACTCCTAACATGATTTGTGTAGTGATATTTGTTACAGGTGGTATTTGTTCGGTAGAGTTAGAATGAGAATTACACGATTAGAAAAATGTTTGTTCACTCAAACAATATGCAATTATAGGAATCGTTGACAAACTGTATTAGCGATCAAGTAGAATTTACATTTATGATTGGCGATAAAGAAAATTTGAGTCAGAGACGGCCTTTAACATATTGTGCATTCTCTTGTCTTTCATAATTCCTCGTAAAAAAAATAAACTTTCCTATGTAAAGATTTGTTGATTTTAAAGTCAAAGCATGACTACCTTTTCTAGTTATTATTTTTTTAAATCTATTTTAATTTTGCAGTATCTTGTTGGTTTAGATATTCCTTATTTTGGAATCCTTCCTTTTTCCCTTCTCCCTCATCCAGGAATTCAGTGTAGTTACTACTAGTTGCAACATTTGTCAAAGACAATGATGGATGGTTGCTCAACTTCTTAATAAATGCAGCATGTTTTAGCGCCTTTTCATACTTGACTTTCATTGCTAGTGTTGATTGATGGCACGCTATTCACCTGGCATTGAAAGACTACTAGTTTGTAACATTCAAGGTCAAACATTTTTAGAACAGTATGCAGTGTGGAGATTGCCTTCTACTGGGGAAGGTTAATAGCCTACAAAAAGAGGAGGGGTCTGTGTTTTCTGTGTTTGCTGGGAATAGCTGATAATCTCTTAGAGCCAAGATCAACTTGTGGGGTAATTTTCGTATCCTTTTGATGATTAAATTAGTCAATTTTCATCTTTTTAATTGCTTTCAAGTTCTTTAGAAGAGGGATTTGGGATGATTGGCCCTTAAAGATCTACTTACTGAAAATAACTATGTGAAACTTGTTTCTAAGAACTTAATTACTCCTGTTTTTTTTTTTTTTTTTACCTGTTTTGACAATATTGTTGCACATCGACACCAACCTACTGTTCCTGTAAAGGGAACTAATTTCTTAATGTTGTTTGTTTTTTTCACTTTTGCTATAGGGTGTATGCACTCACCACAGATAGAAAGAGACAGACAGAAGGAAATCACTCCCCACTGGGGATGGCCACACCACACCAGTCCCTTCTCTTCCAGTCTCTTCTCAAGATTTTGGGCACAAATGCATGTGTCCAGCATGATTTTCAAGCTGCCAGGTTTGGGATAATTTTATTGCTTAACACTGCAAGGCAGAGAATGCATCTTTACTTATATTTCAGTATTGATTAAAATGTATTTCTTTATTTGTGATAGAAAGTAAATGCACATGTGTGAGAGAGAGAGTGGAGCATTCTCAGTAAGGTCTGGTCACACCAGGATCCCCGTCTAGCCCTCCAACCCATCAATCTTGGGGACTTGTGCACATACCTGGCATGTTTCAGGCTGACCGAGGCCAGGGATTCGAACCACAGTGACCCTGTGAGAGTCTGTTGAGCAATGCATTACTACTGTACCGTAAAACTGGACCAACCTCTTCTATTTCATTTATTTTCTCCAGCACATTTAATGTAATACTAATTACATAATAAGAATACAACACCTACATATTTTGTGGCTGAGTGACAATGCAGACATACATTTTAATTTGTCAGTCTGACTTTTCAATTTTTCTGTTCTCTGATAATGAGACAGGGTATCACATATTTTGTTAAAACATGATTTTCAGAATCTCACATGTAACTTTATAAGTATTTTGTTTGTTTTGGTTTTTACCATCCTTATACAATATATAGTAGAGAGAGATAATTGAGAATCAAAGCAGGGAAAAGCAGAAAATTCATGTGTGTAGGCTGAATAGCCATGTTTTGAGGGAATAAATGTGAATTACAATTCTATTAGGCTTTACTTTGTGTATCTCACATTTTGAATTTTTTTATAATTAATTTTCAGGTTGCATTTTAGTTTTATGTTTCTAATGATAACAAATGAATGATCTATTAAAAAAATCTTTGGATAATATATTTTAAATAATCAAGCTAAAACTTTCTAAAGTAAAAATGATACAAATACAGCAGAATTTCCATAAGATTGACATAAATGAGTGGAGTGTCGTTTATTAACATTTAAAAAAAATCATTTATTTATTTATTTTTATTATCATCACGATCTTCTTTATGTTACACTGAATTGCATATAACTTTACAGTGTATTACATTGCTTTTTCAAGAGGGAATTCCATGCATGTCAGTCAATACAGAGACATTAAACTCCCTACTTCATCATTC
>NW_006205757.1:54189-81137 GCF_000334495.1 Tupaia belangeri chinensis
TGGTGGGGGTCCTGCCGCGCCGCTCGGCGCGGGTCCCCGGGGGTGGCGGGCCCGCGCAGGGCCAGGCTGGGCCCGCAGTAGGGCCCTCCGCCCGCCCGCCTCATTTATTAACTTTTAAGTGAGGTTCAGATTGGTTTGTTTCTGGAAAGCAGGCCCTTTTGTATACAGGCTGGAAGGAGAATTTGCTGGTATTTCTCATTGGTTGCAACCGAATGGAGTTAATATTTAATATGCCGTTTAACAGGCATATACAGGTGTAGATGGAAAAATACTGGGGCCATGTCATTTGAATGTATCATCAGTTTCATGAAGTGAAACTGAACAAACTAATTTTTGCACTGTTTTAAGGAAATCCTTTCATAACATAATGAGCTATATAACATTAAAGCAGCATTCTGGAAATAAATTGTCAGGTATGTAGTTACAGGTTCAAAGAATGACTAGAAACCAAGGAACTTATTCATATAGCTTATAAGAATTTGTGACAAGTTCTGACAATGTTGTTAACTGATTAAAAATGCCTAATAAGGTTGTTGGATTCATTAATGGGTGCTTTTAAAGAAAAATTGGCAATAAAACAATAGCGTTTGTTTAAACAGAAAAAAGAAATTCCCCTGCATTCCTTCTTTTGAAAGGAAACAGCCGCATTATGGGTGTTCTCAGTTTTATGTTGAAACAAGGCACCTTTTCAAAAACTGTCAAGTTTAATGTTTCAAAGACATCGAAGAATTAAGACAGTGGGTGTGTAAATAAATACACTGATTGCATAAAAGGTATTCTAGTTTTGCTTAAGTGATTTTAGAGCTTTTGAAGGAGTGTGGCTTTAAAAGTTAAATATTTAACTCAGTCATTTTCCTTTAGTAATACTGTATAGAACAAGTGACTTGTGGTGGCCCAGTAGCCTAGCAGTTAAGGCAGCTGGATCCCACATGGCCAACACCACAGTTTGAATCCTGGCCCTGGTAGCTTGAAAAACATGCTGGGGGCATGTGCATGCACACCCCAAATCCCCCAAAAATGGAGAAATTGAGGAAAAATTGTCCCATTGGGAGTATTTTCTCCCTCTCTCTGTCAGTCTCTCTCTGGAGAACATGCTGGTACTTTGGCAATAAAAAAAATTATTGTGGCCAGAAGGTGGTGCGGTGGTTGAAGTGCTGGACTCCCACATGGTCAATGCGGTTCGAGTCCTGGACCTGGCACCTTGCTTTCTCATTTTCTCTTTCTCTGTCTCTCTCTGGTGGGTGCATGTGTGCTGTAATAAAATAAATAAATAAAATTATGTAAATAATTATTTTAAAAAATTATCACTTAAAAAAAAGAGTGATCTTAAAATTTTCTTTGTTCAAGTAATAATTCTGGCCAATTCAAGATACAGAAAAGTAGATTAAGCCCTATTCTCTAATTTTCTGAAGAGAAGTTTAAGAACATTACAAAAATATTTCTATTGATAGAAGAGATTTCAATTTCAATTTATTTATTTTCAAAACAGAAGAAAATTAGGGAGACTGGCAGGTGGTGTGATAGTTAAGGGCTCTGGACTCCCACGTGGCCCACTGTGGTTCTAGTCCTGGACCTGGCAACTTGCTTTCTCACTTTCCCTCTCTCTCTCTCTCTCTTTCTCTTTCATTTTGTCCTTCTCCGGTCAAATTAAAATTAGTAAATAAATAAATAAATAAAGTCAAATAAAATAATCCTTAAAAAAAAAGAAAATTAGGTTATACATGAAGGACAGCTTTTGAAACACTCTACTTACAACATGCTGTAAGGGAACTCAGGTAGAACGTATTGTGTTTTCCCTAAATAATTTGTGGATTAATTGCTTTAATCAGATTAATGTACAAAACTATTTGATGATTAGATAGTCCAGTGGAAGGTGGAGTTTTGAATAACAGCTCAGATCTGGCAGTTCTATCCTGTTCCATGTCTCCCACAAGACTACTTTGTATTTGGTCGGTTCACTGCCTCTTGGGCCTTTTGGTTGACTTAGTAATTAAGTAAAAACAATAAAAACAAAACAATAGCAAAATTAACAAGGGCAAGTCTCTTACCCTCAAAAGAAATCCAACAGTCACAAGAAAAAATAAAGTGCTCAGACAAATGATTGTAGGATATTTTCAGAAACTGGGGCCAGCAGGTGGCATGGTAGTTAAGGACAGTGGATTCCCACATGGCTGACCATGGTTTGAGTCTTAGACTTGGCAACTTGCTTTCTCATGTTCTCTTTCTCTCTCTCTCATCATCTGTCTACCTCTGGTCAAATTTAAAATAAATGAATAAATAAATAAATAAAATCTTAAAAGAAAAGAGAATATTTTCAGAAATTGAGAATTACTGGATAGGTAATTCAATTTAATTTAATTTTAAAAAGACTTTTTTTTTTAAAGAAAATATCAGTTGGCAGAGTTTTTGGTTTGTTTGTCCACCCCCTTTTTTTGCCAGAGGGCATATGCATAAGAGAGGGAGGGAGGGAAGAGAGAGAGAGAGAGAACGAGAAAGAGAAAGCATCTCCCAATAAGGTATGGTCACACCACAGGCATGTATCCTCCATTTCTTCTTCCTATCAGGACTTTGGGCATGCATGCACTTGTGTCTGGCGTGCTTTTCAAGTCCTCAGGGCCAAAATTCAAACCATGGTTGGTCATGCGGGGTCTGATTCCCTTACACACTGTGCTATGGGGCTGGCCCAGCAGGTCTTTTTTTTTTTTTTTTACTTAAACTGAAGTAAAATTTCCATAGCATAAAATTAACCATTTTACTAGATGTAGTACATTTTCAGTTTTGTGCAACCATCACGTTGAACTAGTTCCAAAATAGTTTCAGCAGCGTAAATGTCAGCCTTATCTACTAAGCAGCCATTCTTCCTCCCGCACTCCTGCAGACCTGGCAGTCTCTACTCTGCCTTCTGTCTCTAGGAGTTTATCTATTTCAGACATTTCATCGAAGGCGAATCATACGATAAATGACCTTCTGTGTGTGGTTCCTGTCACTTAAAACACTGTTTTTATGATTCATCAGTAGCTCATTACTTCATTCCTGTCTACAGTCAGATAAATTCCATTGTACAGATATACCGTGTTTTATTTATATGTTCATCCACTGATGAAGTTTTTTTCCCTTTCTGTTTATTGGTAATAGAGCTGACAAGGACACTTGTGTACAGGTGTTTGAATACTTGTTTTTTATTTTAATTGCCAGAGGGTGAATGAGCTTACCAGAGGGAGATGACAGAGAAAGAAAAAGAGAGAAAAGCGCTCCCTGATGGGCATGATCACGCTGCAATCCTCCCTCCTCCAGTTCTCCATCCTGTTGGGATTTGGGGCACACATGCATCCTGTTTGTTTTTTGAACACCCAGACTGGGACTGGAACCATGGTCAGACATGTGAGATCTGACTCTTCTAACCACGAGGCTATGAGGCCAGCCTCTGAATCTCTGAATACTTGTTTTAATTCACTTGTGTACTAACATAGGAGTGGAAGTGGTGGGTAGTATGGTAACGGTATATTTAATTCTGCCTTTTTTTTTTTTTTTTTTGGTCGCCAAGTTTATAGTAAGTTTTGAAATCAGAAGTGTGAGTGGTACAATTTTGTTTAATTTCCCCAATATTATTTTGGTTAGTCAGGGTCCCTTGAAATTCTTCATGAATTTTAGAATCTACTTTTGTATTTCCACACAAAAGGCCACTGGGTTTTTTATTTTATTCTTTATTTTTTTTGTAATCGCCAAATGTGTTTTATTGCTGTGTTTCTCCCAAGTATCATCACATCTAGAATATAAGCATACTAGTTTTCAGATGACAGCATCTAATACATGTACAGAAATGAGGTCACATTTGGGTTGAACACCGCAGTTCTCTACACAGGATACAAAACTTACTACTGCGTATTTCATGCATTTTTTATTTACATTAAATTACTGTACATCTTTACAGTGTACAACATGTTTCTTTCCCAGCATGAATACTGTGCATATTAATAGTAGTCAAATCAAATGTATTACTATATGTATTACCATCTGCAGATAACTTCCCATTTTTGTATCTATTAAATGTTTGTTGTATTCCTGATCCTCTTCCTCTTATTCCCTATTTCCCACCCTCTCCTTTACCGTCTCTACTTTTGAAAATTGCCCTCCCTTCCAATCGTTCACTCTCTGCTATAGAGAGCAGACATTCTGTATATGTTAATCAGGATTTTGACAAGGATTGCATTAAATCTGAAGATCACTTTGGGAATATTAAGTCTTCTAATCCATGAGCACAGATTTCTTTCCATTTATAATGAGGTCCTTTACTTCTTTCAACTTTTTTTTTTTTTGTATGTGTGAGCTAGAAGGTGCACATGCTTGCAAGAGACAGAAACAGAGAGGGAAAGGAGAAGGCACCTCCTGCCCCCCATGTGGTCATGCCATAATCGCTTTGATTCCTTCTCTTCCTCCTTTCAGGATTTTGGGCACGCATGCATGTATACCTGGCATGTTTCTCAAGCTGCCTGGTCTGGGGGCTGGACCTCAGCAGTGTTTTATAGTTCTCAGTGCATAAATCTTGCACGTCTTTTGGCAATGTCATTCCTAAGTATCTTACTGTTTTCTTAGGCTATTTTAAATGGAATAGCTTTTTTCATTTTTTTTTGAATTGTTCCATGCTAGTTATGAGAAAGACAGCTGATTTTTGTGTGTTCACCTTATAGCCTACAACTTTGCTGAATTTATTAACTTGAAGATATTTTTATGGATTCTTTACCATTTTTACAAATGAGATCATGTCTTCTGTTACTAGAAATAGTTGTACTTCATCCTTTCCAATTTGTATGACTTTTGTTTTTCTGGCCTAACGGACCAGGTTAGAATTTCATGTACACACGTTTCATGAAGTAGTCAAATCTGTAGCTTGTCTGCTACTGATCTTAGGGGAAAAGTTTTCCATTTTTCACCAGTAAATATGATGTTAACTGTGAGTTTTTCATAAATGCCTTTTATCATGTTGAGAAAGTTCCTTTCTATTCTTGTTTATTATATACTTTATCACAATACTGTGTTGGATTTTTCTCAAATGCTGTTTCCGTATCACATGAAATTATTGTGTGTTTCCACCATTCTGTTAATTTTGTATATTGAACCACTCTTACACTCCTCAAGTAAACCCCACTTGGTTGTAGTGTATAATCCTTTCTATATGCTATTGGATTTGATTTGTAGGTATTTTGTGGATTTTTGCATCTATATTCATGAAAAATATTTATTGCTTGCTTTGTGATTCCTATTTTCTAGCTTTGGATTTATATAATCTGGCCTCATAGGCTGATTTAGTCCTTCAAGTTTTATTTTTTGGAAAAGTTTGAGAAAGATTGGTATTAGTAATCCTTCAAAAATTTATGGTATTTATCAGTGAAGCCATCTTTAGAACTTTACTTTTAGAAGTTGGTGAGGGCAGCAGGTGGCATGGTGGCTAAGGTGCTAGACTCCCACATGGCTGACTGTGTCAAGTCCCAGACCTGTTGGTTTGAAAATCACACCAGATGTGTGTGCATGCATGCCCAAAAACCCACGAGGAGAATGGAGGAGAACAGATTATGGTGTGGCCATCCCCCAGGGAGTGATTTCTCACTTTCCCACTCACTCTCTCTCTCTCTCTGTCTTTCTGACGAGTGCACACACCCTATAGCAAAACCTTAAAAACAAAAAGCTGATAAATATTGACAATTAAACCAAAGTATTAAAAATTGAGCAGGACATGTTTTGGATTTGTCAACAACAAAACATTTATACATGCAAAACCTAACTGCCAAAATAATGACTCATAACACTTCCGAAATTATCTGTTTAGTAAAAAAGGGAAGAGGAATAAAAATTATTCTTATACTACTTTAAGATATATAAAACCTAACATCTATTGGGTAAACTCTATACATATAAAATATATTGAAAAATTGAGACAATTTTCCAAATAAGTGGCAAAATAAATGAGACATGGGTTGGTGGTCTAATGTATTCAGACTATTATTTTAATTCTCTATTTCAGTTTACCCATGTCCAATCTCAGTTACTCCTAGTTGTAAATATGTTTAAATTAGAAAGAGAAGAAAATCTCCAAATAATTTTATAACTTTCTCTTCTCTCTTAAACTTTTTATTTCTCTGAGATGTCAAGTTAATGTATTAAAAACTTCTCACACACACACACACACACACACACAAAGAGGGACCAGCAGTTAGCATAATGGCTATGTCGCTGGACTCCCACGTAGTCGACCGTGGTTCACGTCCTGGACCCGGTGGCTTAAAACTCATGCCGGGTGCGTGTGCGTGCGTGCCCAAGATCTCGAGAGGAGAATGGAGGAGAAGGGATTGCGCCATGGCCATCCTCCCTGGGGGTGATTTCTCACTTTCTATCTCTCTGTCTCTCTCTGTCTGTCTGGCGATCTGGCGAGCGCATGCGCCCTATAGCAAAAACCTCTCCAAAAAAACCAAAAAACAAAACTTCCCACAACTTATGTTTCATAAAGATAATTTATCTAGGGGCCAGCAGGTGGCATGGTGGTTAAGGGTACTGGACTCCTACATGGCCAACTGCAGTTCAAGTCCCGGACCTGATGGCTTGCTTTCTCACTTTCTCTCTCTCTCTCACTCTGTCCCTTTCTGGTCAAATTAAAATAAATAAATAAAGTTAAATAAAATAATTCTTTAAAAATATTTTATCTAATATATATAATTGTTCATATATATTATATATATGTAGTGTATTCTGATATACAGCTAGTTATGCTTGAAAATAGTAAGCCATATTTCATATATCACATATAAATTTCCAGGATACCAATATTGACATCATCATCATGGATATTAGTTCCAGAAGGTGTAGATCATAGAATGTATTCAGAAAGACAGATTTGAAGTAATGTCTGACAAGTTTTTGAGTGATGATGATGAACAGTCATGAGAATACCAGAATTGAATATCAATTTGTTTTTGAGTAGAAGCGATGTTAATGTTTAGATGGTTCCTGTCAGCAGTGAAGAGACAGATAAGCACAGCCCAAGCTTCAGAGGCAGCAAGTTGGTAATTTTGCTATTTCGTGAAGTAAGTGTACCATACATACTAAGAACGCCACTTGGCCTGCTTGAAATTTCAAAAATGTAAACACCCTAAATTGGCATAATGCATAGGTTATTGGTAGACCTTTCATAGGAAAAAGTTTATAGACAGATTCTGGGTGTATCACTTCTAAGCTTTTAAAGATAAGGGATTTGTATGAGAAGACTTGACTCATGCTGGCATTTTATATAGCTTTCTATTATTAAAACAATTCTAAAGACCTTTTGAACATTCTTTTCATGATGTTAACTAATAGTAATATATATTAGGACCTGACTTTAAGCAACTTATAGACAGAATTTACACAATTGTTTTGAATGCCTAGAAGAAATACAGTAAGCATTCAATAAATTGTATTGACTAAATAATCTTAAAGTGAAGAAGCAGCATAAAGTGAGAATTAAATTACCTTCTGATTCTAAAAGTTTAAGCTCATTTTATGAATATAGCTCCTTGTATTTGAGAACTTAATTTATGTAACTTCAGCTTTCTTGAGTTAAGGAGTTTGGCCCGTGTATTTCTTAGTCCCTTCTAGCTTCTAAATGTTATCACATGGGTTCAAGAGTAGGCTAGTGAGTACCTTTTCTTTTTCTTTTTCTTTTTTTAAAAAGAGAATTTTTGCTATTGGGTATGTGCTCCTGGAGAGATAGAGAGACAAAAAGTGTGAAATCACCCTCTCGGGGGGTGGCTATGCCACAATACCTTTTTCTCTGTTCTCCTCTTGGGATTTTGGGCACATATGCACACACACTTGGTGTGAGTTTTAAGCCACTGGATCCAGGACTCAAACCATAGTCGGCCACTTGGGAGATCAACACCTTAACCTGTCTATGCTATCAGCTGGCCCCCATGAGTACCTTCTCAAATGAACTCAGTTCCCAATGCCTTCCAGCAAGTTTTGTAAAAAGTAACAGTTGAATGGATTTACATCATTTTTTTCTTTTATTACCTGAATTTCCATAAATACAGTTAGAATTAGTCAGAACCTACAAATGCAGGCAATACACTTACATTTTAAAGCATAATTTATGGTCTCTACTCTCAAGAAGCTTATACTGTAATCTAATGTAGAAAAAATGAAACTTATACAAAATGATGCAACTAATATGAGGAAATTTAGGGTGAGTTGTAGAGGTTTTTAATTTTTTTTGCCAGACACCTAGATTTAGTCATGTGTTGAAATAAGTAATTTAGTTATGAAGCGGGATATGATGAAAGCTCTAGAAATCTACGTAGGTAGGAGTCAGAAATTCTGTGTTTTTAAGAGCCTATTTGCTACTTTCTGAATCTATTCTAAACCTTTGCTTCATCTTTAAGCTTTTTCTAGATAAGTTGTGGAACAGCTTCTAGAACAGCCTTTCTCAGATTTTGGTCATATTTTTGATCATAACAAATCATACCCATGGTTTTCGTCTTATTCCTCTTTTCCTATGCACTTAATATTTTCTTTTGATTGATTGATTATCTTTCTTTAAACAAATGTATTTTAGAAGACATTTGAATAGGAAACTCAAATCATTATGCATAAATGGAAATTCTAAAATTAAGATCAGTGAACACGGTCTTACTAACATCTTTCCAAGTACTGTTGCTTTCCTGAAGCTTCTGTACCTGACATTTTTTCTTTTATTAAGTGAGAGCTTAGCACATGATAGGAAGTTTATTAAGAAGGTACTGTTTCCAAATGGAGATTTCTTCCTTAAAACATCAGAAGTAATGAGAAGAGTTAAAGAGAAATTAGCTATACGGTGATGGTCTTACAAGCAGGTGACTTTGTTCATGCGTATTACTTCTGAAAAGAAGACACTGTGCTTTTCTGTGGGGAGGCCAGAAGCAGCACTGTTAGTGCGTTTCCCTGCTTTTGTCAGATGTTAATCTCAAGGAAGTATTGTGTGGGTTAGGTGATTCACAAACCGAATAAATGGGTGAGGACTTCCCAACAGCCACATTTGCTACGTTATCAAATGTAATTATAGTGGATTTCCTGCCTGAAGCCAAGTCAAATACGAAAAAATATGTTTATTTATTTTTCTTTTCTCTTGTTACATATGGTAAATTTTTCCACTGATAAAATCAATTGATTTTACTTTATGAAGGTAGGAGAAGATAGCCAATAAAGATAAAAAAATAAAAATTCAATACAATTTAATTTATCTGAAGTTCACAGATAGCAGATAGAAAGTTAGGCTTTTAAAAAATAAAGTCTTTTTGAATCAGGAGGTGGTATGGAATTTGAGGTGCTGGATTCCATATAGATGGCTGTGCAGTCTGTGTCCCGGACCTGGCGGCTTAAAAATCACACTGGGTGTGTATGCATGCATGCTCAAAATCACAAGAGGAGACTGAAAGAGAAGGGACTTTACCACTCTCTCTGGAAAGTCCATGTGGTTATCAAAAATCTAAGTATTTATATATGTATATATATATACACACACACACACAGCCTTTTAATTTGACTAGTATTTGAGCAGTTTTTATGGGGAAATATTATATAAAATGATATGGAAGATTATAAGATGTATGGAACAAAAATCCTTCTTCTTCAAGGACCTTATGATCTATGACAGTAATAGCTTTAGCAAAAAGAATAGCATCATTAGAGGGACAAAGCAGTGTTGCAGGGATTTAAAAAAGATAGGAGCACATTAATAAAGAAGATGGCTTCAAGGAGGAAGTAGGATTTGATCTGAGTCTGATATGTTACTGGGGTTTTAGGTAGGTAGTTATGACAATGAGACAAAGGGTAACAGCAGCAAGAAAGCTGGAATGTGGTTGGTGGGTAGTGATATAAAATCAAACATAACAACTGAAAAGTCAAAGTCATAAGGAAGAAAGAGTTTATGGTCCCACAAAGCTAGCGTCTAATACGACTCAGACACTGGGGCATGCCAGTAGACATACTCACCAGCAGCATGGCCAGGTAGAAATGCCAACAAATCTGCCAACCTTGAAAAGGACAGAGTCTTTTATCCCAGCAGAAAGGTTACAGAACATGGAAGTTGTCCTGAAAGAGCTTCTATCTGACGAAGTGAGCAGAGGAGAGTCTTACAGAGACAAAGGCAGGATTGAGTGAATGTCCATTAGCACAAGCTGTCTGGAGCAGTTTATTGGCAGTGATGGTAGAAAAAAATGATCAGCTTAACGGAGACTGCAGACTTGAGAAATTATCTTGAGAAAGAATGTTTTGTGACTGTCACACAGTCCAACCTTCTCGGCACCAGGGACTGGATAATCCCTCCACAGACCAAGGGAGAGGGTGGAGTGTTCTGGGATGACCCAAGTGCACTACATCCACCATGCACCCTATTTCCACTACCACCACATTGCAATGTACAATTAAGCAATCAGATAAAAATAGGGTTCTCTCACCCATGAGAATACAATACCTCTACTTATCCAACAAGAGGCAAAGCACAAGTGACCATGAAAGCAATGGGGAGAGGCTGCAAACACAGATGAAGTCTTCCTGTCCCTCCATCCAGCCCCCCCACCCCGAATGTGCATACTGGTAGAATGACACTGTCGGGGGCCAGCCCATGGATTAGCACTGGTCTAGTACTCAGAGGTTCGGGGTCCCTGATGTCAATGGAGAATAATAGCAATCAGTTAGCAGGTTAAGAGCCCCTTCTTCCTCTTACTGTAACTATTACTTTCTGTCTAGTAATCTCTTTTTAATGTAAACTATCTTCACAGCAAAAAGCCCATGTTTGTTGAAATATAGGAGAACTGTGAGAGTTAAAGTTGAGAAGACAGGCCAGGACAAAGTGAGATGAGCAAATACAGATTTGTGGCTAACAGAGAACTTGGACAGTCATTGAATTGAATGCAGCTCTAATGTCAAGAATAGGTCCAAGTGACTGATAGCACCCACATTAGGAAGGCATGTAGCCCTTTAATCATCATCAGTGGCAGAGCTCTAGGTAGGTAGTCATAATAATAATAGCTATCATTTGCTGAATGCATAGCAAATATCTGTCAGAGCATCAGTTGCTTACATACATCACACGATTCAGTGTTTGCCGCAATTCTGTAACACAGATACTATCTTTTCTTTTACACACAAAAAGCCAGACCCAGTTGAGGAGCTTGAAGTTAAGGAGAAATTATTTACATCAGTCTAGTAAGAGTACTTCTTTTACATTATTATCTAGATATCTTCTAGAGAGAGTAGGCTCATAAACGTGCTGTAGTTACATGCGAGGTCATGGAACATCCCCCACGTGAGATTCCCAAGCAGTCCTTCCAATCTGTAACGGTTGGTATTAAAATGCAAATGACAGCAACAACAACATCCGTAAAAGGGCCCAGTGACATTTCCTAACCGCAGTTTATAACCAATGACAAGTGTTTTCTATGGGAGGCAGCTTATTAAGAATTGCGGTCACACTTGATACGGTCATCAGCCATTTTTCAGGATGCCACATTTCAAGCAGGGCTATTAATCCCATTTCTTGTGTTTCAATCTCATTTCACAATGTGAAATTGCTACGAGACACACATTTATCAAATAGGCTTCATACTATTCCTCGTTTGGCATTACTTCCTTCAGCACATCGTATTTTCGTTACATGATCAATATGAGAGTCTTCTCTCCACAAAAGCCAACTAATCTCCCTGCCGAGTTTCAAGTGGGCGACTTAAACCATTTACGAAAATCTCTCTGGTTATGCTCTTTTCCCAGTCTCCTCTTTTGTTTTCAGACTCCTTTATAAATAAGCCTTTTTCTTTGCACTCTGTGGCCCCAATACTTACTGGACTAGCAGAGCTCTTTGGCAGCTGTTTATATTAATGAAACAAGGTGACCTTGACTTGGTCTGGGTTCAGATCTTATTTTGAACTTGAGTTGAAGAGAGACTGGAAAGCTCTCCATTAAAAAATATAAAAACTTTTTTTTTTTGTGGCTATCTTAGAGGAATGTATCAGTTAAGATTCTCCAGAGAAACAGAATCAAGAGGATACATGTGGGCATGTGTGTATACACACACATACGATGAACTGCATACACGTACATCTAATTAACTACCACAAAGAGAAATTTATTTTGAGGGATATTTTCCTCTTGTCCAGGAAAATCATTTTCTTGGTTATTTCTTGAGGAAATTCTGGTCTGGAATGGAGAATTCCAAAAAATAAACTGCTTTGCTATTGTTAAAGGCTGTTTCTAGATTTTGATTCCTTTACAGAACTGTTTGCTTTCAAAATCTAGATTTAGACAGCCATGTCTATTTTTATTATCGCTTGTTCTTCAAAGGTTTATGCGAGTGTTGTCTGTTTAGGTAATTTGTTTATTTGCTTTATACTAGAGGATGCCCTGTGTCCCTGAGAGACAGAGATGAGAGAAAGAGGGAGCAAGTACTCCCTAACAGGGTCTGGTCATGCCACTATCCTTTTCCCACCAATTCTCCATTCTGTAAGGATACTAGGTATACATGCACATCTGGCCTGGTTTACAAGATGATGGGGCTGAGATGTGAACCTTGGTCAGTCATGTGAGATCTAACTTCTTCTGTGCCGTGCTTCACTGCTGTACTATGGAATTATCCCTATGCTTATATATATATATGATTTTTGCTATAGGATGCATGTACTCCCCTGGAGAGACAGAGACAGAAAGCGAGAAATAACACTGCCCCCCAGGAGGGATCCCATGCCCATACCACAATCCCTTCTCCTCCATTCTCCTCTTGGGATTTGGAGCACACATAAACACATGCCCAGCCTGAGCTTTAAGCCACCAGGTCTGAGATTAGAACCACGGTCGACCACATGGGGGTCCAATAATGTAACATTACGCCATCTGCTGGTCCCACCCTAAGTCATATTTTAAGCCACTGTTCACCAGAGGTTGGGGCCAAGGAAGGGACGTATACCACGGAAGTACTTGGCAGCAGTCTACGACATCATTCTCTCCACAAAAACATAATGGGTGCATGTTATGGGCCAAACGTGTCCCTCAAATTCATATATTAAAATCTCAATACAAAATATAGTGATATTAGTAGGATCAAGCCCTCATGAATGAGATTTGTAAGTAGAAACATAAGAGAGCTGATTTCTCCTTGGTGTTCCCTGCCTTGTGAGGACAAGAGAGCAGGCAGCCACCTGGAGACAGGAAATGGGCTCTAAGGAGACATTGATCTACAAGCATGTGCATCTTGGACTTTCTGGCCCCCAGAACTGTGAGAAAGAAAAGCTGTTTAAGTCAGCCAGTCTATAGTAATTTGTTATAGCCACAGGAATTGACTAGGAGAGTGTAGTTGTGGTTATAGGTGGGGCTAGAGTGTTGTAAGTGCTTTGAATAGATGTTTACTGAGCTTCTACTTTGTGCTAGGGACAGCAGCGGGGCAGCTGCAACAAAGCAACAAAACCCAACTTGTACTCATCCTCAAAAAGTTTATACTTGAGACCAACAAGTGGCATAGTGGTTAAGGAACTGGACTCCCACATTGTAGACTGCAGTTCAAGTCTCCAACATGGTGGCTTGAAACTCACACCAGGCTGTGTGCACGAGTGACTAAAAATCCCAAGAGGAAAATGGAGAAGAGATTGTGGCATGGCCATCTCCCTTGGGGGATGATTTCTAGCTGTCTATCTTTCTGTCTCTCTATGTCTCTCCAGCAAACACACACACCCTATAGCAAAATCTCTCTCAGAAAGAAAGTTTACAGTTGAATGAGGAGATATAGACAATAAACAATTAAACAGAAAATAAGTTGGAAGATAAAAAAACAGCATAGGAGCTAGAGTTGGGTTAGCGTCTTTGAAGAAGAAAAGATACTTGAGTAGAGACTTGATTGGAGTGAAGAAGCAAAGTACAGAAAGAGCTAATGCAAAAAAGGAACTGTAAACATTAAAGTGCTAAGACTTAATACTATGTCATGATAAAAATGATGTGGTGAGACAAGATGATAATACAGCAATCAGCACTCTTGGTGGGAAAGGGGGGAGACTTGCCCATCTGGGGAAATACTATATCATCCAACGGGAAGCAATCAAAGGTCTTTTGTATACCTGTGTAAGTTCTAACAATCTTTTTCTTCCAGCCATGGAAACAACAAACTGCATTTTCCATCTACAACCTTCCTCATGCTCTATAAATTTCAAAACCTCCTTCTCGTTGACTTTGGAGTTCTTTGAAATGTTCTTTTTTCTAGCCAACTGGACTTCATACCTGAAACTGTGGCCAGGTGCCAGTTGTCTGTGACGTGCACAGCAGCCTGCGTTGTGCGAGTTGCTGATTACTTGACCCAGTATCACAAAGGATGCTCAGAAGGAGCTGAGGAGTGTTCTCAGGAGATGACTTACTGCAGTGAAGCTACCAGAATCTCACTGTATTTGTGTTACAGTTGGAATCAGTTATCCCTCACATTTATACAGTAGCTTTTATTTTTAAAAATTTTAAAAGAAATAATAATTATTATTTTATCTTTATCTATCTATCTATCCATCTATTTATTTTTATTTTGACCAGAGAGGGACAGAGTGAGAGGGGAGGGAGTGAGAAAGCAAGCCACCAGGTCCAGGATTTGAACAGCTGTTGGCCATATGGGAGTCTGGTGCCCTTAACCACCACGTTACCTGCCAGCCCCCAATAGCTTTTATTCTACAAGGATTACCCATGGATGTTATCTAATATATTCATTCCTCAGGCTGACCTTATAAATTAGAGCATTACAGGCCCCAATTTACAGAAAAGGAAATTGAGGAGTGGGAGTAACTGGGGTATCGTTACTAGAAGAGTTATCTCAGGTTCATATTCCAAGACCAGCACTCTTTCTACTAGACCACCACTCATCTCCTCTGTATTAAAATATGAGAGATTCAGTTAGATGGACAATTATGTAGTGTTTTTCAGGGAGTGCTCAATAATGTTACTCTTTTTATTTGTGGGTTGTTGAAATGATACGTCAGCAAATCCCTCTATGCTGACCTGTCACTATTCTTTGTCGGGAAGGGCAGTATTGAAACTTGATCCCTTCAAAGAGTCGAAGGTATAGTCACATAATTGGGAGTCAAATTAATTGAAAATTAAATCTGATGGTGTTGCAATATTTCTATCATGAAGGGAATATAATAAACTTGTAATCACAGTTTCAAAAGTCTTGAATTAAACTATTATATACTTAATAGATCCTAATTTAGCTTATTTTACTTAAATTCACCCATGATCATACTTTCTAAAAATTTTATTTTATTTATTATTATTTTTAAAAATTTGCTATTTGGCTTATGCACTCACCAGAGAGAGAGAGAGAAAGAGAGAAAGAGAGAGAGAGAGAGAGAGAGAGAGAGAGAGATAAAGAGAAGGAGAATGAGAAAGCAAGCTGCCAGCTGCCAAGTCCAGAACTTGAACCATAGTAAGGCATGTGGGAGTCCAGTGCCTTAATCACAATGCCACCTGCTGGTCCCTTATGATCATACTTTTAAGCATTGCTGTTAGAAAGAAAAAAAAGTCATGAGCTACTGTCATATAATTAATCAAGATATATGACTATTTAGAAAAGTTAAGGTGGATTGAGAGTTTTAGCAATAAATCTTCCACAACTCAACGTAAGATAGAGATTGACTATGCAAAATCTGCCTATTATTGAATTACCAGGGATGGAAGGCAGGTCTCTGTGGAATTACCTTGGGATGAGGGGTGTCAGAGGAGAAATAAATGCTGAGAAATCTGTTGAGATAAAAACAAACAAACAAACAAACAAAAAACAAACTGAAAGAAATTGAAACCTAAGCAAGGTTGTTTTCTATTCTAATTTTGACCAAAGATTTATTTATAAGAGAGCTTTTTTTAAAAACCTTAAGAGTGCTAATTATTACCTATTCTACCCCCCCTACCCCCCGCATAGGACATGTGCACTTGTCAGAGAGAAACAGAGAAAGAAAGGGAGAGAAAAGGTGAGAAATTACCTACCTGGTGTGGGTGGCCATGCCACAATCCCTTCTCCTCTAGTCTCTTCTTGGGACTTTGGGCATGCATGCACATGCACCTGACATGATTTTTCAAGCTACGGGGTCCAGGACTTGCACCATGGTTAGCCATGTGGGAGTCTGGTGATCCCATTGCTGATTCTTTTCTTTAGTTGTATGTAGTTATGTATAAGTGGTCATCAAAAAGTTCATGGAAATGTGCAATATGAAAAAAAACTAGACCTGGATTTTAAAAGCTTGTACACCCCAATAAACTTGCATTTTAATTCCATTTTTCTAGGAACTTTTCAAAATACCTTTGTATGTGCAAATACGTATTGTGTGTAATGCAGTAAACTATTCATTGGTTAATAGTGATTCAACATGGTTTATCTCAGTTTATTCTCTTAAAATCATAAGCTTTTAGGGACGAATTAGTTGATACTGTCTTTGATCTTGGGAAGATCACGCAGAGAGCTCTCAGGTAGGAGTTAAATCCTGTTCAACTTGGATGAGACTCACAGTGGACGGACTTAGGCTGGCCTTCGTGAATCTTCTCCCACAAAGTAAATACAACCAGGCCACCATGTGCCCTTCCATTTGATCTCATGGTACTGATATCGGAGAGCAGTGTTGTTAAATTAATGACCACATTAGACTAACCAGATGCTGGATTTAATTCCCTGATTTGGGGTAAGCTGTGGATGTCATTGGAAAATTTGCTATGCACAATTAAGTAAGAAAACAGCTATCCTGCAGCAGGCAAAGGCAGATCCTTTGAAAATATACACTGGTTTACCGAAGAAAATCTCCCACCTCCCAGTGGAACTCCTGGCTCAGAGAGAGAACTTACTGGGATTTGAGCAATATGGCCATTTATGTGTGTGTTATCAGCACCTCTTATCAGAGCCTCAGATTCAGTGCTTTCGTAAGGGACGAAACAAATGATGGCTTTAGAAAACTACTTACTGTCATTTCTTTCCATTTCTCTGGTGCATCTGCTGCATCTGAAAATCCCAACTTCTTTACTTAAGACCCTTGGCTTATTTTCTCAATAAGAACTAAAGGATTCTCACTGCCAATATTTGCAATTTGGGGGCAAAAGTCAGTCTCTTTTCTATCATGAGGGAAAATGGGCAAAGTGGAAAAGAGTTTCCCTCATCTTAACCTAAATTGAAGGGATTTGTGAAGATTACGGAATTGATGATTCCAAAGTTGTTTTTTGACATCTTCAGGTGTGAATACAAGGGTTATTTTTGCTATTTGCTAGTTACATTAGACAAATTTGATAGATATTTTCAAGTTTCTATGCCTCCTGCTTCTAATAGAGCTATAGTAGTTAAAAACTCTCATCTCAGTTGTGTGACTATGAGAATCTTTTGAAACATAAGAGTGAAAATGTGAATTATACACGTCTGTAATGATTAATTCAATTTTGGACATATTTCATCATTTGGAGGGCGGGTTAGGTAAATATCTAATTCTGCTGCTTGCAGTTTGGTTCAGTGAAACCTCTTTTTGGCCATTGCCTAACTGAAACTGAGCTGCGATGTTCCGAAACATTGAGCTTATTATATGTGAACATTGAACATAATGTAATTCTGAAACAAGAATTCCAATCGAATAGAATTGTTTCATTCTATTGCCCCTCTAACCACTCCAAGCTTTTTTAATCATGACCTACCATAAATAGAAAAAACAAACACACACACATGCTAAGAAAACTAAGACCGCTTTAGAAAAGTATGTACATTTTATCTTGCAAAGACTTTTAGCCTTTGGTGTTGAGAACACTTGATTTTCTTTCTTTTCTTTTCTTTTTTTTTTTTAGTTTTGATATAGGATACAGATGCTTGCCAGAGAGAGGTGGAAAGTGAGAAATCACTCCCCAGCAGGACAGCCACGCCATAATCCCTTTTCCTCCATTCTTCTCTCAGGATTTTGGGCATACACTCACACTTGTTTGGGGTGTTTTTCAAGTTGCTGGGTCTGGGACTTGAACCACAGTCATCTATGTGGGATCTAGTCACCTTAACCACCATGCTATCTGTTGACCCGCTTTTTCTTGATTTTTAAAAATAGATTTATTAAATAGTTTCATCTTGAAAAGGACCAGATAAAAGTTTTGTTTCTGATTTTTCATTTTCCTTAGATTGAATCTGTGACTCATCTAGAACCCAAGGGATTTTCAGTATCTTTGATTCTGACTTTGGACCTGAACAATAAAGAAGTTGGTATATACCAGATTCTCCGTGGTGGAATCTACCTACTGAGTGTTACTAACCATCTGCTCCACAGTACAAGTGATCTAGACTGGATTACGCTAGTCCTCACAGGCATGCCTCTCTGGGCATACCTAACTGATTATGGTGATTTACCTTCTGAGTCTTGAGACAACATTAGAACCCCACTCAATATAGTTCTGCAGGCCACAAGGCCAGCAGGCAGAAGTTATTAAATGGGTCGAGACTGCTTCTCTAAACTGGGTTTAAACTCTAAAGAACAGTCAAGATGAGTTCTAGGAGTTGGGCATATTTTCATATATAGAAATATTTCTATTGTCCAGAGAAAGATGACTGAGGTCGACAGTATCAGTAGATTAGGTAGTAAGTAATTCATTCATGCTTCTTGTGCTCAGAATTTACTTCCATATGGACACATTTCTGGAAGGATCTGGCATCTTACCTTCCTTCTAGTGTTTCCTTCTCTTGTGAGTTAATTGTTAAGAAAATATTTACATATGTGAACTAATGGTTAAGTATTTAAAAGGCAGATAATATGGTGTGGAAAATTTTTATCCAATCTCAATCTTATTCTAAACGGAGTAAGATTTTAGACAAAGGTTTATTCAAAGAAAGGCTTCTTAGAGATGATAATACTGTCTATGCCACAAGTTTATGTATATATTTTGCTATAATATGTTTGCACTCACCAGGGAGAGACAGAGAGAGATAGAGAGACAAAGGGAGAGTAAGAATCAACCCCCCAGGGATGGTAATGCCACAATCCCTTCTCTTTTCTTTTCTTGGGATTTTGGGCATGTGTGCATATACCCCTGGTGTGATTTTCAAGCTGCTATGTCCAGGATTTGAACTGCACAGTTGGCAATGTTGGATCCAGTGTCTTAACATCCGCACCATGTATTTGGCATCAATTTAACATTTTTATAAGAATTATTTATTTACTTGGGACTAGCAGTTAGTGTAATGGCTATGTCGCAGGACTCCCACATAGTCGACCGCGGTTCGAGTCCCGGACCTGGTGGCTTAAACTCATGCCGGGCGCGTGTGCGTGTGTGCCCAAGATCCCGAGAGGGGAATGGAGGAGAAGGAATTGCGGCGTGGCCATCCCCCATGGGGGATGATTTCTCGCCTTCTATCTCTCTGTCTCTCTCTGTCTGTCTGGCGAGCGCACGTGCCCTATAGCAAAAACCTCTTCAAAAAAAAGAGAATTATTTATTTACTTAATTCCATTCATTATTATTATTATTATGATTAATTTGACCAGAGAGAGACAGAGAGAAAGGGAAAGGGAGAAAACAAGCTGTCAGGTCCAGAGCTCCAACTATGGTTGGCCACGTGAGAATCCAGTGCCTTTAACCACATGGCACCTGCCAGCTCCCTCAATTTTACACTTTATCTCAAAGGAAAGACCTGAGTCTTTCAAAGGAGAAAGCACTGTTTTATAAAAACACTTAATAAACAGGTTTCTTAAGATTATAAGCATTTCACAAGAGGAGAGAGAACTATAGCTAAGTAATTCACATAAAAAATGCCAATTAACTTGACAAAGTAATTTAATGAGTTTCTATTAAAGGCAAGGCAGTGGGCTAGGCCATGGAGTATATAAAGATGCACCTGATTGTAAGAGCAGATTAGAGGTGATTACAGGTAACTAATGAAATTGCAAATTAGCTTATGATACGCACAAATGAGGGAGCATAGATGGCAAGTAATTCTAATCAAGATATTTGTCAGGGTTCAGCCAAGGTTGTAATAGCTGCAATGCCTAGAAACTAATTTAATTTTGAAAATCTACCATATTAACTCTGTCTATGGAACTTAAAGACTAAGTTCATAAATGTATCAGTGACCCCGAGAATAAAAACTCGGGACCTTCAGAAATCCCTTTTACTGACAGAGTTATGTCCAAGTTCTTAGGATAATGTGCTTTGTTTCCACTACATGGCAGATTTATTTATAATCTCAAGTCTTACTTCAGAACCTAGACAAAAGGCCCATTTTGGGGACCTTAGACGAAAAAAAAAAAATCGGGAGACCTTAGATAAAAATAGTTTAATCTGAATTCAGCTACCTTTTAAGTCGTCCTATAAAAGATACTGACTTTCATGTGATGGGTACCATGTTTTATGGGCTGTACATGCTGGACGTAAGCTGACTAGTGAAACCTACTCCAAAGACAAGGCATATGGTGATTTGGTGTCGGAGCGTGGCACTGTGTTTTGAGAGCTGCTTCCACAGAGCGTTCGTTACCCATTGTTCCCAGCTGAGATGACCACAGAGCCCTTGAGACCTTGACTTTAAGATGCTTCTGTTGTTGGGGCCAGCAGGAGGAGTGGTAGTTGGGGCATGGCTGGCTAAGGTTCAAGTCCTGGACCTGGTGGCTTGAAATTCATGTTGGGTGCATGGGTGCCCAAAATTTCAAGAGGACAATGGAGCAGAGGGGATTGTGGTGTGACCATTTGCTCCGGGTAGGGATTTCTCACTTTTCTTCTCTCTGTCTGGCTGTCTCTCTCTCCCTGAGTGCATGTGTCCCATGGAAATCACCCACCCACCCCACCCACCCCCGAAAAAATAAAACTCCTATTGGGTAAGAAGCCAGGTTCAATTCACTTTTTTGGTAGGAAATACATGCATGATAGACTTAAAATAGAAAATGAATTTTTGGTTAATTGCCTGAAAATCTATATGCTTCCCAGAGAAAGAAAGAGAAACAGAGGCCGCTAATAAGATGTGATCATGTCACAAGGATTTTTTCCTCCACTTGTCCCTTTCATCAGGACACTCATGCACATGCACCAGGTGTGTTTTTCAAGTCATTGGGGCTAGAATTTGAACCATGGCTGGCCTCGTGGTCTCCAATTGCCTACACATAGAACCTAACTGGTGTGCTACAAAGCTGGCCCAGAAGTACTCTTAATTACAGAACCAAATTTATTAAGAAAAATATTTTGTTGCTAGCCGTATAGTCAAGGGAGTCAGATCCCACATGACTGACTACAGTTTGAATCCTGGCCTTTTGGCTTCAGAAACGTGCCAGGTGTGTTTTTGTGCATGCCCCAGATGCTGACAGGATGGACAAATAGAGAAGAAGGGATTGTAGCATGAACAGGTTCCACTGGAATTTATTTTCTCCTCCCTTTCTTTCTCTCTGTCTCTCTCTGGCAAGCACATATGCCCTCTGGCAATTGAAAAAAGAAAGAAAGAAAAATACATTGCAAATCCAGTTTAAAAAGTTTATTTTTAGCTAGTTTAAAAAAAGACTGTCAAGTCTTTTTAAGTAAGTCAATTCAATAAGGAGGGCATTAGAAAGATAGCAACCTCTCTCACGTATGGGCCATATCTGAACAAACTTGATTATTAATAGAATTTTCTTACTTTTATTATTACAATGTCTTGGGCATATAATGAATATGCATAGAGGGTCCAGCAGTTGGCATAGCTGTTACCTTGCTGGACTCCCACAAGGCCAACTGTGGTTCGAGTACTGGACCTGGTGACTTGAAAGTCATGCCAAGTGTGTGTGCGTGCATGCCCAAATCCCGAGAGGAGAATGGATGAGAAGGGATTGTGGGGTGGCCATCCCTCCAGGAGATGATTTTTCACTTTCCCTCTCACTGTCTCTGTTCTCTGTCTCTCTCTCTCTTTGGCAAGTGCATACATCCTATGGCAAAAACCTCTAAAAGAAAAGAAAAAAACGAATAGACATAGAAAACTTTCATTGCATATTGGATCCTACTTTTTGTGGATATGGAAAGGTTAGTTTTAGAGGAAATGTCATAATTAAATGGAAACTAAATACGTAGATATTACTCAAAGTCAAAATTTAGGTTAAGATAATGCTTTTTCATTTTGCTTGGTCTAAGGAAGTAGAACATACAGTCTGGCACATTCTCCTTAAGGTTTGACTTGGGAATGTATCAGTAAATCTCTTTTTTCTTTGTGGTACTTATTCTAACATATCAATTGGCTGGCCCTAGATGGATTCTACACTTTGTAAGAGGAGTACATGGGAGTACAAAACCCAAGTGCACATTTTTTTTCTTTCTGCCTAAATTAATTCCCAGATAGAATTTAGGTGCTCTAATATTTGCACCTATAGCTCACCTTGCTTACAGTTTTCTACTTTAGTAGAGCAACGCTTTCAAACAGCATGGTATAATGAATGAATTCCTGTAAAGGATCTATGCTCGAAAATTGAGTTTAAAATTCATTGTTGACCTCTTCAGGGTCAGGAGGTAAAAGTTCAAGTCCTAAATGGTAGGCCTACTGCTGTGTAGAACATCTTTTTTTTTTTTTTTTGAGAGGTTTTTGTTCTAGGACGCGTGCGCTCACCACAAAGACAGAGAGAGACAGAGAGACAGAAAGCAAGATATCACCCCCCAGGAGGATGACCATGCCACAATCCTTTCTCCTCCATTCTCCTCTCGGGATCTTGGGCATGCATGCACATGCATCCAGCATGAGTTCAAGTCACCGGTCTGGGACTTGAACTGCAGTCGACTACATGGGAGTCCAGCGATATAGCCATTACGCTAACTGCTGGTCCCATGGTTATTATTATTTTTTGACTCCCTCTAGAGACAATCCACACTCTTCTCTATCCTCCTGTGTGCTCGGGAGGTTGACCAGTAGATTCCACATCAATGGGCCTCTCTGGCTTTCACGCTTTGTGTTGGGTTCAACCAACAGGAAGCATGATCAAGGGACTGGAAAGAATGCAGTGAGCTGACAACATCTCTCTGCATGGTGATATCTTTCTTTCTCTCTCAGAGATAGTTCTGATAACTCTTCTCTCCTGTTAACAATATAAACCTAGGATTGGCGAGTGTACCCTGCTGTTCCCTATCACCAAATGCTATTCTGATCCTTACAGTTCCATATAACCCTACCCTTGTATTATAATAGTCCCTGTATTGTGCTTGTGGCAAATTTATTATCTGGCTGCTGCTATCATTTTCAATCTGATATCATCTTCAATCAGAAAACACGCACTATTTGGCCAATGTGCAGATGTGTTTGTTATGCATCCTCTTGCTTTCAGGTACTGGTGTACTGCTGGTTCGTAAGATAATCAGGAAACGTAGCTCTATTGTGAAATAGTAGAACAAAACAAATGCTTAGTTCTTCAAGAGTGTAATTTAGTTGTGGTTTTAAAAACTAAATCAAGTTTTCAATGAACACCATAGATGTGTGGTTTCACATACTACTTATTTGCAATTCTAAAACACCTCAAACACTTGCCAGATTTTGTAGTTCAGCTGAGTTCAAGAAAATAAACTATTTTTAATGGAAAAAGATGTTCCCTCAATTTCTCCAACTCATCAGGATTTTGGTTGGGCAGGCATGCATGAACTTTTCTCTAATGAAAAAAACAAAAGAAAACAAAACAAATTGAAGAATCTGGTGGATAGTCCTAAAGAAAGAGAAATTAATATTTCCCCCAAATGCAGAGTAGCTACACTATGGAATTGTGATATGGAGCTATTGAACATTTAAAATGATTATGGGCAATTCTTTTCTTATTCAATGCTCTGAAAAGACCTTGAGAAGTAGGGCTACCCTTTCTAGAATTTTAGAGTTCACTGAAGACCTAGAAAATATTATGTTCTGAGTCGATTTGAATTGATATGACATAAAGGGGAATTAGGTTTACTATGTTTGATGCAAGGAAGACTTTCTGACACTGATCCACAGAAAAAAAATCTCAAAAATTTTACTGAAAGCCTATTAAATTATGTAACACTTAAATACGGATGGAAATATATAAGCCTATTTCATAATGAAATTTTTTTCCCTTTGGATTCTAATAAACGAGAACACAGTTTTTTAGCATAGTTATCATTACATTTTTGTTATAGGAAGTAAAACGATCCACACAGCTCTTTCTGTGTAGTTCTAACACTGTGCTTCTTGGCCAGCAAAAGAAAATTTAACTTCTCGTGTCGTTCTTTTTAGATCCAATTCAGCTGCCTTTTCTTGTGAAAATGGAAGAAAGTGAGGCTGATAATTTTGTCTAAAGCTGAAAGAGGGCAGTGATGATTTGCTGCAGTGCCTGTAACTTTACCTGTTTCTTCAGTTTTCCTAGTTTCATGGTATGAAAGCAGAGACTACGTATACCCTGATGGTGCTCGCTCTCCAGGTGAAAGCCTCTTGGGTCGGTACATTGCCAGGGACCTGCTACCACAGCTCTGTGTGCAAATGCTCTGTGCTGGCCTGGAACTCCTCTTCCACCAACACAGAGGCAGCTCCTGCACCTCAACTTGCCTAAGCTAACCCAGCACTCATGGAGGCAGAGTTCACGTCATCTGCTCCATTGCCTCTGTGCCACCTACTTCTGTTATCAGCCTCTATCACACTGTACTTCTCTCTCTTTCTCTAATGGCTATAAAGTATGTGTGCTTGCCAGAGAAAGAAAGAGCCAGAGAGGGAGAAAGAGAGAGAGGGAGAAAGCAACCCCCCAGGGGATGTGGTCATGCTGCAATCCCTTCTTTCCCACTTCTCCATCCTGTTGGGATTAGGGTCATGCAGGCACATGCACATGATGTGTTTTGAAGCCACTGGGGCTAGGATCAAAATCACGGTCTGTCATGTGGGATCTCTCTCTCTCTCTTTCTTTTCTTTTTTTTTTTTTTTTTTTTACTTTTTTAACATATATGCATTTTTTTTAAAAAAATATTTATTCATTCATTTATTTTTAATTTGACAGAGAAAGACATGGGGTAGGGTGGGGAGTGAGAAAGCAAGCCACCTGGTCCGGGACTCAAACCATGGTCAGCCATGTGGGAGTGTCCAGCGCCTTAACCACCATGCCACCTGCTGGTCTCCGGGATCTCACTCTCTTAACCACTAGGCCACAGGGCCAGGTCCACACTGTGGTTCTTCAATGTCCATTTGTTAATGTTTATTTTACTCATTATGGAAAGTGCATATATGTATAAGAGAAAGAAAACGAGAGAGAGAGAGAGAGAGAGAGAGACCCTTCTTACAGGTCTCATCACTCTGTGATCCCATTTCCCTGGGATACCAGCTTTTTGGGCACACATTCGCCAGCTGTGTTTCAAGCCAATCTGGGACCCAGACCTGTGATGGGCTGTCTGCTTCCAGTACTGCAGGGCAGCCTGCGACTGTGTATGCCCACTTCGCTACTCTGCGTTTGTTTGTGGGACTGCCTCTCATCATTAATCATTATCAAACTCCTTGGAAACGAATGATCAGGCGATAGCGTTGAACTACTCAACAGTATTCCTCATTTATTTGTGGAGAGCAGAAAATAAAACAACTTTTCCTGGGAGAACCCTACAAAATGTAAGCTGGAGAGAAAAAACTAGGTCTTCTGTCTGCGATCATATCTCCCAGATAGTGGACAGTTAGGTCCACTCAGCGGCAGTCAATATTTCTTAACTAAATTAAGAAAAAGATCCAGCCAAACAAAACAATCTTTTTCATAAACTTTGCTTCATTTACATTGGCCTAGAAAGGCCAATGTTTTCTATGGAAAAAAAACCCAAAAACATAGTTTTTTTAAGCCATTTTCTGACTTTTTTTCTGTTAAGTTTGTGTGCACTTTTCCAAGAACAAGTGCATCTATTTCTAAATATACTTCCTTTTTATATCAGAGAGGGGAGTATGGCGTGTATGTGTGTGTGCGTGTGTGTGTGTGCATATGCATGAGAATGTGAGCAAGTACTTGTGCAGTTTATCACAAAAACAAAGCATCCCTTCCTTGCTCTCTGAGTCCACTGTAGTCCTTGGCAGCAGCCAGACTGACATCTGTTCCATCCAAGTAAAGGGCAGACGAGATTGTTTGTGAGCCTTCTTTCAGGTCTTTTTCTTTCTTTTTTTTTTTTTTTTTGGAAAGTTTTTTTGCTATAAGGCACATGTGCTTGCTAGAAAGACAGAGAGACAGCAAGCGAGAAATCACCCCCCCAGGGGGGATAGCCATGCCGCAATCCCTTCTCCTCCACTCTCCTCTCGGGATTTTGGGCACGCATGCACACATGCCCGGCGTGAGTTTAAGCCACCGGGTCCGGGACTCAAACCATGGTCGACTAGGTGGGAGTCCAGCGACATAGCCATTATGCCAACTGCTGGTCCCACAGGTCTTCTCTTCTGAATTGCTCTGCAGCACAGAGAGTATTTTGTAGTCCTTGCATTCCTTCCAGTCAATGAGCTGTTGCTTTTTTTTCTTCCTGTCTAAATACTTCCTTGGTGAAGATTAGAGTGTTGGGAAGCTGAGAGCAGAGGAGTGAATTTGTTCTTGAATTTATGAACTGTGTGTGTGTGCAGAACTTAAGTGCCAGAGTTCTTTAGTCGACAGTACAGATATGGGCAAAATAATAATCCCTTTTATCATCCCACAGTCCATAAAATGAATGCCTTTTAATGGTGTGGGCATAATTAAAGGAAATATTAAGTTAATTGGGCAGGCACGGATGTAAGGTCTTGGTAGTCACTGATTGTGGTTCAGTGCATTACTTTAACTCTCACAGCCCGTATTTCAAACGACGGGTACTGAGAGAACTCCCAAATGTATTCTTGGCAAATGTAATTTTTTTTTTTTAAGTTTATCATCTCCATTGAGCTTTACAATTACATTCAAAATGCTATTTTGAGCTTCCTCATTATTTTCCCTATAGTCTCACTGAAAAAACGTTTGCTTTTCTTGCCTTTTTTTTTTTTTTTTTTTTTTACAATGTTGCAAACC
>NW_006205757.1:81389-81739 GCF_000334495.1 Tupaia belangeri chinensis
TTTTTTTTTTTTTCCTTTTTTTTTTTTTTTTTTTTTACAAGGTTGCAACACTCAGAGCCAAGAGGAAGGGTTATGGCTACTAAATTCCAAGTGGTCTTTTATGTACTTGCTTCAAAGCAGGGAGTATTTTCTTAGTATCTTTTACTATCCTATCAGTCACCACTAAAATAGGAGAGGATAATTTTGACCAAATCCATAGCCATTTTTCATCATCTAGCTGATTATGCCCTTTATAGACAAAGAGTAATATGCATTTAAAATGATCTCTTGAAACTCTTTTTGAATTTTTTTTTTTTAAGCCAAGTCTTTATCTTTCTTTTTTTAAATTTGACCAAAGGGGTGAAGGGGAG
>NW_006205757.1:82405-91254 GCF_000334495.1 Tupaia belangeri chinensis
TTTTTAAGCCAAGTCTTTATCTTTCATTTCTAAATGTCTGGACCGTGTATAATAGTGAGCATAAATTCCCTTTCCAGTGATGGCTGTTCGTGCTTCTCATTTTATTTTATTCATTCTGTTTTATGGATTTTACAAAGCTGACTTTCAGTTCACCTTATGCCCCCTGAGGCTAAACTTTTGATTTAAAATTATTCGAAGCTTTGAACTCTGGATTCTGGAGTGCATAGAGATCCATTTAAGGCTTTAGGTAACTCAGAGCTAGGAAGAGCAGCTTTCAGGGTTGATACCAGAGAGCAGCTGCTGGCTTCAAGATGCCAAGGAGGTATATTCAGATGGATGGGAGTGTCAGTGGCCGCTGGAGCTCACTGATGATGTAGACGCAGTTTAATGGCATGCGGCCTGGGCCAGTCATGTCGGCATTTGACTAAGCTACTCATGGAAGGCCACATGTCCAGTCAAGCTTTTCTCTATCCACCCTACCTGGTGTAGACAAGTAGCTTAATGGATCAGTTCACAGTTTATAAAATACAGTATGCTCCTGTGTGTCAAGCACATTCTCACTCTTCTAGATGCTTCTTTCTTTCCATTTCCTTTAATCGCCTAGGCTTTGTAGAGCTTCCCTTTCACACTTTGCCTCCTTAGACATTTAGTATAATTCTCACTTAACACCATAGATTTCCTTATTCCTTAACTCCCGTTGTGATCACTGGAAGAACATTCTTCTACAGCTCTCCATCAAGCTTCTCTACTATCGCACCAAGCTTAAAAGTTTTGAACAAGTTTAGGATCCATGTGTGTTGACTGGGCCCCATTTCTCTCTCTCCTTTCCGTGGTAACTAATCTGTAATCCTACAACAAAGACTAAAACAATCATCAAAAACTCAATTCTCCTAACTTGTTTTGAAATCTATATCTCCATTGCTCTGAGTTCTATCCCTGCTACCAAATCAATTACTATCCCATTATCACTTGGAACTCAAACTCAGGTGTCAATTCAAGTTTATTTTCTCTTTTACTCAATGTACATAGGTAGAAGGAGCTCATAATTTGAAGTCAGAGTATTAGAGTTTATGAACTGATGAATTGATTCAACTTCTTGCAAATTATGTGACATAGAGAGTTGCATGGTAATAGTTTTACCAGTATTATGTATTATGTATTATATATTTTTGTAATTTCTTCTTTTTCAAAATGTTTACTTCTTTCTTTCTTTCTTCCATTATTGAGAAAGAGAGAGAGGGATAGAAAGAGACAAGGAGAGAAAGAGGAGAGACAGCACCCCCAGCTTCAGACAGCCCTATCACATGGGCACAGGAACCCAGGCAGGTCAGCCTTCCAGAGTGTTACATTTTGCTGCTAATGCTTGTCTGGCCCTTATTATTCTTTCTTTCTTGCCCTTCTTTTCTTCCTTCTTTTTTCTTCCTTCTTCCTTCCTTCTTTTCTTTCTTTCTTTTTCTCTTTCTTTATTTCTCTCTCTTTCATTCTTTATTTCTTTTTCTTCTTCTCTGTCATCTTCTTCCTTCCTTTCTTTCTTCTTTTCCTGTTTTCGTTTTTCTTTCTTTTATTTTTTCCTGCCAGTGCTCTAGATTAAATCTCTTCATAGAAATACCAGACATGTCTTCCTAAAACATTACCTTGATAAATTACAGGCCAAAAGTGAAACTCCTGATGTAATATTTAAGGTACTAATAAACTATTTAACCTTATGGAAATATATGCTTTCAGCTCTTTACCTTTCTTCTAAAATTTCCACTGTCATCAGTCCATACCCTGAACCCACCAAGAAGCTCTCATAACTTTTCACTCACACTGCCACTGGCTGTCTATCTTTCTTGTCCAATCTGTTGTTCAAAGCCCATCTTACCTTGAATATTTCCTACATAATGTTAAATAGTAACTGCATTTAGTGCCCAATTTCAACAGTCACACTACCTCAAATAGTAACTTGTTTTTGATCTAGAGACCTGAATTATATTATTGTCGTGTTAATTATTATGGAACTCACTGGCTACTGCTTAAAAATTTATGCTTAAAGAAGTTTTCATTATTTTTGCCTTGGTTTTGTGATACACAAAAGGAGAAAGTGTATTTTTTAATTCACAGGGTTTCATGGGATTTTTACAGGTTAACTAAGGCATCCGAAAATTTTTTTGAATGAACATTAATAATGTATTTGACTTCCAGTTCTATGTTTTCTCTTCTACTCATACCAAATATTTTTGAGAATTTGTTTTATTCTCTGTTAAAAAAATACTCTTAATTGAACAGTCAAATTTAGGCCAGTGGGGGTTGGCTTTCAGGCACAGGGGCCAAGCACTGCTTAAGAGAAGCCAGGTGCCACACTGGTGACTGCAGTTTAGATCTCTGGCCTGAATTAGTGCACAATGCCCACGATCCGAGGGACCAGGAGACTGGAGGAAGGGGTTACAACATGACTGGATCTGTGGAGAGAGCTCAGCTCTCTCTGTCTCTGTCTCTTGTACATTCATATATGTCTTATTAAAAATAAAGAAAAAATATAAAAATTGTCCACAGTGGCCATTGTAGTATAAATGGGGTTAAATAAAACGAAACATGGGCAGGCCAGTAGCACAGTGTAGGTATTGTGCTTGGGAAGCCAGATCCCACACAGCCTACCACAGTTTTGAGTCTCAGCTCTGGTGGCTTGAAAAACACAAGAGGTATGTGTATATGCATGCTCAAAATCCTGATGAGCTAGAGAAATGAAGAGGAAAAAAAACAAAAAGAGGAGTGTCGCATGACTACACCCCACTAGACGGTGATTTCTCTCTCTCACTCTGACAAGCACATATACCTTCTGATGATTACAAAAAAGAAAAATGATATGTGTAATTTTTTGTTATGCTGTATTTCTGTATAGTTCCTAAAAACAATAAAGAAAATGAAATAGGAAAGAAGAAGGAAAAAGAAAAAAAGAAAAGAAAAAAGACAAAGAAGCAAAGCAAAGAAAGTCTACAAAGCAAACTGTGAAGAATGTGCTAGCAAAGTTTCTGGTGCTCATTTGCTCAGACTTTGATTGAAGATAGACTATTCAATAATATCATCATATTTGCCCCAGAAACCTAACAGTATCTTTAGTACTAACAATGAGTGGATCCAGAGTGTGTGTTCCATGCTTTCTACTTTAAATACCTACACATATGTATATCACATATATGTGATATACCTACACACACACACACACACACATATATATATACAATTTTCCAGAGGGCATGTGCATTTACCAGAAATAAACAGAGAGACAAAGGAAGAGGGAGAAGGAGAAAGCACCCCAATGGGGCATGGTCATGCCGTAATGTTTTCTCCTTCACTTTTGCATTCCTTTCCGGATTTGGGACACAGGCCTGGAGTGTTTTCAAGCTGTCAGGTCCAGGACTCCAACCATGCTATGGGCCATTTGAGATCTAGTTCCTTTAACCATTAGGTCATGGAACCTAAAGGAGCTAAAGGATAAAGGAGCTTGTTATCTGTTTTCTTAAAGTGATCTTAAGAGGAAGAGTCACTTACAGACAAGTCACAACACTCAGTTTTTCAAAATATTCCCTCTCACTCCCACCATAAAATGACGATCTTTTTTGTGTCTGCCAATATGTTTTCTTCATTTTTTGACCAGTGAAGAAACCTGGCAATTTTTATTCATCGTAATGTTATTGGGGGAGGGTATACAAAAATAGGTATACATTTCAAAATGAAGGCCTATCAATATGATTAGATTTGTTTGAGTACAAACAGTTTCATTTTTCCAAGTCCTTCTGCTCCAGCCCTTGAGCTGATTTTCCCATTATGTGACACAGTATGACTTTCTCATCTCTCTGGTTCTCTGGTTTCTTCCGGAGGGAAAGTTCTATGATCTACAGAATAATAGTTCTTAGCCTGGTTGGGTAACTAACACTGATAAGAATTTTATAAAAGTTATATATTGTTGGGGCCAGCTCCATGGCACAGTGGTGATTAATATGCTGCTCAAGAGAAGCCAGTTCCCACATGGCCATTTGGTTTGAACGCCCGGCCTAGTCAGTCTGGAAACACGTGGGCCGTGTACCTGAGTGCCCAAGATCCATGGTTGGAGGACTGGAGGAAGGGGATCTTGGGGGATCTACCTCTGTCTCTCTCCCTTTGTCTTATGCTCCTGCACATACTCCATCATGAGCAAAGCAAGCAAAATTTTTAAAAAGGCTTAAGCTTGGGACCAGTGGTTAGCATAATGGCTATGTCGCTGGACTCCCATGAAGTCGACTGTGGTTTGAGTCCCAGACCCAGTGACTTAAACTCACGCCGGGAGCGTGTGCATGTGTGCCCAAGATCCCGAGAGGATAATGGAGGAGAAGGGATTGCAGCGTGGCCATCCCCCGTAGGGGGTGATTTCTCGCTTTCTGTCTCTCTGTATCTCTCTGTCTTTCTAGCAAAAACTTCTCCAAAAAAGAAAAAAAAAAAGGCTTAAGCGTATGCATTTCAATTCTAGAAAATCAAATTTATTTAAAAAGCATACGCTTTTATTCCCAATGATTTACTTAAAGCTTGCTGTGTTCTTCTTATTTTGAACTGATGAACAAGGCAGATCTCTGTTCTCTACAAAGTAACTCAAGCAGGGTCCCTCATAAATTCATCTTCTGCAGAATGTACTGAGGAGGCTTTATTAATGAAGGAAATAAAACAAAAGAGTTCACATATGGGCTATCAATGGGCTCGCATTCATCTGAGCTAGCAATTCTCCCACACTGAGTATTTTCATAAAAATTTGCAGAGAAAATACACAGTGCTTTACTACATAAGTGTTTCTACCTAGTATCTGCCACAAAGGCAAATTATAAATATCAACCTAAAAATGTTTACGAAGTAACAGATGGTCTGCAGTTGAATGTCTACATTAACAAATAATGAGCATACTGCAGAGTCGAATGGGCACTCATGCAAAAATGTCTTATCGATTTTGTTAAAATGTCGATGGCACTGAGGCTAAGATGATGATGGCTAAGCAGTGAAATTGTGTGTGTGTGTGTGTGTGTGTGTGTGTGTGTGTGTATGAGAGAGAGAGAGAGAGAGGGAAAAAAAGAAAATTATTTTCCTCAAAGGTCATCAAGTTCTCCTGGTAAAACTTAACACCCTTCTTGAGGCAAACCTTATTAGAATTTTAATCAGAAAGAAACTGGAAACTAAGAGCTCACAAGGGTGAGTAGAGCAGGGGACTTATCCTTAAAGAAAATGGAGGCAGAGGGGCCCCCAGGTGGTGTGGTGGTTAAGGGTGCCAGACTCCCACATGACCACCTGAAGTTCAAGTCCTGGACCTGGCAGGTTGCCTTCTCTCTCTGTCTCTCTCACTCTGTCCCTCTCTGGTCAAATTAAAAAATAAATTAAATAAATAAATAAAGTTAAATAAAATAATTGTTAAAAAAAAGAACGAAGGAAGGAAGGAAAGAAAGAAAGAAAGAAAGAAAGAAAGAAAGAAAGAAAGAAAGAAAGAAAGAAAAGAGAAGAGAAGGAAGGAAGAAAAATGGAGGCAGAGGGAGTTACCCTGAACCCCTTCCATGCTTCTCTTGTTTTTGATCATGTTATTTCTTTCTGGAAGGTCTCAAAACACTTCAATAGTAGATTTTCCTTTTCTCCTTTTAGAAGCCCATTTCCTTTGAAACATGGAGACGAAATGTTTGTCTGCACGATCATTTATTCATTAAGATGTATTGTTTCCCCTGTCTGTGCCCTAGTTAACGACGGCCTCTTCCGTGTTTATTGTGCCCTTTCCCTGCAGCGAGCCGAGCACGTCAGCAGAGGCGGCGGGCGGAGGGTTTGTACGTGAGCTTCGCAGTTATTCGCTCTCGTCCGCATTTGTCTTCCAAGTTTACGGGCATTTCCAAAGCAGAATCTATTGTCCAGGCAGACACTGTGTACGGTGAAGAAGACCTTTCTTCCCAAGCTGGAGATAAGATCATTTCCAGGGAGGGGCGAGTCTCCAGGAAAACTGAGTCTTCGCTTTTGTCAGGCAGGTCGTGCATGTCGCATGCACTTTTTGTATTAGGACACGTGTGTGATAATAACTGAAATGGGGATGTCACAGACAGGGTGTTAAAAAATATATGCCAGGCCAGGGGCTTAACAGTGACCCGGTGGTAAAAGGTCATGCTCTGTGAGGCACTCCTACATGGAAAGGTTCCTGGTTCAAAGTCCCCAGACCTCCCTGAGTATGCTGGGCATATGGGCACCCATGATCAGGTACAAGATAATGCCTGGGGGTGGATTGTGGTGCTGGGACTCTACTAGGTTCGCCTACCTCTCTCTCTTTCTCTGTCTCTCTAACTCACAGAAGAAATAAATGAATAAACTTAAAACAAAATACCATGGGAAGGACCATGGTTATGTCGGGGAACTCCCATATAGTCAGCCTTGGTTCGAATCCCAGACCCGATGGTTTAAAACTCACACCAGGCACGTGTGCGAGCATGACCAAGACCCCTAGGGGAGAATGGAGGAGAAGGGATTGCAGCATGGCCATCCCTCCTAGGGGGGTGATTTCTTGGTTTCCGTCTCTCTGGTGAGCACATGCACCCTATGCCAAAAATCTCTCCCCTAAAACTCCACAAAACAAACAAACAAACAAAAAAAGTGGGACTCCATTGCAGATCACACATATACACACAGAGCTGGCTGCTCTTGGAAGCTTGATGGGCCATGGTTTTTCTAAGTAGCTAAATTGATGTGCAGATTTTCTAGTATTTATTGCATTTCATTTTAATAAGCAATTATTATAGTTGAATAACTAATTACTTTACAGCAGGTGTAACAAATATCATGGGGGGGGTCATCAATTAAAGTGCTTTATCACTGCTTTTCCTGTGTCACAAGGTAATAATCAAAGACAGAGCTTAAAAGAAATAAAATGAGCTCCATTAGTGAAGCAAATTAAGATTTCATTTACAGCGTGACTCAATATGCTTGATTGCTACATGAATAAACCAGCGCTAACAACAATTACTCTGTTGACGTGATTTGTATTGAAGGAGAGACTGAGAAGGAGAGGATCATCTGAGTCCACTCGTAGGGCCCTGTCACTCCTGGGGCAGCCCTGGGTTTGGGTTTCTGTTCTGTTTTCGCTGGTTGGCACACAAGCTGGAGGACACACCGTCTTCACCTTGACTTGGGACTATGGTGCAGAGACAGAGAGAGAAATTAAGATAGGCTAAAAATAGAAAACTGTTCCCAAAGTGACAGGTCTGTATCAAGGTAATATTGAAAGGTAATCACAAAAGCCAGAATGTTCCAATACTGATTTTTTTTTTTTTTTTAAAGAGAAATTCTTGCTACAGGGTGCATGTGTTCTCTGGAGAGACGAAAAGAGATGAAAGTGAAAAATCACCCCTCGGGGGGATGGCCACACTGCAGTTCCTTCTCCTCCATTGTCCTCTTGGGATTTGGGGCATATAAGCACACGTGCCTGGCCTGAGTTTTAAGCCACTGGGTCTGGGACTCAAACTGCTGTCGACTATGTGAGAGTTCAGCAATATAGCCATTATGCTATCTTCTGGTCCTCTGATACTGATTTTTAAAAGGTTTATAACTAGAGATTTTGATTCATACCTTTTTTTAGAAGATCAAGGAGTCAGACAATTATGATCAAAACTTACCTAATATAACAAGGACATTGGTAACTATAACCATTGATGTAAAACCTCGAAAATAAAAGTAACCAAATAATCAAAAGACCTAATGCCCAAATTATCAATCTTCTTTTATCTCGATATATGTTAAATAAATAAATATATAATTTTTTTTCCTGAGAAGCAGTAGACAATCATGGAATATTAGAAATATTCAAACTTACAAGAGGGCTTTTTTTTTTTAAATTTTTATTTTCTACCTTAATTCACTATACACCATCACAACCCACCAATAAATTTTCCATCCAAAATACACTGTGTACTGGTTCAATCAAGCACATCAACATACATGTTCTCAGCAAGTAATTTTCCAATTCTTACATCCTGCATACCTTGCCCTTTGTCTTGCCATCCCTGATTCCCCATCCCCCACCCTCTGCCATGTCCCATCTTCCTCCTCCATTGTCCCTGGCATCCATGGTTGCCCTCCATGCCTTCCGCCCCCCCCCATTCATTTGTTCTGCCAATGAACTCAATTAGTCTAAATATATCCAATAGCTAGCACAGCTGACACATACCTATACATGTACCCAAATCTGACCCTAGGCATAAACCCCAGTGAGTAGAATGAACATACTATAAAGTAGTACCCAGCAAACTTACAAGAGGGCTTTAAGGATCGGATTATTTATTCCCTATATTTGTAATTTAAAAACCCGAGGCCAGAGCATTACATTAGCTTGCCCCGTCTTCATAGTTACTAATCAGGGAATACCACGTCTTTAAAGTATATCACAATATTTGCACGTACAGAATCATCTCTCTATTTCTATACTTTAATACTTTACATTGAACTTTAATTCACTCTGAAAAAAATTTAGTTTGGACTTGAGTTTAATCTTTTTATTTACTAATGTCGAAGGTACCTGCGTCACCATGTAAAGTAAAAAAGTCTAAATTGCTTTTGAAATTCACGTACTCGCTAGTATAAATATTCTGACCTTCATTAGCTTGCAGGTATGAATGTGATCGTTCTGGGGCCAGCAGGTGGTATGGTGGTGAAGTGTGCTAGACTCTCACATGGCCAATTGTGGTTCAAGTCCCAGAACTGGCAACTTGCTTTCTCACTTTCCTTCTCTCTCTCTCTCTCTCACTCTGTCCTTCTCTGGTCAAATTAAAAATAAGTAAGGACCAGCAGTGGCGTAATGGCTACGGAGCGCTACTCCCCTGTAGGCC
>NW_006205757.1:91285-116835 GCF_000334495.1 Tupaia belangeri chinensis
GAGTCCTGGACCCAGTGGCTTAAACTCACTCCAGGCATGTGTGCGTGCGTGCCCAAGATCCCTAGAGGAAGTCGAGGAGAAGGGATTGCGGCGTGACCACCCCCCCTAGGGGGGTGATTTCTCACTTTCTGTCTCTCTGTCTCTCTCTGTCTTTCTGGCAAGCGCATGCGCCCTATAGCAAAAACCTCTCAAAAAATAAATAAATAAATAAAGTTAAATGAAGTAATTCTTTACAAAATGTGATCATACTAACACTGACACCTGAATCTATTTATCTCCAAATCCCCATTCAAATCCCTAGACAGAACCTCAGGGCGGATCCTTTCCTGTGTGTTCTCAGAAAGTCCCAGTTTGGCAATGACCTCCTTAGGAATACAGGCCTTCATGCTTCCCCCCGCCCCCCAGATTCCTCTTGGAGGTCTGCCTCCCTGTCCCCTAAAGTGCCATCTTAAGACGCTAATGTTGGGACTGGTTCCATTGGTGCAGTGGTTAAGTGCAATCCATCAGGAGCCAGATCCCACCTGTCCTCCCTTGGTTCTAGTCCTGGTCCAAGCAGCTTGAAAAACATGCTGGAAGCACGTGTGTGGGTGCCCCAAATCATAATGGATGGAGAAATAGATGTGACTATATCCTGTTCGGAGCGGGGGGTGACCTCTCTCTCTCTCTCTCTCTGACAAGTGTATACGCCCCTGGCAATTAAAGAGGGCTGAAAGAGGCTGCTGTCACATTTGGTGAAGTTGGGGACTATCTATGGCTTCTCCCTTTGTTGCCCCAGCACGTTGCTTCTTGTGCTCGGAGCATTTTAGCACTTTTATACACTTTTACTAGTTGCTTGAGATGCAGTGGGGATGCCATATAATACCTTCCATTTTTCTACTCTTTCTTTTTACCCCCTCTTAGTCCCCCACAATTTCCTTTTTCAGAATATATCATAAAGCAAATGGATACTGGCCAAAGGGGAGAGTGTTGTTCCTCTGTCTTCTTTGAAAAGGCATTTGAGTTCCATCTTTGCCAGCCGAGATCATTGTCTAGGAATATTTTGATATGCATTCATTTTACTTTCTAAGAACTGGCACAAAAGGTAGTTGTTATCCTAACGAATCATTTCTACTGTAAGAAGGACACAGATTTGTATGGTTTAGACAAACTATGGAGCCTCCATTAAGAATCATTTTCTCTGGTTATTCAAATGTAAGGCCATCTCTGAGCGACTTAAGAAAGGATAACGGTAGTGAGGCTTCTAATGCCTCACTTTCTGTAAATTCCAAATGGCCCTCAAACCGTTTTCTGGGCCAGTGACACAGAAAATGACAGTTGGCAGTGGGTGGTCATTAAAAAACCTTCTTGAAATGCTGCCGTAGCATTGGGCAGCCATCACTGTCATGTCGTGAGTGGAAAAGGTAGAATCATAGTATTTTAAAAATGGAAGGGAACTTAGAAATAATTTTGTTTGACTCCCTTGTCTTATAGATAAAAGCAGTCATGTATCAATTTGTCATTTTATACCTGATTTGGAAGCATGCACTATTCTGCTATAAAATGGAAACATACAATCAGTGGGGCACTACTGCTTGCAGAGATATGTTATTTGAGCATCGCATGAATATTCCACTGAACCATTGCACGAGTGTGTATCTTGGTCATTTTTACTCTACATGCACAGCAATCCCAGGTGTGTTTTAGACTCTTTTCATGGAAGTATGAAAAACCATCTCAATAATAATTTACGTATTGGGAATGAATTTCACAACGTATTTTCACTGTCAGGAGAGGTTTTGCAATAAAATAAGATTAGATAGATATAGCAGGTCTCAAAATAGTGGGATTCTTAGAATACTGATAAAATTCATGGAAGACTGAAAAAATAGTTTGAATGAGCGAGGAAGGGGAGATCAAGGCTAAGAAAATGTACTTTATATGTTCATGGATAAGATCCAATAACATTTAAGTTTCTGAAAATTGTATCGGGACGTTCAACTTCATTTCCAGTTCAGCAGATTGCCCTGTTTCCTTTGTATCCTGTTAAACCAACCTTAGGTCTTCATGGCTCCCCAGGGAGTTTCTAACTTCTTAGCTTTCGTAGGAGCCATCTGTTGAATTGGAGCTCCCAATGGAGTTGGTAAAAATGTTTCTATGCGAGTTCATCTTCAGAGAAGATCATGCCTAATAAATCCTTGGAAATCTGTACTGCTCAAAACCTAATTTATTTTTCATAAGGTATATTTTCTTTTTCTTTCTTTCTTTTTTTTTGGGGGGGGGGAGAGGTTTTTGCTATAGGGCGTGTGCACTTGCCAGACAGACAGAGACAGAGAGACAGAAAGCAAGAAATCACCCCCCAGGGGGGATGGCCATGCCGAAATCCCTTCTCCTCCGTTCTCCTCTCAGGATCTTGGGCATACATACACACGCGCCCGGCGTGAGTTTCAAGCCACCAGGTCTGGGACGCAAACCGCGGTCGACTACATGGGAGTCCAGCGATATAGCCATTACACCAACTGCTGGTCCCTATAAGGTATATTTTCTGACAAAGGTTATACTATGTGGCTAAAACTATCATGATATTTTTCTTCTAATTAATTATGACTGTTAAAAGAGGATAAAAGGGACCAGCAGATGGTGTAATGGTTACATCACTGGACTCCCATGTAGCCAACCACAGTTCGAGTCTTGGACCTGGTGGCAAGAAACTCATTGTGGTGCGTGTGCATACATGTCCAAAATCCTGAAAGGAGAATGGAGAAGGGATTGCAGCGTGGCCATCCCCCCTGGGGGGTGATTTCTTGCTTTCTGTCTCTCTGTCTCTCTCTGTCTGTCAAGAGTCAAATTCAAATGAAAGAGATCCACTAGAGTGAATTTATTGACACAGTTTGGATAAGGGGCATCAAGGTACCATTGACTAGCAGCAAATTGGTTATAATTCACTTAAGAATGCTGGGCTGCCTGTGTTCATTGTCTTCTGAAGTTGACTTACAAAATCAAAACAGTATCCTCCTGGACATATTTAATAATGCATTCAAACAGGCATTTTGCCAAATCCCTTTGAGACTATATTAAATAGAAAGAAATTTTGAACATTCATTTTGATGAGTGGCACGTAGGTAATGACCTTGTTCAATCCACAGAGCCTCGTGTACAATAAAAGCATTGAGTAACAGAGAACTTATTACAGTGAGATGGAATTAATTTTGGGTAGGTTGAATATTTATTTTGCCTCTATGTGTTCTTTATTTCAATTTTAGAGAAAATTTGTTTTTCTGATCATGAAATTAATACACATTCACTATGCAAAATTGGCAAAAGTAAAAAGAAAAGGGAAAAAATGGATCCCTCTCTGAAAAATAATCCCTATTTACTTCTATTTTGTATAAAGAATTTTACATAAAATACATATATGTATTTTTTACATGTACGTGTTTATTATATTTAGCTTTATATGTATTTAATATTTTTTATTATGTTTATTAATATACAATTAAGAGTAAACAGTAAACACTGTTATGTGATTTGACATTTTTTATATCACGCATTCAAGGGGAGTGTTAATTATTTATACATATGAGCAACACAATTTACTTCTCTACAATTGGATATTTATAGTCTCCTTTCTGTGTTGCTATTATGAGTAATTCTTTGATAAACATTTGTGTAGCTAAATCATACGAGCTCCTTTTTTGTTTGTTTGTTTTTTCATTTTGCCAGAGGGCACATATACTTGCTGAAAAGAGAGTCAGAAAAGACAGAGAGAGGGAGAAAGTGAGAAAGCATCCCTCCTGATGGGAGAGAGTCATGCTGCAATCTTTCCTCTCCCATTTCTCCTTGTGGGATTTTGGACATACACACACACACGTCTGGCCTGTTTATCAGGTCGCTGGGTTCAGGACTCAAACTGTGCAGTCGGCGATGCGGGACCCAGCCATCTTAACCACCAAGCCACCAACTGACTCACTCGCTCCTTTTTGGAAGGAAAAAAAATAGAAAGCTTATTTCTTCTTCTGAGAGAAAGAGAGAGAGAGAGAGAGAGAAGCCCCCCTCTCAGGGCTCTCGCCCTCAGCCTTAGCTGTCCTGGATTATAGACATGCACGTGTACCCAGCATACACAGCGAAGCCCCAGGCCATGGAATGAAGCTAGGACCTTCCCACGCGAATCCAGTCACAGCACAGTAACATTGCCTGGTCCCGAGCTCCTTTTAAATTATATAAAGTTTGAACACACCAGTCCAGCTGCAGTGGTGCAGGTGGTAGAGTACTGCTGTGCAATGTGGGAGCCACGTGGAGAGCCCCAGGTTTGGCTCCCTTAACACTCTGGGTGACTGGGCGCACCTATGGGCACACCAGTGATCCTGGCTTGAAGGCTAAGGCGAGGACTGCTGTGGGGCAAGACTTTGTCAAATGTACCTCTCTCTCTGTTTCATAAAAGAAAGAGAGAAAGTTTAAAAAGTTTAAGCATGCTATAATATGGTTGTATCCTGTTTCAAATTCCTAGAAGCAGATATTTGGGTAAAAGGATGCGAGCTCTGTTAAGCAATCTTGCTGCATATTGGCAAATTGTTCTCCATAAAACTTATTCCAACGTGTTCTTACATGATCAGTTTAGGATAGTTCCTTCTCTGTACTTTAATCCATTTCACGAGTCTTAGTAATCTTTCATTTTATGAGGTAAAAATATTTGTAAATGATATGGTAATGTGTAAATCTTATTTTAATAAGCCTTTTATTTTCCCAATGTGGTATTTGTTTTTATAGTTTGTAAGTGTTGTGCTTATCAGGAATTGAGGTAATTCCTCTTCCTGTTCTAACCTCATCATCTGACTTTTCTTCTGAAATCCCATATTGCTCCTGTTAATTGCTTTCAGGATGTTAATTATGCCCTAACTTCTGTTACCACTTGGCCTTGGAGTAGTTCCCTATTCTTCTGGCACAGTTTCTTCCTCCTTGGCCCAGCTCTATCCAAGTCACTGTCTAAGGCGTCTTTCCTGGTTTTCCAATGAGTGGTTTAGGTTCCCTTCCCTGTTTTGCTATAGAGCATGTGCACTCACCAGAGAGACAGAGAGACAGAAAGTGAGAAATCACCCCCCAGGGGAGATGGCCATGACGCAGTTCCTTTTTCATTCTCTTCTCAGGGTTTTGGGCATGCACGCCCATGCACTCAGCATGAGTTTCAAGCCTCAGAGTCTTGGACTCGAACCCCACGGTCAACTATATGGGAGTTCAATGATGTAATCATTACATTATCTGCTGGTTTCTGGTTTCTTTTTTTCTTTTTCTTTTTTTTTTTGGAGAGGTTTTCGCTATAGGGCTCATGCGCTCTCCAGACAGAGACAGAGAGATAGGAAGTGAGAAATCCCTTCTCCTCCATTCTCCTTTCAGGATCTTGGGCACGCCCGGCATGAGTTTAAGCCACCGGGTCCGGGATGCAAATAGCGGTCAAGTACGTGGGAGTCCAGCGACATAGCCATTACGCTAACTGCTGGTCCCTCTGGTTTCTTAAACACTAAGTTAGAGCTCTAATGTAGCTCCCAACTACCAGAATTGAAATACCAGTTCAATTGACTATGTTTCTGATTAAGCTGAAGGTTAGAAATCCTTAAGAACACAAAATTTTATCTTAGTAGAAAAGTGCCTAGCACTTTTAAACATTATAACTCTTAATCTTAAGAACTCTTAAGCTTTTTGGTCACTTTGTACTACCCAGATACATACAGTTAACAAGGTATGTGTTCGAAAGTAAGCCGTAGCCCGCGGGTGCCCTTTGCAATAACATCTAACTTTATCTATAGCAGTTCTCAGAGCACGTAGGATACAAGATTCATCTATTTATTACAACAATCTTTAGAAGAAGGCAATATATTGGGGGCAGCAGGGAGCATGGTGGTCAAAGTGCTGGACTCCCACATGGACAGCTACGGTTCAAGACCTGGACTGGGTGGCTCGCTTTCTCATTTTCTCTCTCTCTCTCTTTCTTCAGCATCCATGCCCTGTAGCAAATTAAAAAATAATAATAATGCTAAATGAAATTAAATAAACAGTCCTTAAATAAACGACGGAGGCAATATCATTCACATTTTGTAAATAGGAAAACTGAAGCTCAGAGAAATTGAACTATTTGCCTTCATGGACACAACTTATAATTAGTATACACAGTCAAAAATATGTGAGTTTTTGCTATAAATCTAATGTTTTTTCTTCTACATTTCACTGTCCTGTGAGTTGGCCTTTTTGGTTTGTTTGTTTAACATTGACTACAAATAACAGAGTTACTTTAGTTTTAAAAGGCAAAAGTATTCAAAAAGCTTCATCAATTTTTAAAATATTAACATTCTTTGCCTTTCAGAATGTAATAAAAAAACTCCCAATTATATAAATGTTGATTAGTTAGCTTTTATAATATTGAATCATAGTCTCCATCAACAAAAATGTACTAACGCATTCTGATTGTCCTATGTTACATCCCGTTTCATCAACAAACCTGAAATGAGTGATGGCCACGTGTTCCTAGAAGTAGCTGATAGCCCTTTGGGTTTTGTACATCCGATAACTGCATCCACCCTTCACCTACAGAAGCGGATGCCTTATGAATTATATATTTTTGCATAACAGAAGTCAGTGGCCACATGTTCGTTTGGGTTTTACTAATTCAGGATGCATCTGCTACAGGTAGAGTAGGACAGGGTCACCTTACATGGCAAAATAGGAACACGGTAGATGGACAGAATTAATTTGGTTTACTTTGCGGAATATTTTAAGGGTAGAAATTAGAACTTACCAATTTTATCAATCGACATAGACAATGTCATTCTAAGGGAAATTTAGATAAGAATGACAAGGATTTGTCTCTTTTCTTTCTATTAGCAATAAGATTTAGTCTCTTTTGCAGCCCAAGAATTATATATCTAAAGAATGTAAAACGTTTATGAGGATGTAAAATATGTTGGACCATAACCATCCTTATGTGGTGGTTCTGCTATGTAAAATACGGTGCCTCCGAAGATGCCTACTTCTAATCACAGGAACTTATACATCTTACCTTATGTGGCAAAAGGGACATTGCCGATGTCATAAAGTTAAGGATCCCAATATGGGGAGATTACTTGGATTATCCTGGTGGGTCCTACATGTAATTACAAGGATCCTGATTAGAGGGAGTACAAAAAGATTCAACTACAGAAGAAGGCAGCATGATATTAGCCACATGTTATTGTTTGAATGTAGAGCAGGAACCACTTGCCAAGGAGCACAGGAGCTTTCTCGACAAGGGAAAGACAAGGATATAGATTCTCTATAGAAGGAAGGCGTGAGTTCTGCTGACACCTTGTCGGAGACTCATTTTGGACTCTCGACCATTCGAACTGGTAAGACAATACATTTGCGTGGTTTTAAGCTTTTAGGTGTGTGTCAATGTATTATAGCAGTAAAAACAAATTAACACAGTGGTGGAGCCTTTCCTGACTTAGCTCTCTCCTCTCCTAATAAAATCTCTATGTTCTATGACTCTCAAAAGTCTTCTATGAAGTCTTCTAGGTGGGACCAGCAGTTAGTGTAATGGCTATTTTGCTGGACTCCCATGTAGTCGACTGCAGTTTGAGTCCTGGACCCAGTGGCTTAAATTCACGCTGGGCACGTGTGCATGTGTGCCCAAGATCCCAAGAGGAGAACAGAGGAGGAAGGATTGTGGCATGGCCATCCCCCTAGTGGGTGATTTCTTGCTTTCTGTCTCTCTATCTCTCTCTGTCTTTGTGGCGAGCGCACGCGCCCTATAGCGAAAATCTCTCCAACAAAAAAGAAAAAAAAAAAGAAAAAAGTCTTCACATAATGTATTTGCTTCTGGACATCCTCATTCGATAGTAGTGAGGCAGAATTCTATACAGGAAGGCTTGTGGGTAGGTGTCAGGTCCTGGGGTTGAATAATTACTCACTGAAACAATGAGATACTACCGTGTACATATTTGAAAGGTGGAAATTCAAAACACTGGCATTATTCAATGCTGATGAGGCTGTGGAAAGCAGGAACTCTTGTTCATTGCTACTGGGAATGCAAAATGGTACAGCCATGTTGGAAGAGAGTTTGGTGGTTTCTTACAGAACTGAACATATTCTACCATGTGATCAAGCAATCCCCCTTGCTATGTACCTGAGTGAGTTGAAAATACATGTCCACACAAAAACCTGCACATGGATGATTATATTAGGTTTGGGAAAGTCAACAACCTAATATGTATTTTTCTATGCAAAATTATGTCATTTCCCAATGACCCAATAGTAGCTTTATTTACAGTTGCCAAAATTTGGAAGCAACTATGACGTCTTTTAATAAATGAATGGGTAAATAAACTGTGATACATGCATGCGAAGGACATTATTCAGCACTGAAAAAAAGAAGCTATTCAGCCATGAAAAGACTCAGAATTTAAATGCATAGTAATAAGTACAGAAGCCAATGTGAAAAATGTAGGTTCACAGCAAAATCGAGGGCACCCATGCTCACCAGCGAGAAACAGAAGGAAAGTTGAAAGCATCTCCCAGGGAAATGTCCACACTGCAGTCCCTTCGCTTACATTCTCCTCTCAGGATTTTGGGCACACATGCACACGCACCTAGCATTTCTCAGCCACTGGATTCGGAGCTCAAATCACACTTGGGGCCGTGTGGTATCCATGCCTTAACAACCACACCACCTAGCTGGCCTGCCATTTATTATCTTTTAGAGCATATTTTTACTATACCTTTTCTATGTTTTTGGATATACAGATCCTTATCGTTGGTTCCGACTTCCTAGAATATTCAGTACAGTAATATGTGATACAGGTTTGTAGCAACAAAATATGTAGCCTGAGTGCATATTAGGCTATTCCACTAGGTTTGTGCAAGTGTACTCCGTGAAGTTCACATCGCAATAGAATCACCCAGCTGCACGTTTCTCAGATTGCATCCCTGTTGTTAAGGGACGCATGATTACACTAAGCAAAACAAAACCCTCAACAAACTCACTCAGAGTTTTCAGAATGGTTCCAGGGGAGGGCAAAAGGATCTGTACCTGAGGTCTGGGGCTAGGCAAGCCTGCCTATTAGAGTGTGAGTAGGGTGTTCATCTCAGGATACACAATGGTCAGTGGCCAGTCTTTGGAAAGGGACAAGTTGGGCCTTGGCCCCTGTTGTCCCCCTGCTCACTCACTCATGAATATACACGAGGTGGACTGAAGAAAAAGAGCCACACGCTTTGGTGAATTCTACCCTAGCAAAGTGCAGCAAATTTCTGGAGTCATTTGATCAAAGGAGCAAGATATCCAGAATGAAGAAACCCAGAAATTGTCCAGGGAAAGAATTTAGCATAATTTCAGAGGTAATTCTTTGATCTAGTGTTAGCAGACAAGAGGTAAAAGAATAGTTGGTATAACATCTGAAGTTTGAAAAAGTGTGCTTTATTTACCTTTGCATCATCCTTGAGTTTTTCAAGAGTCTGGAATGACTCTTGAACATACCTGCTATGTGCCAACTGCTAGTGACTGGTGGCTAGCCAGAGAGCTCAGTTGTATTATGGTGGAAACATGAACTCTCACTTCTCCTCTGGTGGCTTAAGATTTGGTGGATTGGTCTACAAACCTGTCCAAACTGGTTAACAATTACAGCATAGAGTGTGTATTTCTGGATCACACTCCCTGACACCTGAACACTTTGATCTTTGCTTGATTCACCTGCTGCTCTGCTGGTCTCTCCTTTGAATCATAATCTTTTTTCCCCCCTATGTTTATTCATTTCTCTCATGACACATGGCAGAGAGAGAAAGAGAGGGAGAGACAGAAATAGGTACCCCCAGTAGAGTCCTTAGAGACCTTAGCTTCAACCAGCTAGGGTCACAAGCACATGTGTATACTTGTTGTGTACAAGAAGACCTTGGGATGTGAACTTGGGACCCTCTCATGTGAATTTTGCATGTAAATTCCTGCTGTGCCACTGTGTGCTACTGCTGGCCCGAGTGATAATATTCTTGAGGTGCTTTTGGGGTGACTTTGCCGTGCCCTAGTGATTTACTGAGATTTCAGGATGCAGGATTTTTGCCTTTGACTCATGGCTCTTTTTTTGTTGTTGTTTGGAAAATAGACTGTGAACAAATTTAATTGGCATAGAATTCAAGCATTCCTTACTTCTGAATCTCTCATTTGGAATCTCTTACGTATTGTGACCAGTCAGCTCATAAGGCGTTAGGATGCATTCTGTCTTGAAAGGTTTCCTGGCTGTTTATTCAAATCAATCTCTGAGAAGCAGGGCTATACCTATCCCATAGTGGGTGATTAGTGTTTGAATCCTTCCCAGGTGAATTTTTTTCCCAAGAAGATTCTCAAAACAATGAATATAGACTTAGGCTCCTCTATGGTTTGACCAGAAATAGAGAGAGGACATGGTCTGTGGTTATGGTTAAGGTGGACCCTCGTTATATGCATAAGCAGAAACAACGCACAGAAAGGATTTCTAGTAGCAATGCCTCATGGGAGCACTGGGTTTAGTTGTCTATGACTGAGGCAGCTCAAGGGCCTACGGCTTTGTGGAACACCTTGGAGAAATGCTCTGAAGCACAGCTGAACACCTCTGTTTGATCTGTGCTATACACATGAAACGTCACCTAGCCGTCGTTTTCCACTCAGGGCTCTGCTTTTGGGCTCTAGTTGGGTCTTCATCTCCCATTATATCTTCTGCTCCTTGGCAGAGAGAAGGGATGAGCAACTGAGAGAGGGAGCATGAGAAAGGGAAATCAAGAAGTAAGGACAAGGATTGAATTCTGGTAAAAGTATTTTTTATGATAAAAGGTGCAGGTAAGTCAGACTGTACACACGGTAGTGTCAGAACACCCTCCCAGAGGTGCCTAGTCTGTGGATCTCAGATTCCGGGGATTTGGAATCATTGTCAGTACTTATCAATTAATATGTGCTACAAATGTTGGACATTGTTTATAGATTAAATAAATAAGTAATATGTCATTTTTTGGTGCTACTGAATTTCATATATAACACAATGTCAATTCATTTTTAAATGCTAATAGACACATAAAAACATATTCTGTTTTGGTTTTTCATTTATCTCCAAAATGCCATAGTAAAAGTGATAATATCATAAAGTGGACATCTGTGAAAAAAAAAAAAAAAACTTTTTAAAAACCTAATTCTAGGGAACCAGCAGTTAGCGTAATGGCTATGTCGCTGGACTCCCACGTAGTTGACTGCGGTTCGTGTCCCGGACCCGGTGGCTTAAAACTCACGCCGGGCGCGTGTGCGTGCGTGCCCAAGATCCCGAGAGGAGAATGGAGGAGAAGGGATTGCGATGTGACCATCCCCTCTGGGGAGTGATTTCTCGCTTTCTGTCTCTATGTGTCTCTCTCTGTCTGTCTGGCGAGCGCACGCGCCCTATAGCGAAAAGCTCTCCGAAAAAAAACAAAAAACAAAAAACAAATTCTATGTCGTAGGAGTAGAGGGGAACCAGCAGTTAGCGCAATGGCTATGTCGCTGGACTCCCACGTAGTTGACCGCGGTTCGTGTCCCGGACCCGGTGGCTTAAAACTCACGCCGGGCGCGTGTGCGTGCGTGCCCAAGATCCCGAGAGGAGAATGGAGGAGAAGGGATTGCGGCGTGACCATCCCCCCTGGGGGGTTATTTCTCGCTTTCTGTCTCTATGTCTCTCTCTGTCTGGCGAGCGCACGCGCCCTACAGTGAAAATCTCTCAAAAAAAAAAAAAAAAAGATAGGAGTAGAAAAAAAAGTTGGACATCTCAGAAGGACCAAATATTTTGCTGGATTAAAAAAGCCATAATTTTCCCCAACACTATAGATATTCTATCTATACAACATACACTGGTCATTGGAAGGACTAGGTTCATTTATGAAAATATGCGGATAGGAGTTAAACTGCTTTTTTTTTGAAATCCACTCAATCATCAGGTAAGGAGTATTTTAAGTTAATACAAAAACATGTGTTTTTTCCTTCTGTTTGGAGAGGTTTTTGCTATCGGGCATGTGTGCTTGCTAGAAAGACAGAGAGACAGAAAGCGAGAAATACCCCCTCCCCCCCGAGGGATGGACACGCCCGCAATCGCTTCTCCTCCATTCTCCTCTCGGGATCTTGGGCACGCACACACATATGCCTGGTGTGAGTTTAAGCCACTGGATCTGGGACTCGAACTGCGGTCGACTACATGGGTGTCCAACGACATAGCCATTACATAAACTGCTGGTCCTGTGTTTTTCCTTTTAAAATGTACATATTTATTATAAAAGGAAAGTACACATATATGCAAAAGAGAAATAAGTCTCACAATACAAGCACTCAGAATATGTACTATTCATATCTAGGTGTATGTTGTTATAGAACTTTGAAGATACATATGTTTATATATATATAATATTTTTTAAAAAGCAAAATTTTATTCTAGGCTGTTGACAACCTATTGTCTTTTTTATTTACCAACTTACATTTTGTTTTGTGTGTGAGAAGACATGTTGTTAAAATTTGGAATTTCCACTAAATTATTTTCAAAGGAATCTGTGATTGAGGTAAATTCAGGTTTCTAGAGAGCAGAAGGGAGTTCTTATGTTCCCTTTTGAAATGATGCCTGGGAGGTATGATAAGTTAATGTGATTGCTCAAAATTTTTCTTTCCAACACAGCTTCCTCCCAACTAAATAATTATGATTTTTTCCTTATGCCACATGCTCTTCTATGCTTTTTATTCATTACATGTGACTAAAGCTTCTTTAATTAGAAGCTAGAGAATTCACTCTAATTAGGATTCACTTAAAATTTGCTGGCCTGGCCTTCCAATGCTAATCTTTCGCTGCTTGGGCCCATGTACTGGGGTGCCCTTAGCAATACATAACTTCTTATTTCTACGAATAAAAGGTTCTTTAAAGTCCTATTTTAAAAGACCCTAAGGAGTGCATAGACATCAAATGGCAATCTAGTATTTAGTAGATTTTGGTTTAAATGATATAGAATCATGTTAACTAAATTTCTCTTAATAAAAAACAGAAACTTGTAAATTACAGATTTTGTAATTTTTTCATGGGCTATAACCTTAAGAAGGACAAACTAAATTTTTGTAGAATACGTTCTAGACTAAAAGAACAATTCAAAGGATTCAGAGGTGGGTAACACAATAACTGAAGGCTTAGAAAATATTATCTATATGGATTGGCAGGTGGCATGGTGGTTAAAGTGCTGGATTCCACTTGGCTGAGTTTATGTTCGAGTCCCGGAGTATGCAGTTTGTAAAACATGCTAGATGTGTATGGGTGAGTGCCCAAAATCCCAAAAGGAGAATGGAAGAAGGGATTTTGGCATGGCCATTCTAGGGATGATTTTTCACTTTCCTTCTCTCTCTCTCTTCTAGTGAGCACATGCTCCTATAGCAAAAATCTAAGAAAAAAGATAAAAACCAGAAGCAAAAAAGAAAATAGTATCTCTAGGGCACTGACAGAAATATATTTATTGCTTCTGGGAACCAGCAGTTAGCGTAATGGCTATGTCGCTGGACTCCCACGTAGTTGACCGCAGTTCGTATGCTGGACCCGGTGACTTAGAACTCATGCCGGGTGCGTGTGCATGCGTGCCCAAGATCCCGATAGGAGAATGGAGGAGAAGGGATTGTGGCATGACCATCTTCCCTGGGGGGTGATTTCTCGCTTTCTGTCTCTTTGTCTTTCTCTGTCTGTCTGGCGAGCGCACGTACCCTATAGTGAAAAAAAAAAAAAACCTCTCAAAAAAACAAAACAAAACAAAATAAAAGAAATATATTTATTGCCTTTGGTAGTAATTTATAACTATATTTATAAATATATATTTATTGCCTTTGGCTGCTAGTAATCACCGTGATTCAATGACAGAACGTGTTCTATGTTGGATAGTGACCAGACGTTAACCAGAATGGACAAAACAAAAACTGAAACACTGATAGAAAACAATAAGCTGATGCCTTTTAAAAGATTTTATTTTTTGAAACTCAAAGACCCTTACTGGAATGAGAGTGAATTTAATGGAAAGTACATTGGGGCTGTTGGAAGTCAGAGACCTGGGCTCTATCTGGTCGCTGCTACTGACTCTCACACAGTCCTTCTTACATCCTCGGCTGAGAGTTTACTCGTCTTTATCATGAAGTGGCAAGACTAAGGGAGCTCAAATCTTTCATCGCCTCCACTGTGCCACTGTGCTCTGGAAGGGAAATATTCTTACCTGGTGTGCCCACTGCCAGTGGCCTTCTGAAACACTCATCTTCTCATTCCTCCTTAGAAACAAATCCTGATACTTTTAGCTGAGCATATGTGTGTGTGTGTGTGTGTGTGTGTGTGTGTGTGTGTGTGTGTTTTCCTAGAATAAGACTATGCTGACCCAGTCAGGAGGTGCAGTAGGTGGAAAACTGAACCATGGTGTTGAAAGCCACATGCACAACAGTGTGTTTGGATCCCTGAGTCACACGAAAAACCTATAGGGCTTGGGTACACATGCCCAAGAGCCTGACTCCCTGGAGAGCTGGAGAAAAGGGACTGCTGTGGGAAGAGACCTTACTGAAAGTACTTTCTTTCTCTCTTTCTCTCTCTCTCTCTCACTCCCCTTCTCCAGTGCTCTCAATTAGGAAGAAAAATAAAGAAATAAGTTTTTTAAAGGCTACTCTCCTCAGTTTTCTTGTGGCATAGTGAATTGAGATGTTAGTGACAAGTTGTGTGGGACTTGCAGGAAAGTAGCCTAAGAGGAGCTGACTCAGCTTCAAGGGGCGCTTTTTTTTAAGTCTTGATTTTTCTCCTTCAGGCTCAAGAACCAGATATCCTGGCTTAAGCTGTAGAAACCAGCTGGGCCCCGCAGCCGACCTTAAGAATGGAAACCCTGTCTAGATGATAGAACAAAGTTAGCAGATTGGATCTCATTAATCACACAATGGAGTCATCAAATATGTCTTATAGTGCCTATTCTGTGCTTCTTTTACAAGAGAGAGAAGTGTGCTTTTATTTTCTTTAGGTAATTGGTTTTTTAAATTTTTTCTGGTAAACACAGCTGGAGTAGTGGTTAAGGCATCTGATTCCTACATGGCTGACTGTGGTTCGAGTCCCAGTTCTGATGGCTTGAACATCATGCTGGGTGCATGTGCATGTGTGTCCAAGATCCCAGGAGAATGGAAGAAAAGGCATCTAAGCTTAGCCATCCTCCCTGGGAGGGGTGATTTCTCACTTTTCTCCTCATTGTCTCTGTCTCTCTCCATTGAGTGTGCACACTTTATGGCAAAAACCTTAAAAAAATAAATGGCAGAGGGTAAGAGGGAGGGAATAAAGGGGAGAAAACATATAAGTGAAACATATAAGGAACAAGAAATGAAACACTATTTGTCGAAGGTAGCATGTATGGTTATATCTTTGATTGAGCCAATATACAGTATCCCATACAAACAACTCCTGATTTTTATATCAGCACATATGTGTGTGTGTGTGTGTGTGTGTGTGTGTGTGTGTGTGTGTTTTCCTAGAATAAGACTATGCTGACCCAGTCAGGAGGTGCAGTAGGTGGAAAACTGAACCATGGTGTTGAAAGCCACATGCACAACAGTGTGTTTGGATCCCTGAGTCACACGAAAAACCTATAGGGCTTGGGTACACATGCCCAAGAGCCTGACTCCCTGGAGAGCTGGAGAAAAGGGACTGCTGTGGGAAGAGACCTTACTGAAAGTACTTTCTTTCTCTCTTTCTCTCTCTCTCTCTCACTCCCCTTCTCCAGTGCTCTCAATTAGGAAGAAAAATAAAGAAATAAGTTTTTTAAAGGCTACTCTCCTCAGTTTTCTTGTGGCATAGTGAATTGAGATGTTAGTGACAAGTTGTGTGGGACTTGCAGGAAAGTAGCCTAAGAGGAGCTGACTCAGCTTCAAGGGGCGCTTTTTTTTAAGTCTTGATTTTTCTCCTTCAGGCTCAAGAACCAGATATCCTGGCTTAAGCTGTAGAAACCAGCTGGGCCCCGCAGCCGACCTTAAGAATGGAAACCCTGTCTAGATGATAGAACAAAGTTAGCAGATTGGATCTCATTAATCACACAATGGAGTCATCAAATATGTCTTATAGTGCCTATTCTGTGCTTCTTTTACAAGAGAGAGAAGTGTGCTTTTATTTTCTTTAGGTAATTGGTTTTTTAAATTTTTTCTGGTAAACACAGCTGGAGTAGTGGTTAAGGCATCTGATTCCTACATGGCTGACTGTGGTTCGAGTCCCAGTTCTGATGGCTTGAACATCATGCTGGGTGCATGTGCATGTGTGTCCAAGATCCCAGGAGAATGGAAGAAAAGGCATCTAAGCTTAGCCATCCTCCCTGGGAGGGGTGATTTCTCACTTTTCTCCTCATTGTCTCTGTCTCTCTCCATTGAGTGTGCACACTTTATGGCAAAAACCTTAAAAAAATAAATGGCAGAGGGTAAGAGGGAGGGAATAAAGGGGAGAAAACATATAAGTGAAACATATAGGGAACAAGAAATGAAACACTATTTGTCGAAGGTAGCATGTATGGTTATATCTTTGATTGAGCCAATATACAGTATGTTCTGGATGAGGAAACTCCTTTTGTATGCTGCAATGATATACAGTGAATGAATGTAAAAGAAATAAAATAAACACAGCTATAGCCAATGCTAACTTATGAAAACAATAAAATATGATTACTTGTTATATTAAAGTGACTACAGCTACCAATTATTTTGCACTTAGTAAACGTCAGATACTGTGCTATGTGTTTTACGGACACTGTCTAATCTGTCTTGTACAATAAGAATACTTATGAGGCAGGTATTACTGTCTATAATTTACAAATGAGGAAATAGAGGCTTAGGTTACAAACATGGTACCTAGAGAGTTAGATAGCTCACAAGTGAAAAACCTGCAGTAGGTGGAAAACTAAATCAAGCACAGATGATTCCAAAGCTTGTTTTCTCAGTCACTATCATCAGTTAAATGAAGTCGTTATGTATTTTGGCGATGGTGTCCTTGACTTACGAGTGAATATATGAAAGCCCAAAGAGTACAGTGTTAGCTAATATTTCTAAAGAATGTTATATAATTTTTTAAAGAATTATTTCATTTAACTTTATTTATTTTAATTTGACCAGAGAAGGACAGAGTGTGTGAGAGAGAGAGAGAAAGAGAAAGCAAGCTGCCAGGTCTGGAACTTGAACCACTGTGGACCATGTGGGAGTCCAGAGCCCTTAACCCCCATGCCACCTGCTGGCCCAGAATTTTCAAGATTTGGACAATATCAAGTCCAATCTGCTCCCTGAACAAGAAAAGTGGTAACAAAGACCTAGCTTGCCTTCTGTAATACAGATAATAACTATCCCAAAATCTTAACTAGGTCATCAAATATTTTACCCTTACAAGAAATTTATAAAATAGAGATAACCTTCTCCAATATCAAAATCTAAATAATGATGTGAAAATTTGGGGGAGTCAGAAATTTCAGGTTCAGTTACTACCTCTGCAGCTTGATAGCTCAGTCATTTAGCCTTCCGGCATTTCATTTTCTAAGGAATAAGTTACTTGTCTCTCAGTATTGTAATCGTGTGTACTATCTTTAAAGTACACATCTCAGTGCCTGCTGCATTTTAGAATCACAACAAAAGGAAGCATTAAAATTATAGTTCTAATTTTCTCTTGGGATCCCAACAAATGTATGTATCAACACTGACTTTTCTCCTTGGCCTACCAAGTCACGTGAGACGGCGTTCACTGTGGGGTGTGGCTAACCCACAGCAAATGTGCACCGTGATAAAGAGGCTACTGAGGAGTGATTTTGATCCGAGACAGACAGTGACACTATTTATTGTGGCAGTCGGGACATTGGGCCATTCTGCTTGTCCTGCCAGATTGTTTTGGAATTCCAGTCCGTCTTCTCCAATTTGTTTCTGTACCAAGGTGTGTACCTTGGTCTCCTTTTGGCTTTGACACTGTAGCCAAGGCCACTCCAGCCCTGGCAAGGCAAGAGGGGGCACTGCTCAATGCATACTGAAAACACCGTGCGGAACTGTCATGGGAGAGCTGTGCTAGACGGATGTTATTCTGCAGAGTGGGTACTCCACGCGGAATATTTTCATGTATTTCTATGAATCACTCTCTTGACAGATACTTATGCTTTTGACAGCCTTGTTTCATAAGAATCAAAGAATGAAACATTACAGAATGAAAACATGTTATTGTTTGCAGGATTTTTATTTAAGATTTTCTTAAATGTAAGCATCACTTACTTAATTTTGACACTAACAATTTATTAAAGGCTTCACTAGAAAGTCGACTCTACCTTTTAGGAGCTCACACTATTCAAAGCTTCATGAGAAATTTCGAACTAGTAGAAATGTTCTCATCTTTGGCTTACTCCATTCTCCATGTCAAATTTTATCTTAGGTTAAAATATTCATGTACGACCTTTTCCATTTTAAAATTCCTCAATTTTCTTCCATTCTTCCTGGAAGAAAAAATAACTCTGAAGTCTTACTTCTAGGACTAGGGATAGAGACCAGCCTGGAAGCCTGGAAGCAACACACTCCCGGTCTCCAACCCTCAGCCCACTGCCTCAGGAAAGGAATGTTTTGCCTTGGAGTGGGAGGACGCTAAGGAAGTCTGAGCAATCCGCAGCAGACCATCTGCAATACTTTTCCCAGGCGGCAGAATAAACACACAGCCAGACATTCCACTGCTTCTCAGACGTGAGCCTTTCTTGTTTCCTAACTGCCATTTAAGAACACTCCAAACAAAAATTAAGCTGTGAATGCTTAGGAGACAGCCTCTAACTATTCTGCAGAGTGGGTACTCCACGCGGAATATTTTCATGTATTTCTATGAATCACTCTCTTGACAGATACTTATGCTTTTGACAGCCTTGTTTCATAAGAATCAAAGAATGAAACATTACAGAATGAAAACATGTTATTGTTTGCAGGATTTTTATTTAAGATTTTCTTAAATGTAAGCATCACTTACTTAATTTTGACACTAACAATTTATTAAAGGCTTCACTAGAAAGTCGACTCTACCTTTTAGGAGCTCACACTATTCAAAGCTTCATGAGAAATTTCGAACTAGTAGAAATGTTCTCATCTTTGGCTTACTCCATTCTCCATGTCAAATTTTATCTTAGGTTAAAATATTCATGTACGACCTTTTCCATTTTAAAATTCCTCAATTTTCTTCCATTCTTCCTGGAAGAAAAAATAACTCTGAAGTCTTACTTCTAGGACTAGGGATAGAGACCAGCCTGGAAGCCTGGAAGCAACACACTCCCGGTCTCCAACCCTCAGCCCACTGCCTCAGGAAAGGAATGTTTTGCCTTGGAGTGGGAGGACGCTAAGGAAGTCTGAGCAATCCGCAGCAGACCATCTGCAATACTTTTCCCAGGCGGCAGAATAAACACACAGCCAGACATTCCACTGCTTCTCAGACGTGAGCCTTTCTTGTTTCCTAACTGCCATTTAAGAACACTCCAAACAAAAATTAAGCTGTGAATGCTTAGGAGACAGCCTCTAACCAAGAAGACTCTTCAAAAGGGGAAGCGGTGGTGTGTGTGGACGTGTGTGGTGTTGGGATACGTTCTTAAACTGTGGTTTTGAAATCAAGGTCAACGCTCTTTGATGATAAGATATGTGTAAATCTGAAAGGCTGCGATGACTACAACAGAATACGGTGTAAAGGATTTGGTAGTTTAATTGTGTTTATGTTCTTTTCGTGTCTGCCTTCTTTGAAGGAAAATGTCAAGTTCTGTTTAGGTTTCATAGAAAGCAATTTCAGAAGACCTGTCCTTCCTGTGAACTTCTTCTCTCTTTTTGTTTATTTGGTTACCAATAATCTGTCCCCACAAGGATGGCACCATGAACAGCAGTGATGTTAGCTTCAACTGATAAGGCAGGGCTGCTGGACTGTGGGCTCTCAGAGTTCAAACTCGGCTCCCCGTATTCAGTTCAACACCTGCCGTCATTTCCAAGTGTGTTATTGTCATGGCTCTCTGATGACTTTTTCCTCTGGGCTCCCATAGCAGTTTGTAGATAAATCTATTGTAGGATTTATCAAATTGCTTTATAACTGGCTATTTATGTATCTTCAGTATGTACAAGTTTTGATGGCAGGGAATATTATTCCAGAAGTATTTTTTTTTCTTTTTTCCCAGTGACTAGATTACTTCTTAGTACATAGTAAGTATTTAATACAATTTTTTTTGAGAGGTTTTTGCTATAGGGCGCATGCACTTGCCAGAAAGAGAGAAACAGAGAGACAGAAAGTGAGAAATCACCCCCGCCCTTCGCCCCCAGGGTGGATGGCCATGCTGGAATCCCTTCTTCTCCATTCTCCTCTCAGGATGATCTTGGGCATGCATGCACATGCACCCGGTGTGAGTTTAAGCCACCAGGTCCAGGGCTCAAACCATGGTTGACTACATGGGAGTCCAGCGACGTAGCCATTATGCTGTCTGCTGGTCCCAGTATTTAATACATTTTAATTGGATGAATGGAATCTCTCCAAGCCATGGCAATCACTTGGAGACAAAGACTGTTAGGGTATAAACAGATTTAATAACTGATAGTTTGGAAAATAGTGAAAGCATTCCAAAATTAATGCAGTATAATATTGAATCCTCTTTAATAAAACAGAGTTTGGTCCTTTAATGTAACATGTAAGTGTGTATTAAACCCAGACTGGCTTCGTTTTCAACCGAAGTGAACTGTCCCAGCAGACTGTGTGGATGGAGGGCCTTGGTTTATTCTGGGTTGATACAATTTGTTATTCCTCCACGCCTGTTTCTACACGTTCTTTGAAGCCCTTGTCATAAGTGCAGGGACAAAGAAAGTGCTGTGTAGAGTGCTTTACTTCCATGGAGAATCTCTAATATGAGCATAGACCACCAATCCCCTCATGTCCCGTAAGCCTTTAAACCCTTGATAATGACCTTCTTGGTCCCTGTGTCCACTGTAGTACTTCATAAAGTGGCATTGCTTCTTGGAGACAGTGATGGTTGCTCCATGTGGAGGCTGGTGAGCTGGCCAACTGAAGCACATCAAATTCTTCCTGAGTGAGTCTTTGCCTTGCTGATCACGCTGATCTGATATACAGAATGCATAGACGGGGAGGGCCACTCTCAGCCTCTCTGTAGGACAGAGGCACTGATTCAACCAGCATCCGAGACTCTTTTTAACTTTTTTTTTGGGGGGGAGAGGTTTTTTGCTATAGGGCGCGTGCGCTCGCCAGACAGACAGAGAGAGACAGAGAGATAGAAAGCCAGAAATCACCCCCCCAGGGGGGATGGCCATACCGCAATCCCTTCTCCTCCATTCCCTCCTCGGGATCTTGGGCATGCACGCACACGCACCCGGCGTGAGTTTAAGCCACTGGGTCCGGGACTCGAACTGCGGTTTACTACGTGGAAGTCCAGCGACATAGCCATTACGCCAACTGCTGGTCCCGAGCATCCGAGACTCTTGGTAGTAGATGTTTTGAACTAATTATCCCAATTTAGTCACTATACATTGTATTCTTGTGCTGAAAAGTCACATTAGACCCCCCAAATATGTACAATTATATGCCAATAATAAAAACAAACAAACAGAAACTTCCTCCATGCAAGCATCTATCTCAGATCAGTTTCTCACGGAATACCATGGAAGATAGATAGCAACTCTAATCTTGCAAACCCAGATTTAATGATGGATTTGGGGAAGGAGGGAGGAAGTAAAATGAGAATGAAGTTGATACTGTCTGGAGTCTTAACTGGCTCTGCAGGCACCTGTTCAGTCTGGGGCTCGGAATCTTTTGGCCTCCAGGGGGAGGACTGTGACATCAGTCATTGCTTCAGTCCTAGCACCTTACAGGCCAAGATCGTCTAATCAGGACCATAGGGGACTTCTCGAGCCAAGGTCTATAAAGCTTTCATAAAAATCCAAATCTTTGAGAATCATGGTAGAATAATAAAAAAGTAACATTTTAAATTTCCAGGAAACTCAGGTTCAGATTCTTGCTCTTGCAATTATGAAATCAGTGATTTTAAGTCATTTATTTCATCATCACTCTTTTCAGCATCTTCTCATGTGAATATAATGATAATAATAAAAGCCACCCCAAGTAACTCTTGTGAGGTTTAAGACAGAAGGTTTATATAAAACTTATATTACAACGCCCGATATATAAAAACACACAGCATTGTGTTTTCAATGAAGAGATCTGACTACTGGTTTAGATATACTTCTTACTCTTGGTTTAAAGACTTTACAGGAGAGGCCTAATAGTCCCATCTCAGATTAATTAGGGTTTAGCAACTTTTATTATAGAAAATTATTCTATAATAATCTTTGGTGAACCAAAAATCCTCTGTAGTAGTTTATGCCCCTTACAGTCTAGCTATGAAAGTCCATTTACTGCATACCTTCTTTAAACTAGAATTGCGAAGACTTATTCAAATCCTCAGCAAACTAGCCTAACTCAGAGAATGGTTTCTTATCTGTTCAGTGGGTGCTCTCTAACCTAGAAAAAAAAATATGTTTTATGATGAGACTTACGAAGATTGTGTGTTCATTCAGGCTGCTATACCAAATCCCATAGATCGGGTAATCCGTAAGTAATATAAATTTATTTCTGATAGCTACAGATGTTGAGAAGTTCAAGATCGAGATACCTGTAGGTTCAGTGTCTGGTGCGTACTCTTCTCTCTGCTTTCAAGATGGTGCTTCACATGGAGAAGCTGTGTCCTCAGATGGAGAAAGGTCAAACAGGATCCACTCTCCGCCTCAAGCTTTTTTACAAGGGCACTAAGTTCTCCTAAAAGCCCGCCTCTAATAGTGTGACCTAAAGTTTGCATTTCAACATATGAATTTTGGAGGGACACACACATTCAGGTCGTAGCAGAGACCAACATTTACCTCCGGCTTCCCTTGCTCTGAGTGTTTGTCACTTTTAAGGCAATCGAAGATGCTCAAGTTAGTTCATACCCACATTTTTCTCAGAACTCTATAATTGCCTTTATGGTATCTTAAGACATTCTTGGGCCATAGTTTCTGTGCCCACATAAACAACATATGAGTCCCAAGCCTGCATGTCCAGTGTCCCGGTGCCTGGCATTTCATAGCAACTCGCGTGCAGGGCATTGGCAGAGAACACAGCCCCTTGGGTTCCCTGTGAACAAATGTCAGCCATGTTTCCTCTTGCTCTTGGTGAGTGGGTTGTGGTCATGGTCATCTCCTTTGCCCCTCAGGATCATGTTCCCAGGTTTTCCCCGTTCTCTCTTCAAACGAGGTTCGTGTGGGTTGCTTCTTGACTTCGAGCACAATGAAGCAGAAGTCACTGGTGCTGTGCTTCAGAGCATGGTGCAGTTTGCCCTTCTCCCTACGGGTGTCAGCCCTGTGGACCAGCTGACCCCTGTCATTCCGGCTTGCTCCTTTTCTCCTTTAAAGGCGCCGCATGTATGACTCACAGGAAAGGGCATGGGTAATATGTATGCTGATAGCTCTCAGGTGAGGGGGGGAATCTGAAGAGGTAAGTGTTAATTATTTACCTTAGACAAAACTCATTCATCTATAGGTTAATTATTTACCTTAGACAAAACTCATTCATCTATAGGTTAGCTCTTGTGTTCTTGGGCATAAGTGAAGGAAAAAGAAGGGAGAGGGTGATGGCAAAGAGAAGAAAGCGAGTACTTCCTGTGTAGACTTTGTGCTGCAGCTCAGAGGCCCCAGCTCAGGCTGAGTTGGGCAACGAGGTAGCTCTTCATTCAGATGGACAGACTTACTCTCAGCTCAGCTCAGCTCTGCTCTGGCACCTAAGTCAGATATACATGAAGTAAGCTTTTCCGCTCACTGCTCACTACCAGTGGGTGTTCAGAAAGCCGGCTCTGTCTCTACTCCAACATCCCTCGCCCCACCTGTATCTCATTTTTGGCTTTTTTTTTTTTTTTTTAATCACAAATCGAAATGAAAGGAAAACTTATTTTTTTGGAGCTAGTGCTTTTCACAAGGTCAGTTTCTGCCCATTATTCACTGAGAGGAGGGTGATCTGAGCTAATGAACACATTTAATCAGAAAAAGAGAGAATGGGGTTTAGCTCATAATGACAATGGTCAATTCGAGTAATTAAAATTATTTTAGAAAAGCATTGATTTCTTTTAAATTAAAACATGCCCAGAAGCTTATTTATATTTTATATATATTCAAATAAATTTCTCATTTTAAACCACTTCTGAGCTGACTTTTCCATTAATGCTGGAGGATGTTCTTTATCCCAGAATAATAATTGAAAATATTCCATAAATACTTTAAATGTATGAGACTATCTTTTACTTGCTAAACTGCAATTCTGTCCATGTAATAACCAGGGAAAAGAAGAGCAGGATTTTGAGGAAAATAGTTCTTGGCTTTAACTTCTTTATGTCCGGCAGTTTTGTTATTGTTGAAATTCCCCAAATTAAAATGCAGAACCTCGGCTTCTTGGCTGGGCTTGCTTACTTAACCTTAATAAAATATAAGGTTCTGTTTCATTAATCAGAAACACACCAGACACAGTGCATGAATTTCATCTTCCACTTTGTCCTTTGTATTTCAGAATGATAATAATAATAATAAAATCTTACGCTTGGCAGGCCAGACAGTCGCGTTCTCTCTGTCTCTATCATGTTCCTATGTAAAATGGATTTCTCAGACAGACTAAATGCCTTAAGGGGCAAAAATTCCTATGATCCTTTTCTCTGGAAATCTTTAAAAATAGAATAAACTTTCATGTGTCTGGGTGTGGTTTAAGTACTGCTCGTCTTTGGCAGAGGGGTGGTTCAGCTGACCTGCCGATGCTCTTTAAGCTGCATGATCACTTAGATGGAGAATTTTCCCTTAATCTTTGCCAGATTGAATCTATCACAATAATGCACTTTTTTTTAAAAAAAGGATACAGTAAAACGAAAGTTGGGTGCAGTCTTTTTTTCCATTGTAAAGTAATAAAACAGTTCATTTCTGAAATTTGACAAAGTAAAATTAAATCAGGGACAGGCATGATGTGCTCTTCTTCCTGAATTTCTGCTAAAAGATAGTGAAATGTGGTAAAGAACATGCTCTTTCAAACAAGATCTTTGCAAACAACTGGGCCAAGTCAGCAAAGTCAGACCAGATGCTCCATCAGGACCACCTTCATGTTCATGTGAATCGGAATGGGCATCTGGACCCTCGGAAGGGACTGAGTAGTGCGGATGGGCACTGCCTGGACTGTGGAGGGGAAGGGTGGTCAAGGAATTTCAGAAATGGGGTTGCAACCTGTGTCGGCTGGCCTGCTATGCGCCCATCATCTGTCCTTCTGTACACATGCCATGGGCCACCATGAGTTCCTGCTGTCCAATCCCTCTTGCTTGGGGCAATTATGTTAAAGTTCCCACTACCTTCGGAAATGCCAAAGAAAAGAATATCATTGTTTCAGCATATCCATCGTTAAGATGCACGTCCTCATGGGCTGACCGAGTTGGTTTGAGGACAATGGATGAGAAGGCATTGTGGCATGACCTTCCTTCCTGGGGACTGATTGCTTGCTTGCTTTCTCTCT
>NW_006205757.1:117031-137393 GCF_000334495.1 Tupaia belangeri chinensis
ACTGGCTCTCTCTGTTTCTCTTCTGCAAGTGCATGTGTCCTATAACAAAAACTTTAAAAAAATATGTTTTTGCTATAATCACATTCAGAATTATATTTATTCAGACATTTTATCAATTCCTTTTTGCCCTCTTTTCCAAGGGGGACTCCAAGGTTTGTTAATTTCATATAGTTAAAAGTCGAGGGAAGTATTGTTTAGCTACTTGAACATACGTCTCTCTTATGTGTTCAAACCAGTGTTATTTTTTTAGTGAATTGAAAGAACTGTGTAATCCTAACAACTACAGTTCCACCTTGGAGGGGTTTCATTGCCTCAGTAACTTCCCTGAGCCTGTTTGTAGGCCGTCTTCTCTCATCCTCAGCCCCAGGTTAGCATTGACTGTTTTTCTGCTCTACGTAGTTTTGCTTTTTCTAAAAATTTTGTATAACTTAAATCACACAATATAGTCTTTCTTTAAAATGTGTTTTCCCCTTAGCATTATATTTTGCAGTTCATCTGTGGTGTAATGTGAATTAGTCTTTGATGCCTCTTTGTGGCTGAGCAGTCTTCCAATGAATGGGCATACTGAGTGTTTTTGAAAAAAGCCAAGAGCCAAAAATTGGAAACAACCCAAGCTGATAGATATTTGGCTGTTTCTAATTTTTGGCTATTATGGATCTGTTGCTGTGAACATTCTTGACCAAGTCTTTGATAATATCTTTTGTCTCTTGGGTAGATATCCGAGAATTAAATTTCTATGCTGTGGGCTGTTTACATTTAAATTTTTTTAAGAAATAGAAATTATTTTTCATTATGGCTATCATTTTACATCCCCTTCAACAAAGTTTGAGGAATCCAATTTCTCCATATCTTTGCCACCAATTGCTATTGGCTAGATATTGACGCATCATCCTACTGGGTATGAAGCAGTGCCTTACTGCCATTTTGACTTATAGTCATCTAATGATTTTAATGTTGAGCATCTTTTCATGGGCCTTTTGTATATCATCTTTAGAGAAATGTCTATTCAAATTCCTTACCATTAAAAATATTTATTGAGTTATAGAAGTTCTTAATAATTTCTGGATCCAAGTCCTTTATGAGATATATGTGACGGGACTTAGAAAAATTGGTGAAAGCCAACTCCAAGGCTTAGTGGTTGAGGGAGACAGATATCACTTTAGAAACCACATGGTTTGAGTCCCACTTCCAGTGATTTGAGAAACATTCTGGGCACATGTGTGCACAGTCCAGGGTCCCACAAGATAGAGAGGGGATTGCAGTGGGACCAAACCCATTGGGATGTTTTTCTCTTCTTCTATCTCTGTCTCTTCTTTAGTGAGTACATGTGCCCTCTGGCAAATGTATGTAAAAAAGTTTGTGAAAAATTAAAGCATAGGTTTATTTTTGTGCCCCAGATTTTGAAATCCATATATATAGTTTTTCCATAATATATATTTTCTATGAACCTTTTGAAGACCCCCCCACTCCATATATCTGAGAATATTTTTCAGTAGTCTGTAGCTTTTCTTTTAATCTTATTGATGTCTTTTGGAAGGCAAAACATTTTAATCTTAATGAAGTCTTATTTATCATTCTCTTTCTTTTTTTTTCTTTCTTTCTCTATTTCTTTTTTACATTTTTTTTGCCATAGGATGCATGTGCTTGCCAGAAAGACAGGGAGAGACAGTGAGAGGGAGAGAGGAGATGGCCATACCACAATCCCATCTTCTCCATTCTCCTCCTGGGATTTTTTTTTTTTTAATTTTTTGAAAGGTTTTTGTTATAGGGCACGTGCACTCGCCAGACAGACAGAGACAGAGAAATAGAAAGTGAGAAATCACCCCCTAGGGGAGGGGGAATGACCATGCCACAATCCCTTCTCCTCCATTCTCCTCTCGGGATCTTGGGCACGCACTTACATGCGCCCAGTGTGAGTTCTAAGCCACTGGGTCTGGGACATGAACAGCGGTCGACTACATGGATGTCTAGCGACATAGCCATTATGCTAACTGCTGGTCCCTCCTCCTGGGTTTTTGAGCATGCATGTGCACGTACTCAGTGTGATTTTCATCCCAGGCTGGGATTCAAATTGCAGTCAGCTATGTGGGAGGCCAGGATCTTAACAACCATGCTTCTGCTGGCTGCACAATTTTCCTTTTTAAAGATCATGAATTTAGTATCACATTTAAGAGATTGTTGCCCAACATGTTACATCTCTTTTCCTGTTATTTCCACTAGAATTTTATAGTTTTAGTTATCATATGGTCTATGACCCATTTTGAGTTGATTTTTGGTATGAGATGGTGTGGGATTAAGTATTTATTAATATTATCTAGCACTATTACTTTTATTATAGGCAATGGTTTAATTGCTGCTGATGTAAAAAAAATTAAATAGGGTCTTGGATCAGCCTCATGGCCTCATGGTTAAGGGAGCTGGATTCCACATGGCCAACTATGGTTCTAATCTCTGGGCACATGTAGGTGCATACCCAAAATTCCAACAGGATGAAAAAATATGACTACACCATACTGGGGGTTGCTTTCTTCCCTTCCTTATCTCTCTTTCTGGCAATTCCATAAAAGAAGGAGATCATCTTCACCTTTCATACTTATGTAAATTTTTCTGGGTCTTTTTATTGCCCATTATATGTTAGCTTTTGATGTATGACAAACTACCTTGAAACTAGTTTTTGAAAGAACAGCCATTTATTTAGCTCACAATTCTATGGGTCAGCAATTTGGGATGTGCTTAGCTAAGCAGTTGTACTCATGGCCTCAGTCCTGGGTCTGTGATCAGCTGCCAGTCATCACGGCAGCTCTGCTTCAGGAGGTTGACGGAATGTCAACTGCTGGGGTCATGGTGGAAACTGGGTCGTTGTTTCTCATCAGCCATCAGACTAGTCTGAGCTTGGTCCATGATAGCAGGTGGCCAGGAACAGCAAGACAGAAGACTTTTCAAATCTCTGCTTGTGTCTCTCTTGCTAATATCCTATTGGTCAAAGCGAGTGACAAGGGAAGACCAGAGTCAACTTGGGAAAGCCCTTCAAAGGTGAGTGCAGGAAAATATGAACTATTGGGTCATCAGAAAAGTCATGACTCATTCGCTTTAATCAAGCCACTACAGTTTTTAATGGTCTGCAGGGTATACCTTGAATGCCAAGAGAGCCAAGATCCGAAGCATGAGCCAAACCAAAGTTTAACCAGCTATTTTTTAAAAGAATTATATTTTATTTTAACTTATTTTTTTGTTTATTTACTTTAATTCGACCAGAGAGGGATAGAGAGAGAGAGAAAGAGAAAGTGAGAAAGCAATCCGTTAGGTTCAGGACTTAAACTACAGTAGGCCGTGTGGGAGTCTAGTGTCCTTAACCACCATGCCACCTGCTGGCCCCAAACCAGCTATTTTAAAGCAACCATTTCTGATTATTGGAACTACAGATGACCAGTTCAGAGATCTACATATCTCAACTGGTAGCTGACCCTAGTAAGTGAAGATACAGTGCACTGGAATTGTCTTCATCCTTTTCCTTAGGATAACAAAACTTTGAGGAAACCAAAAAATCCAAAAATATATCCTCAATAAAAATAATTAGGTATTCTTAACCCTATCCCTTCCTAACTAACATGATTGGCCTTCAGAATGGGATAATTTCAGGGCTTTTAATAGTCCATGAAGACTGAATGTGAAGGTGGTGCCTCAGAGCTGCATGGAAGGGACAGACTTCACATGACAGTCTAGGTGTCAGGTTGTTCTGATGTTAGGACACACTGCTCATGTCTAAATAACCAAACTGAACAGCTATTTCTTATTTAAAAAGAAATACAAGCAGCTACTAGGATTAGATGAGAAGTAAAGCATTATTTCTAAATTCATGATAAACATAATGCGTTCACTGTCTGCATTAGTCCTTACTACCTGCACTATTATGAAACCCTGAAGCTTATTCTAGCCAATGGATGGGCTTGAAAGTAGATGAGAGGAAGGGAGTGGAATAATCTGGATATAGCCCTGCAAGTAGAGTTGGCCTGCTCCTAAGACATAGCGCTTCGGTGAGTAGGTTTATATGTTAAACCAGTACTTAGGATTAAATACACTCTTTGGGGCAGCCAGGATAACCAACCACCATTTAAATGTATCTTAGAAGAAAATCAAGAGCCAAGAACCAAGAACCAAATAGTTTTCCAAATGCAATCCATGGGTAAACTGGGACTAATCTGAGTTATGTTTATTTCACAGTACATAGACAAAAGCTGAAGTTATATGAAAACATACATGTTTTATTTAAATCAATCAATTAATTTAATTCTATGAATACAATATAACAAGGTGCCTTGTTCTCCTTGATCTGACATGTTTGTTAGTTGAAATGATTGTTTTGATGCATTATATTGGGACCATAGGTATGAAAGAGAACCCAATAAATTTAAGTATTTGCAAGTCCAAATCACTTCAGATGTCTAGCGAGAGAGATTAGTTAGTTAGTTATGATTGTATGGCTTCCCTTATGTAAAGAAGCTTCTAAGAAAATGTAGGGTGGCCCTTGGTCAGAGATAGGTGTAGCTGCTGCTTCTAGAATGGCGAGTTAAGGGAAATACCTACAAGGTTTAGGTTCTGCTTAAATCTGTAGATGAGGCAAGAAAGATGATGCCTGACAAGGATGAGTTGCTCTGTTAATTAAATTAGCAGTGGAAATTTTACTAGCTTTAATTAGTGTAAAATAAGCCACAGAAATAAAGATAGTGATTAAAGCATGCTAATCTGATTAGAATCACAATATGCACTGTTAGAAGCTACTTGATAATAGAGACTCACCAGCCTAAGCCTGGGAAGACATAGGGACCTATTTTCAAGAAGAGGAAGCTGCAAATGGTGCACAAGCCTGGAGCTACCATTCGATCGCAAACTGGAGAGGGATTCTGCCTGACAAACACCATGAAAAGCATAAGCTATTGCCATATTTATAAGATTTCTCTTTCTAGGAGGAAGGCTTTAAAATACATACTTGTGGGATAGGAAACATGGAGAAACCAGATTATCTGGTAAATCTCTATTTTTGACCTGATGGACCTGACTGGTATGAGGTATTGATCTTATAACAATTCATTGAGCTTTGGGGGACCAGCAGTTAGCGTAATGGCTATGTCGTTGGACTCCCACGTAGTCGACCACGGTTTACGTCCCGGACCTGGTGGCTTAAAATTCAACCGGGCGCGTGTATGTGTGTGCCCAAGATCCTGAGAGGAGAATGGAGGAGAAGGGATTGCGGTGTGGCCATTACCCCTGGGCAGGGATTTCTCACTTTCTGTCTCTCTGTCTCTCTCTGTCTGTCTGGTGAGCACACGCGCCCTATAGCGAAAACCTCTAAAAATATGAATAAAAAAATAAAAAAATAACAATTCATTGAGCTTTACACACACACACACACACACACACACAAACACACACATACGTACTTTAGAGATTTTTGCTATAGGGTGCATGTGTAGAGAGAGGGAGAGAAACAGAAAGGAAGAAATCACCCTCCTGGGGAGATAGCCATGCTGCAGTTCCCTTCTCCATTTTCCTCTCGGGATTTTGGGCATGCACACACATGTGCCCACAGTAAGTTTCAAGACAATGGGTGTAGGACTTGAAACATGGTCGATGACATGGCAGTCCAGTGCCTTAGCCGTTACACCTCCTCTCGGCCCCACTTAGCTATATTTTTATAGCTATATTTTTACTTTTTAAAAATATTTGTTTTATATTACAATAAACTTATTTTGGAGCTAATCCTACAGTACAGCAATTAAGAACTCTGCGTAGGGAGCTGGGCCCCACATGGCCAACTGCTGTGCAAATTCTGGCTCTGGCAACTTGAAAAATATAACGGGCAGGTGTGCGTGTGTGCCCTACATTCTGATGGAATGGAGAGATGGAAGATGATGCGCCGTACCCCACTGGGGGTGTGTGCTTTCTTTTGTTGGCAAGTGGAGGCACTCTCCAGTAATACAAAGAAGTTAGAAAAATAACAAAAAAATAATCTGAGGAAGAAAAAGGAAATAAAGATAAAAAGAAGGTCGGGCCATGGCGTGGTATTTAAGGCAACTGGATCCTATGTGGCCAAGTGTGTGGTTTGAGTTATGGATCTAGCAGCGTAAGAAACACGCTGAGGGGACCCAGCAGTTAGCATAATGGCTATGTTGCTGGACTCCCATGTAGTTGACCGTGGTTCAAGTCCTGGACCCAGTAACTTAAACTCACGCCCGGCGTGCATGCCCAAGACACGGAGAGGAGAATGGAGGAGAAGGGATTGCGGTGTAGCCATAGCCCCTGGGGGGTGATTTCTCGCTTTCTGTCTCTGTGTCTCTCTCTGTCTTTCTGATGAGCATGCGCCATATAGCAAAAACCTCTCAAAAAAAAAAAGTAGAGACACTCCGGGCACGTGTGCACACCCAAAATCCCCAAAGAAGGGAGAAATAGAGGAAAATGGATAATGGCATGACCATTCCCTGGGTTGAGGGAGCTTTCTCACTTCCCTTCTCTCCCTTTTTCTGGCAAGTGCTTCTACCCTCTGGTTGAAAAAGAATAAGAAAAAGAAAAGAAAATAGATGAGGATCGACAGTGCAGAGAGAAACTAAATCTGGCTTCAGTGTTTTCACTAGCAGAGCAAGAGTTTAGCCAATAGGGGCCCAGCCTCTCAAATTTTCACTCATACAAAGTCTGCAGATTAGGATGATTATTAAAATGTCCCCACTTGCTTTATCCTGACCAATGAAAGCAGAGTCTCTTTTAGACATATAGACAAAGCATATCCACATATATTGTATATCGAAAGAAATATTGTTTTATTAAATTTGATGCAGTACAAATCACCCATTAAATGATCATATAAATCCTTTCCAATGTTCAATTTATTGGTTTAACTTAGCAATTTGAGAGATAGATGAACATTGTTCATTTTTTTTAATTCATTGTATTTTTTTTAACTGTCAGAGGGCATGTGCACTTATGAGAGAGAAAGAGAAAGAGAGAGAGAAGAAGAGGGAGGGGACATGGTTACACCACAACCCCTTCTCAATTTCTCCATCCATGGATTGGGGGCACGGATGCACACATGCCTGGTGTATTTTTCAGCCTCAAATCACAATTGATCACATGGGAACTGGCCCCCTTAACAGCTAGGCCAAAGAGCTGACCAGAAACTATTTTCTTTCCATTAATTTCCATTCCTCTCTGGTCTGTAAAATTTCCAATACCTTCAAATGTTGAATTATGGCAGGGTGTTTGTCTTCATCATTTCCTCTGTGTGTATTCAGTGTATTGTTCATGGAGCTTTAATAATAGTTAAATAGCCATAAACCAACAGGAACCATAGCAAAACTCCACTAGCAAGAGAAATCATAACCAAAGTTATTAGAAGATACTCAATTATAAATTAAGTAAAAAATAGAATACTTAAACTGACAGGCTTCTATATTTGGCACTGACCATTTTAAGTTTTTATATCTTAAGTATGGGCTTATTGTAAGAATAAATTTTCCTTTAGTTTAACGAATGCTGAGGCATAAGAAGAAATTCACTCTAAGTGCCCAGTATTATGACAGAAGGTTATGGCTGTTTCAAATCAAATCATTTTAAAAAATAGACATTTTATTGTCAATCTGGTGGCATAGATTTCAGCCACAATTGTGTCACCCTGCCCATTGAAATGATTTAGTTCAAAATAAAACATTATTCACTATAGATTTTTCATTTAAAATATCTACTGAGAGAAAAGAGTTTTCTTTGGTGCTTATAGCTAGAATATAAAATTGCCAAAATACACTTGGATTAAATTTATTCACCCAGTTCTTTATATGTATTTCATTGATTAATTATAAATCAGAATGTACAGTTTAGGACTCTCACAAATATTATTGCAAAGGTCAATTTCAGTTGAACTGTTATGTAGAAAACAGAAATTTGTTTTATAGCCAATGAATACTTGTCAAGAACCCCAGAAGTTTCATTTTTTGTTCTGTGTTTGGTGTCTCTTTTTGTGGGGTGGTGGTGGTGGGAGGGGGAGTGGGATGGAGGCATGCACGCACATGCACATCGTGTGATTTTCAAGCTACCAGGTCTAGGACTCGAACCATATTGGCCATGTGGAAATCCAGCTCCTTCACCACCATACAACCTGCTGGCCCCTTGGTATCTTTTTAAGGGAATATATTATCTATGATTCAGTAAACAGATGGGCTACTTGTCTTTTTCAGAGTTTTAATATCAATATTAATACTGATAACATGAGATCTAAAAACTACAAACGATAGACTAAAAAATACAAACAATAATGAGAAGAACCTGAATCTCCCTGATGTTCAGAGTCTGTTCCTCTCTTCCTTTCTCTCTCCATTCTCCCTTGTTCCTCACCCCAAAAGCCACAACAAAGCTGAATAAGGTGCTCCCCAGCGAGTGGGGAGAGCAGTGATCTGGTATAGATGATGGCGTCTACGTAGACAGTATGGAGCTCTGAAGCACAGTAGGGTGAGCAGCGGGGTTTCTGCAGGGCAGGTGGGTGCTTATGGAAGTCCCATGGATGGGTGTGGAGTCAGAGTGAGTGAAGAAGAGCTCCTAGCAGGGAGATATAGGCTTCGGAGCCCAGGGATGAGTGTGGAAAGCTGACCAGGGCAGGAGGGAAATGTTCACATGTTGAGAAGACAACTGGACTGACCTTGGGGGTTGGAGCTCCAGTGGAGGCGAAAAGCACATGCATGGTGTGGAAAGGAATATTGGAGCCCCAAAGGAAGGAAAAATGCGGCCTGTGGGAGGACCCCTGGGGGTGACCATCACGGGTCATGAGACAGAATGAGGTGAGGGAGGCATGTTGGTAAGAGAGAAAGAGTGGCAACATCGTCCCAGCATGAATATGGGAGCCTGAGCAACGTGAGGGGGCACTGGGCAGGGAGCATGGTAGAGTGGCTGGGAGCGGTGAAGACATCTGTGTGAAGATTGAGGTAGTAATAGTTTCATGGGGGGTTGGTGAATAATGAGAGTGAATAAATAAGAATAATGAAGATAAACCAGTTTTTCACTGCTGGAAATAAGGAAAAGGAGAAATTGGAATGAATCCTATCGTGTTAGATGGGAGTTCCTCATATTCGCTTAAACTCATGGCTTCCAACATGTAGCTATAGGTAGACATATACATATGGAAATAAATGTTGCCAGGATACATGTGTGTACATACATGTGTAGTGTGTGCTTGCATATATTCACCAACTCTGTCTGATGAGGGGGACCGAGAGCTGTGGCACTCAGGTACCACCGAGTTCTTCTAACCCGGATATTAGTATCTAAGTTCTACGCTCCAGTAAAGGACCAGGACTCCTAGGAGAAATGCTTGATTTTAGGGATGGATCACTTCTTCCCTTGTCTTTTCTCCATTTTTTCTTTCCTACCTAGCTTTTTCTAGAAAACTTTTCTTGACCACTTCTTATAGTCAAGGCCCTTGGGGACACACTGGGGAATAAAGGTTAAAAAGGACAGAATGCCTGCCCTGAAATTGCTTACAGCCTCATAGAAGGGGAAAAACATAGATAACAAAACAAACAAACAACGAAAAGACTGCTTAAATTACATTGCACTCAGAGAACTTGGCATTCTGCCTCTGCCATTCTGATGGTCACAACATCAGAATGATGTTGACTGATGTTGACTGATTGGCAATCTTATTCCTCACTCCCCAAAACATTCCTTCCCCCATATGATTCTTTTATAGACCGGGTGACATGAGCCCTTTCTTCACGGATAGTGATACATTTTATTGGGGGAAAAAAAAAAAGCCTTAGTCAAGGGAACAGGACTCCAGGGACTTGATCTGCCTAATGACTCTAGAAATAAAATGGAATTTATCTCTTTGACTTTAAATCTTAAAGAAACCCTGCCTTTTTTTTCCTGTCTCAAAACAAACAAACAAACAAACAAACAAAACATAATAAAACCCTGCAATTTAACAATCTGTGCATGAAAAAGGATAATACTTTCAGGAAAAAATTAGGAAATGCAGCATGAATTGATAAAATAATAGCATGATAATCATTTTACTATAATATTGTCAGATAAGAAATTTATGCTAATATAAAGGAATTTAGATGTATGCCACTACAAATCACTTAAAGCCATATTGTTTTCTTTATGGGTAGTTTGGGAAGAAACATGGAAAATTACGTTACTTGAATAAAAGATGTTGTTTTTTCAAATAAATTTCCAAATACATTTGTCCTACTGTTCACTCCCGTTCATTAAGCCTACATGAAAAGAACGGAGGCTGCCATTAAGTGGTGCTCAATGTCTCTCTGTTTAAAGCGGATGCCACTGTTCCAACCAATAATGTGCCTATTGTCTTGGAAAATGCTAATTGTGAAATTGATTGTGATATTCATGTTCTGACACTCCAGTTACACACTGCACAATGTACCATGTGATGATGGAAAATAGCTTGTTGGTGGATGCTCCGTGATAGCAGACCCACATCCATCTCGATTATGAAAGGTGGTCTCAGGGCCACGATTGTTTCTCTACAGGGAAGAACTCAGAGCGGAGAAATGCAGAGTAAGATTTGAAATTAGCCCTTATTCTTTGCATTAGTGAAGCTGCCCAAATTAATAGATGCTGAGCAAGGGAATTGCATGTTCCAGATTTATCCTGGAGCCCGAGAGTGGCTGAGAAAGCAAGCGGAGCTGTATCAGAGGGGGTGATGTAGAAAGAGTTGGCGGCTTGATTCTGGTCCTGCCCTGGGGCTCCCTGGCTTGGTGATACTGACAGGTTATTCTCTGGGATCTTGAAGAAATAAGAATTTACACACATACGCACAATTCTCAGTCCCTTCCAACTCTTTTGAATGTGAAATACCTCTATGTCAAATGTCCCGGCTGGTACTTATGTGAATAATGAGAAAAACTGACCAATAACCTTCAACTAATCTTTCTACAAGTAGTTACCAAGGCCCTTTTGTGTGTCAAAAACTGTGTTTATATGAAAAATAGAGAGTAATTAATATAGCATGTTTCATCAGGACTTTATAACCTAGCCTACTACTGGGAGACTGAGTAATGATACAATGACTAAAGCAATGTTATTTTAAATGCCATAATATAATTAAGTGTAATGTAAGAACTTAGATTTGATGCTGAGTCAGAGAAAATATTACTATAAAAAATATTGTTGGAAAAGTTGTATCATATTAATATTAGATGTATTGAATGTGATCATCGTACTATGGTTATTTAGGTCAATCTTGCTCTTTGGAGAAGTGCTGACGTATGGGATCATGTTATCTGTCACTCACTCTCCAGTGACACAGCCAACACATATGTGCTTGTGTTTGTGAGAGAGAGAGCAGAAGAGAGAAGGAAAGGGAGGAGAAACAATGGAACTGGGAATGACAGAGAAAAAGCAAATTCGGCAAAACGTCTACAACGGATACAAAGTAGTGTATGGTATTCTTTTAGGACTTTTACAATTTTTCTGAACGTCTGAAACTTTTCAAATGCAAACGCTCAGAAAGCAAGTGGGATAGACATGTGTATACAGCACTACGGGAATGCAAAATAATTATACTTGAGATTATTATAGTAGTTAGTCCAATGAAACAAGGCAGCAAATTACGGCATTTGTTAAGTTTGAGGCCTCAATGGTGAGCTGTGCAAAAGCCCAGTTACCCTGAGGAGCAGCACTAGTTATACACCTCAGCAGGACAAGGGAAGTGTGGCCCAGACCAGGTGCAGTCTATCACTTTTTCCCAGACCACAGGAGAAGGAAAAAGGCTATTCTCCGGCACACAGGGTTTAAGTAACTTGTCTACAGAAAGCAGTAGATTGAAGGATTCAAAATCACACTTACGCTATACAGTTTCTCTGCATAGCCACTTCTCTATATCTCCTTTAATAATTTTTGTTTTGGAGAGGTTTTTGCTATAGGGCGTGTGTGCTCGCCAGCCAGCCAGACAGAGAGACAGAAAGCGAGAAATCACTCCCCAGGAGGGATGGCCACGCAGCAATCCCTTCTCCTCCATTCTCCTCTCGGGATCTTGGGCATGCACGCATATGCACCTGGTGTGAGTTTTAAACCACTGGGTCTGGGACACGAACCGCAGTCAACTACATGGGAGTCCAGTAGCATAGCCATTATGTTAAGTGCTGGTCCTACCCTTTAATAATTTTCTGGGGTCAGTCAAGTGGCAAGGTGGTTAAGGCAGTTGGGTCCCACATGGTTGACTGCCTGGTTTGAATCTGAACCCAGCAGCTTAAAATATATGCAGGGCACTGTGTATGCATGCTCAAAATCCCAAGAGGAGATGGAATTGTAGCATGACTGTCTCTCCAGGGGGTGATTTATCACCAACCTCCCAGTCTCTTTCGGGAGAGTGAATGAGACTTATAGCAAAAATTTAAAAAAATGAAAATTCTGTTGAGCTGTTTTGATGTTTCATGTTATGGTGTTTTTTCTTCCCTTTCCTTTTTCTTTCCCTCCTTCTTTTTGTTTTGTTTTGTCATATATTGCCTGTGCTTACCAAAGAGAGACAGAGCTAAGGAAAGTGAGAAATCACACCCTGCTGGGGGGATGGCCATTCTGCAGTCCCTTCCCCTTCATTCTGCTCTTGGGATTTTGGGCATGCATAGGTGTGCACATGTACCCGGTGTAATTTTCCAGCTGTTGGCTCTAAAATATGAACCACAGTGGGCTCTGTGGGAATCCGGAGCGTTCACCACCACACCCCCCTGTTTCTTTCTTCTTTTTGTCTACTCTTTTAGGTTTCGTTTAGAAAAAAGAGATCTCAAGGAACTCAAGTGTGGTTGGGTAGTTATAAGTGAAACAGCAACACTTAAACTTTGCTGACCCTTTGATAGCCCAGGTATTTTGATATGTCCTAGTTCTTGTGATTATGAGTGCTTTGTCCAGCCATGGATTTTAGAGACTTTCAGCTAGCAGATCTATTACGTTGCAACTTTTATCACTTAAAAATCTTATATTTCAATATATAGAAAACATACATATCTCATTTTTTTTATCGCTATAGAACATGGGCACTTACCTGTGAGACAGAAAGCAACCCCCAGTGGGGCGTGGTCATGCCACAATTTCTTCGCCTCGGTTTGTCCATTCTGTGAGGATATTGGGTGCACAAGCACGTGGACCTGGCATGACTTTCAAGCTGCTCAGGCCAGGACTCAAACGAGGCAACCTAGGATCCAGATTCTTGTGCCTGGTGCTTCACTGTTGTACCACAGGGCTGGCCATAAATTGAGTTGTCGGAAAAGTCATGAAGTGTTTTTTATGTTTTTCTATGCAAGATACATCTTGACTTTTCTGACAATTCAATATATCTTAAAGGAAACACAATCCATCTAGTTCATGATTAGTAGAATGAGATTAAGAAATGGGGGGTCAGCAGTTGGCATAATGTCTGTGTCACTGGACTCCCATGTAGTCAATTGCAGTTCAAGTCCTGGACCTGGTGGCTTAAACTCATGCCAGGCACGTGTACGTGCATGCCCAAGATCCTGAGAAGAAATTGAGGAGGAGGGATTGCAACGTGGCCATGCCCCATGGGGAGTGATTTCTCGCTTTCTGTCTCTCTGTCTCTGTCTTTCTGGTGAGCGCATGCACCCTATAGAAAAGACCTCTCAAAAAAAAAAAAAAAGAGAAATGAAAAAGGCGATATTGAGCAAATCCTCCTCAAGTCCTCATCCATGCAGTTCTTTTCATAAGAACCATGCCACAAGACAAGCACCATATCCACATGAGATATGGCAAGTTTGTTCATTTTGAGCCTGAGAGAATATAAATATATTAAAAGACATTAAAAAGAGTCATGAATATTTTATATTATTTTTCATAAGATAAATAAGGGACAGTTACCTAGTTAAGCAAAAATATTTTGGGAAGAAAAATTGTACACACTCAGTTCTGTTAGAAAGGCGTTGATTATTAGAGGACTTTCTGTTAGAAAGTCCTTCAAAAGGCGTTGATTATTAGAGTAAGAGGAGACAAAGTAGGAGGAGGAGGTTAGACTAAGCTTAAAGTAACGGTAATCTTTTGGATTCTGTAATTTTGGGTGAGCCAGTCTTGCATTTTATACCTCCGATATTTGCTTTTTTTCATTGTGAAGATTCAGCTTTCAAAGCAGACCCTGACAGGTTGTGCTCTGTTAATTTAGCCTTCTGGGGAACTGTCTTCGGTTGAATAATAGCAGCAAATCTGGGAGCTCACTCCTATTCTCTGCCCTCATTCATCTCAACCAAGTGGCGGCAAAGAACTTAAATGAGCCATACAGAAGTGTGTTTCACAAACAGCTGAAACTTGGGGTTTTGAATAATGTAACTTTTAGGATTTTTAAAAAAAGTTTTATTGTGTTCATCATGAAGCTTAATGGAAAGTATTTTACATTTTAAGAGAAGCATGAAAACGTGGAAAATTTATGGAATCTAAATTATTGGGCCGTTGGAAAAGTCCTAACACATTTTTGCATAGAAAAACAGAAAAATGCATCCTGACTTTTCCGCCAACCCCGTATTATTCTTCTACACATTTATTTATTTATTCCTTCTTTAAGCAAGAGAGAGGCAGAAAGAGAGAGAGACCAGCAAGGCCTCAATATCATGGTCTACTTCCCCGCTACAAGCAGCCCCAGATCACGGGCCCACACCTGCCTGGCGTACTCAGGGAGGTCTCTGGTCACAAACCTGGAACCTTCCCATGTGAGTCAGACTCTCAGAACATTGCATTTGGCTGCTGCACCATCATCCTGCTCCACAGAATCTAAATGATTTAATAATCCAAAAATCGTTCTTCTCAGGGACTAGCACGTGGTGTGGTGGTTAAAGTGCTGGATACTCCCACATGGCCGACCACAGTTCGAGTCCCAGACCTTGTGGCTTGCTTTCTCACTTTCTCTCTCTCTGTGTGTGTCTCTCTCTGATCAAATTAAAATAAATGAATGAGTAAATAGAAAATTTTTAAAAATTATTCTTCTCAGAAATAATATTACCTTGTGTATGTCATATAGGAGGAACCATGAGTGTCATCCCAATCAAACATCTTAAACAGATAAGTGTAGTAAAGACTTTGAAATTAACTATTTGCGTTTAATATATTACTTTTGTTATTTTTCTATGACATATACACAGACCATAACACACAAATTAGCCCTTGGTTATATTTATGAGTCTTTTATTATATGATGACTGCTTTACTTTCTAATGGCTTTAAGTATAGAAGTTTTGTTTTTGGTTAGTCCTGTGACCTAGTGGTTACGAGAACTGGAACCCACACGGCCAACTGAGGTTTGAATCCTGGCCCTGGCAGCTTGGAAACCATACTGGGCCCATGTGCATGCATGCTCCTAATCCTAGCAGATGGAGAAGTGGAGGAGAAGGGGTTGCAGCATGACTACCTCCCACTGGGGCATGCGTTCTCTCTCTGTGTCTGTCTTTGGTGAACACATGTCACCTCTGACCTAAAAAAAAAAGTTTCTTCTCACTCGTGAGGCATATTAGGACTTAAAAAGAGAAGGAGGGGGGAAACTGAAATAGAATCTAGACTCCAGGGATGCTGCTGGTGGAGGGCTGGTCTCTACAAGGCTGACATTGTACGTAACAATACCCAGGGAGCAGCAGTGAGTCACCATCACAGTAGGGCTGCTCCCTCAGAGGTCTAATCTGGTGACAGGAAAATGAAGCAGATGATCACTGTCAGGGGGTAAAGATACAGTTAGGGGACAGGATTGCCTTCATCTCACTAGAGCTGCCTAAGGCCCAGCTGGCAGTTTGAGGGTGGAGGATGTATATCCACCCTTTGAGGTTGGAGAGTTCGTAATTTAAAGGGGTCAGGGTCCAGCCAGATAGGCTAAGATTGTGGAGCAGGACTCTGGCCCCAGCGGAGGAACAGTAGGTTCTCTCAAGAATGTAAGGAAAAGACCAGACCTCAGAACAGAGGGTAACCAGGTCTTATTCTAAGCCTAAGTGGACACTGGGTTATAGAAACTGGGTTCAGAGCAGAAGTATACATTTCATTTGTTAGAACTGGGTAGAGCATCAATAGGCAGGAATTGGTAGGTTACACGATTTTAAGGATCCACATGTCTCAGCTCTCAGAGCCTGGCACGGCAGGAGTACAAGGTAGCTGCTTAGCGTCCACATCAACATGGTATTTGTGAATTATGCAATGAGATTCTCTGAGCACATACTGCAATCCACACCAGAATGCCCATCTTCACCTTTTAGTATGGTTTTAGGATATGCTCAGACGAGAGACCTACTTTCTTCTCTTAGTTTTGAAAGTGTCTTTAAACTATTTCTGTTTAGTGTTCCACTGACTATACTCATATAATAACATTAATAGTCTTTAGAATTTATTCCTCCTTGGGTCCAGCAGGCAGCATGGTGGTTAAGGTGCTGGCCTCTCACATGACCAACCATGGTTCAAGTCCCAGACCTAGCAGCTTGAGAATCATGCCAGGGCTTGTGTGTGCAAGACCAAAATCTTGAGAAGAGAATGGAGAAGTGATTATGACGTAGCTGTCTCTCCCTGGGGGGTGATTTCTCATTTTCCCTGTCTCTGACTCTGTCTCTCTCCGGCGAGAGCACACACCCAATTATAAAAAACCTTAAAAAATTGATTTTACCTCATTTTCACCTTTCTATACCTGTGGATTGGTTATCAAGAATGCAATTATGGTGACATTTGCCACACTGAGAAATTAACACTAGAGAAACTATTTCTACTGAGTTAAGACACTGCTTTAATTATTTAATATTTTTCATGTATATACATGGAGCTATTAAAATGATTGGAAATGTTAGAGGAGATTAACCTTGTGTCATTCATATCCCTTCAAATCTTCTGCTTTATGAACATTGTATGTACTTAAAGCTAGTGATGAATGCTGTCACCAGGGGATTCTGGATCTCTTTTTACTGTCCAGCAATACACAATTCAGTATAACTAAGCATATATGTTTTTCCTGCATTTTTTTCTTGCAAAGGGGCTTCATGAACAAATTACCTTTATAAAATTAGCACTTTCTGAAAATTCATCAGTAATTTAGTTTAAGCCAGTCTTACTGTATATATAGATGAGAACTGAAACTCAATGGACTGAAATAACTTGGCCTGAGGTCAGTTGCTATATATAGCTTTGGTCCTGAGATCTCGTTTTCCAAATTAGTTTTTAAGTTTTTTCTTCTCCTGTGAGATCAACTCTCACTGATTTGCAAGCCATTGATAAAGCGCTTGCTTTTTCTACCATCAATATCTAGTAGATTGGTCTGTCTCTACTGCTTTTTCCGTCTTTTTCTATATACTGTTATCTAATTGAGTCCATTGCCAATCAGTTTAACACTCAGCATATTTTACCTTCCAAATTAGTTTTTAAGTTTTTTCTTCTCCTGTGAGATCAACTCTCACTGATTTGCAAGCCATTGATAAAGCGCTTGCTTTTTCTACCATCAATATCTAGTAGATTGGTCTGTCTCTACTGCTTTTTCCGTCTTTTTCTATATACTGTTATCTAATTGAGTCCATTGCCAATCAGTTTAACACTCAGCATATTTTACCACAAGCTAAGTCTTCACGAAATTAAATTCTTTTATTTATTTATTTTTAATGTATTTATTTATTTTTTTTTTAGAGAAAGATTTTTGCTATAGGGCATGTGCTCAACAGAGAGAGAGAGAGAGAAAGTGAGAAATCGCCCCCTGGGGGATAGCCATGCCACAGTCTTTTTTTCCTCCAGTCTCTTCTCAGGACTTTGGGCACGCACGCACATGCACCCTGTGTGAGTTTTAAGCCACTGGGTCCGGAACTTGAATCGCAGTCGACTACGTGTGAGTCCAGTGACGTAAACTTTATGCCATCTGCTAGTCCCTGAAATTAAATTCTTAAGTGAAATTAAATAAAAGTTCTTAAATGAAATGAAATTCTTAAATGAAAAATTCTTAAATGAATATCCTGATGTCTTCTAAATTCCCACATGGTGTCAGTCTGTGAAGATACTCTCCCAGGTAAATGCCCAACATGATTAGCACTAAAATGAAGGCATTTTCCATGTGGATGTTTCCTAATGCCATTCCCATTTTATTCATTTCCTACTGACTTCATGTGGTTATGAAATTAAATTTATGAAAACGGACCTACTTCCTCATGCTCTCATCTCTCCCGATGTCACGACATTTACGTTTATGTGGGCATAGTGTTCTCACTGCTATCTTCACATCTGTATTGTCAATTACTCAACACGACCACTAAACCCATTATTAATTTAACACTAGCAAATAGCAGATGAATAATTACTAAGCATTATCAATTAATTTGCACCTAGGGGCACAAAGTTATCAATTTATATAGCTTTGCTTATCTGTCATTTTCATTTGTAGATACTATTGTATTAACCTACTCAAATATTCTGAAAACTTAGCTTTATTAGTTTTGCTTTTTTTAAAAAGAGATATTTGCTATAGAGCATGTGCACTTGCCAGAGAGATAGAGAGACAGAAAGTGAGAAATCACTTTCAAGGTAGGGTGGCCACACTGCAATCTCTTCTTCTCCATTCTCTTCTCCAACTTTGGGGCATGCACACTCACACGCCTGGTGTGTTTTAAGCTGCAGGGTCTGGGACTTGAACCGTGGTCAACTCCATGGGAGTCCAGTGATGTAACCATTACCAATGTGCTGGTCCCAAGTTAGCTTTATTTAAAATTATGTTTCACATGGCAACATGGCCAGCGATTGGCTTTGTATAAGCATCTCTTTGAAAGGAATGTGAAAACTGTCATTTGAGTGGAATTCAAGTTTATAACATTAATAAGTCTCAAAGAATTATGTAGTTTTAGTTTTAGTTTTTTTATACCAGAGAGAAAAAAAGGTCCCCTTGCCCCACACAGTGGGATCAGGTCATGCTGCAATCCCTCTCCTCCACTTCTCCCTCTTAGCAGGATTCTGGGCATGCTCAGACATGTCTGGCATGTTTTTCAAGCTGTTGGCTAGAACTCAAACCACAGTCACCATGTGGCTCTGGCTTCCAACACACAACACTTAACCACTGTGCTGCAGGGTCACCCTCCTTTGGGGTTTGTAACTTACTATTATAAAAACAGGAAAAAAATTAGTTGAGAATAATTAAACATGTGCCATGGTGTACTAAACAGTATTTAGCTTATTAAGTCATTACCTAGGCTGGCTATCGCCCTGGTGAGGACATGAGCCCTCTGGCAAAAAAAAAAAAATAAGTAGTTAAGTCACATATACAAATTAATTAAAAAATATATAGGTGACTACTTTTACTATATAGGTACGTAAGCACTCATATATGTGTGTGTACACAAACAAATACATACCCTTTTTTATATATATTCAGTAAGTGTCTACTGAGCACCTACTTTCTTCCAGGCACCTTACTACGATGGAAAACAGAGCATGAAAAGACACACATAGCACCTGCCTTTACAGACTCTGTTCATTACGAAGAAGGATGCTAACTCCTCTCCTGCTCCCTTGGCAGACATCACTAATCAAAGCAATCCTTTTCATTCCAGAGCTTGGAACATGCCTGTGCCCTCTGGGAAGTACAGTGAACAACCCAGAGCTAGCATGAGAATTAAAAACCACTCGCTCTCCTTGGTTGTATATTTATATGTATGTGGAGTAGGCTGTTAAATTGAATGTTTCTATCTACATACCCAGGCACAATCAATAGCAAAAATAAACACAGACTACCAAGATGGAAATCAGTAAATCGAGTCTGAGCATTCTATGTGGGAACTGGTTTCTTGACTTTGGATCTCTTCCAGGGGCCAATCACTGTGATAAAAAAGTCAAAGATGGGGTGAGGTTGGAAAAGGACCTTGTAAGGGCAATTTCAATATAAAGAAGGCATCAAGAGTCACATTCCTCTTACGGAGTCATGTCCCTTTCAACCAGTCCTACTGCAGTGAGCTTTCATGGATGACCTGGCAAATTAAAGGGCCACAGGACACAGGTACCACAATTAGCATGAGAAATCTGACGTAGTTTGCGAAGAGAGAAGAACTCTCTCCGGGACAGCGATGCCTTCCTACCAATGTTACTTAATGGGCATGTGAATACTGGGGTCAGCCGTCATCCTCCTGATGCCATTTCAAAGTGACTCTTGTAGGACAGCAGATGGAGTGGTTATATGGGCACTGGACTCCCACGTGGCTGACAGTGGTGTGGGTCTTGGCCCTTGTGGCTTGCTTACTCTCTCTCTTTGTGTCAGTCTTTGGTGACCACACGTACCATATATCAAATTAAATAATTATATTTAATGATGATATATATATATATATATATATATTTTTTTTTTTGGAGAGGTTTTTGCTACAGGGCGCATGCGCTC
>NW_006205757.1:146627-166644 GCF_000334495.1 Tupaia belangeri chinensis
CGCATGCGCTCGCCAGACAGAGAGAGACATAGAGACAGAAAGCGAGAAATCACCCCACGCATGCGCTCGCCAGACAGAGAGAGACATAGAGACAGAAAGCGAGAAATCACCCCACGCATGCGCTCGCCAGACAGAGAGAGACATAGAGACAGAAAGCGAGAAATCACCCCCAGGGGGAATGGTCACGCCGCAATCCCTTCTCCTTTATTCTCCTTTCGGGATCTTGGGCACGCATGCAAATGCACCCGGTGTGAGTTTTAAGCCACCAGGTCCAGGACACGAACTGTGGTCGACTACGTGGGAGTCCAGCGACATAGCCATTACGCTAACTGCTGATTCCCAATGATAAATATATTTTTTAAAAAGTGAATCTTGCAAAGTGGCATTCCTTCCAGGGCAATGGGACCCCTGTGGTGACAGGCTGGAAGGATCCCTAAGATCAGAAACTGAGGTGGGATTGGAGCTGCAGGCTCAAGGGGAAACACTGCCCATAGCCCAGGCATTAAAATCAAGAAAAGGAACTTCAAAGAACCACAAAACACCTTCACACAACTTACACCTTAACACATCTGCAAGGTCTAGAAAGCATGCCACCTCATTCTGACAGAGATGACCACAGAGAGGGTTCACTTTGACATCCAGCCTCCCCTGACCCAGCTGTAGAATCAGGAAGGAAATATTCTCCCCACCACTAACGACAGCTGTGTGCGTGTATTGCGGGGATGGGGACTAAGATAAACTTTAACTCGAGTAAGAGCTTTACTATGATATGGGAAAGGAAATTTTATATTACCTGAGATCCTATCTGTTAGTTGAAGTTATTATGGATCTTTATATTATCTAAGAGTGACCCACAAAGTAGTGGAAATTGTATTGTCATTTAAGGGGACGGGATAAACTGCAAGTATTAAATGGCTCTAAAGGGACAATGGGAAACAAACATAAGACCGCTGATAGCACTCATCCGCTCCACCACGTATTGAACACCAGCTGTGGACATATGCCCATGGCGGGAGGGGGAGAGGATGCTTTAAGAAAATCTCCTGGGGCTGGGTGTGCAGCCTCATGGTTAAGGGAGCTGAATCCTACATGGCCAACCACAAGGTTCAAGTCCTGGACCCAGCAATTTGAGAAAGGTAGCAGGGATGTGGACTCATGTGCCCAAAACCTTGAAAGGAGGGGGAGATGGAGAAGGGACCATGGTGTGATCCTCCCCAATGAGAGATGTTTTCTCCTTTCCCTTTCTTTGTCTCTCTGAAGACTGAGTGTCCCCTTTAGAAAAAAAAAAAAAAAAAGAAAAAAGAAGAAAGAAAAGATGGAAGGAAAAGAAAAAGAAAAAGTTTGTGTATATATCATGCCCTGGAGATACACAGATGGATAGATGACAGTGAGTGATCTACCCATTTTATTCATTTCTCTCTAAAGTTTCGGTGGAACTTTCAGCTAGTGTAACCAGGAGAAATGTAATTCCGATTCTCTCTGTTGAATTGATTATATGTGAAGTCGTTCTCTAATTTACGTCCTATGCCAGTCTTTATTTAAATTGTCAGCTTCTTGTATCCTGCCTGCTACGTTAATTACAGAGCCTTTCTAGTTTGTCTGCAAAGTTCAACTTTAAAGAACTGATTTTCTTTGATTATGTATACAACTCAACCTAGAGTTTTCCAAATGTGCTTTTCAATAGTTTTTGCACTGCTGCAAGTTTCTGCTTAAAATAGTTTCTGCCTGATCTATTCCATAAAAACGATCATTTTCCTGCTGTTTCTTAAGCAAAGCCATGGAGAAAGAGTTTAGACTCTGGAGGCAATTTTTTGTGGGTTTCCTAGCAGGGGTGAATTAGCAGGATTTGTATTATATATTGTACAGTATAGGCAGGTTCTGGGCGGGTAATTTACTCTGTCCACCTCCCAATCCCCACCCTCTTCCTCCCTCCACGCTCTCACAAACAGTCTGTCATGGAGATCCTATTATTACAGAAACGGAAAAAAGAACACTTTGAGTTATGATGGGAAGAGAAAAATGTTCACGTCGGATGCTCCATTACTGCATAAATGCTCTTCACTCCAGTATGTAGCTGTCTGAAAATGTGTCATTTAATTCTTCTTATTTATGTATTTGAGAAGAAATGCAAAAGGAATGAAATGCAACATCGAACGTGTGATTGTGTGTACAAGGAAAGTGAGGGCATCTTTTATGAAAAACCTAAGATAGTTATTCACTGATGTTTAAAACATTGAATTTATAAACTATGGAAAGTTAAAAATTGTACCGTTACATTTTTATTTATTAGAAAGCCTGTTTTGAAGATATCATGGCTATTTTCATTGCATTGTACCTGTTGCCAGTTTCAGTTCCATCAGCTTCTGGAAGCACTATGTCGATGTTCTCTAAGTTGTTTGAAAGGTGTCTTAAGTTTTAGCGTGTCAGATGAGTCCTTCGATGCTTTAGCTCATGTTTAGCCATGATTAAAAACCAATTCGGTTGCAGAGTATTACACGTTAGACCATTTCTACTTAATAATATTGATAAGTAATCTCTAACCATCAGTTTGTCAGTTCAATAAAAATATTCTTTTCTTCTTCTTCTTCTTCTTCTTTTTTTTTTTTTTAGATTTGCCAGAGGGTGTGTGCACTCATCAAAAAAGAGACAGAGAGGGACCAGCAGATGGTGTAATTGCTATGTCACTGGACTGTCATGTAGTCAACTGCAGTTCACGTCCTGGACCTGGTGACTTGTAACTCACGCTGGGCGTGTGTGTGTGCGTGCCCAAGATCCCAAGAGGAGAATGGAGGAGAAGGGATTGCGGTGTGGCCATTCCCCCTGGGGGGTGATTTCTCGTTTTCTGTCTCTGTCTGGCGAGTGCACGCGCCCTATAGCAAAAACCTCTCTCAAAAAAAAGAAAGAGACAGAGAGTAACTCCCCCCTACCCCGCCCAAGGGGAATGGTAACACCATGATCCCTTCTCCTTCATTTTTCCTTCTTTTTGGGATTTTGGGAATACACACACATGTGCCCTCCATGTTCTTCAAGCTCTGGGTCCAGGATTCCAACCACATGGTTGGCTATGTGGGATCTTGCTGCTTTAATCACCAAGCCAGGCAGCAGACCATGGCTTTCTTACAATGTGTCAGAGACATGTACTAGTTTCTGTCAGCTAAAACATAGTACCTGTTTCTGAGAGGCTCTGGTCTGATATGTTGTGAGAAAAAAGATACATAAATTAAAAATTTTACAATGCATAGTATGTAAATTTATAATTTCAATAAAATGTGTAAAAGCTGTGATAAATATGTATGCAGATTGTGAACTATTTCTAGCTTGTAATCTCTGTCTAATTTCTGTTAATAACAGTGAACACTTTGACATGATACAAGAGGTTATGGGGAAAGGTTAAACGTAAAACTAGTGGGGTATCAGAAAGATTGCAAACCCTGCTGTTGTATGTGAATTGCGAAGTATGAATGTTAATCCTCGAGAAATATGTGCTAATAAACAACGTATATTAAACTACTGATTAAAATGATCTGATTAATCCAACAGTAAATGCTCTAGAGGCATTAAATTGAACTTCCAAAGAATTATTATCTCCTTGAATCTTTTTAATTTCTCAAATGCTTCTAATATATTATTTACCACTTGTTAGTTTTTGAAAAACAAGAGTAATGCTATTTGCACATTTAAAAAATATATGGCTAGAGCTAAACTAATAAAATAATAAATCTTTTCTTCTTCCAACAAATTGTCCTCCTTCCCTAACCTTACTTCATAGTGAAGGCTTATGCACACGTGACTCTCAGGAGACACTGCAAAGGTACAGTGCCTGCTTCGTCACTGCCACTTCCCAGTGCGAGAGGAAAATGTGATGCCACTCACTGGACACCCTGTTGTCTTGGCCTTCCTACATCGTTTTTTCTCTTACAATTTACTGATCTAAAGCTGAATGCACATCATTGAACAGCACCTATGAGTTTTTAGACAGAATATCTAATGCAACATGCAATACCTCTTTTCCTTGTTGGACCCTAAAATACCTTTTTTTTTTTTTTTCAGTCTCTTCTCATGATTCTTTATTCCACACAGCATTTAGACAAAGGCCTGGGTTCTAAGGGGAAAAGGTGGAAGTAGTGGGAGAGACAAAGGCCTTTACTACAGAGCTTGTGATCCGGGGAGTTGACTATGCTAGGGAATTTCTACAGGTAGGATTCTGTTAGAGGAAATCAAATATTTCACACACAATAACCTATTTCCGGGACCAGGAGTTAGAGTAATGGCTATGTCGCTGAACTTCCATGTACTCAACTGCAATTCGAGTCCTGGACCCAGTGATTTAAACTCATGCCGGGCACGTATGTGTGCGTGCCCAAGATCCTGAGAGGAGAATGGAGGAGAAGGGATTGTGGTGTGGCCATCTCCCTTGGGGGGTGATTTTTCACTCTCTTTCTCACTGTCTCTCTCTGTCTTTCTGGTGAGCGCATGCACCCTATAGCAAAAACCTCTCAAAAAAAAAAAAAAAGAAAGAAAGAAAGAACCTATTTCCTAGAAATATACCAGCTTTATATAGAGTGCTAATTTTTTTGAAAATGCAGTTCTATGGATTTTGTATATAAATGTATATAAGATATACATCTTCTTTTATTTTTAAAATATCACCCATCTAGTATTGCCACTCTAATAGAGAATGGGCAATATAAAAAAACCAAGTCAGTCTTTCCTAATAGACTCTCTCCCTCTCTCTCTCTCTCTCTTTCTCAGCAAGATTGTTAACTTAAATAATATTCTAATAGTGAGACTACCTGGAAATATCTTTAAGATATATAAACATTATTGTTTTTAGATATAATGTTCATTTTCCATAACTGTATAGATTATTTTTCTCAGAAAGCATTTTTTTAGGCCATCTGAATAAGCCAGGTGTTAGATGAGTCTACATTTTGTTCCTTTGTACTTAAAGTTCACTGGACTTTAAAACCGCAATGAGGCCACAAAAGGCAATTCTGGTTGCTTCGTTTGCAATCCTGTGATGTATGTTCTGAAGCTTCCCAAATTGGCTCTGGCGGTTATTACAGTATTAACGTTGCTATACATCCCTTCGGTTAGTTTACATTCTTAATTAATCATGTTTCATTTTCTTCCAGGCTTCTGTGGCAGTTTCTCTTATTTTTAAATTAAATGACTTTTGAAAAGGAACATCATCTTAGGACTCGTAATTCTCCCAACTTGACAGAAATTCTGTCTCTGAAGAAGCAAATCAGCTCAACATCGAAGCTGAGACAAGGCATTGAACGTGGAAGGTGAACACTGACGGGGACTTCGCTATCACGACTACTGAAGCATGTTTCTGTCACGGTGTGGCTTCGTCTTTCTTTGCTTCATTTCACTTGTCAGTTAAAAAGGGCATAATATTTTTGTCCCCAGTGTCTTATAAGTCATTTATTTTCTGATTTCTTTAATGAACTCTTTGTTCCTGTTGAAGTAAGACTGTATCACTAACACATGAAACAGCCACAATGAAGACTCCCATCCCATGTGGAAAGCCTAAGGGAAAGCTTTCTCTCCTGTCATTTAGTTCTAAGCTTTTCCAGTAGGATGAGCCTTACACAGTCGCCGGAAGGTCAGGACTCAGAGGATTTGCTAGCTCAACCTGAAAGGGTGAGACTCTGAATTTCAATCTACCTGTTTAAAACACCTACAATTTGGTTCTTAGTTGGAGTAATATCTGGGAGCACTTGGGAAAGACCAAAATCTCATTTTTGGTGAGAGTCAGTTTGTTTTTTTTTTAATAAGGACTTATTTTATTTAACTTTATTTATTGAATTTTGACCAGAGAGGGAGAGGGAGAGAAAAAAAGAAAGAAAGTGAGAAAGCAAACCACCAAGTCTGGGACTCAAACCACAGTCAGCCATGTGGAAATCTGGTGCCCTTAACCACCATGCCATCTGCCTGCCAGAGAATCGGCAGTTTTATCCATAATATCTTCTAGGACGTTGTTATTCAATAAGCCATATCAGAGAAATAAGAGTTTATATGTAACTTACGCGTTCTTACTACCATAATCTTTACCATTTAACGAGTTAAGAAACAAATGTTAATTTTGTAGCTGTCTGCTCATACAGGATGAGGCGACACACATGAACTGACTAGTTAGACTTAAAGTACTTAATTTTTGCAAATATCTGGCCGTTTTGTTCTTTCTGAAAAATTTCCTGTCTAGTATTCCACTCTAACAGAGAATGGGCAAGATATAAAACTAAACCAGTCATAGCTAATTATTATTCATAGATTAGAAATATTTTACTTATTTTTTCACTTATTATTATTATTATTTGCTATAGGATGTGTGCACTTGCCAGAGACAGATAGAGACAGAGAGGGAAGGAAAGTGAGAAAGCAATTCCCAGTGGGGATGGCCCCACTGCAATTACTTCTCCTCCATTCTCCTCTTGGAATTTTAGGCATGTACACACACACACACACACACACACACACACACACACACACACACCTGGTGTGTTTATCAGGCCACCATCCCAGGACTCAAACTGTGCAGTCAGCCATGTGGGATCCAGCTGCCTTAACTACCACATCATCTGCTGGCCCCCATTAAAAATATTTTAGAAGGGACCAGCAGGTGGTGTGGTGGTTAAGATACTGGACTCCCATGTGGTGACTACAGTTCGAGTCCCAGACCTGGTGGCTTGTTCCTCACTGGGACCAGCAGTTGGTGTAATGGCTATATTGCTGGATTCCCATGTAGTCGACTGCGGTGCAAATCCCGGACCCAGTGGCTTAAACTCACACCAGGTGCATGTGCGTGTGTGTCCAAAATCCCGAGAGTAGAATGGAGGAGAAGGAACTGTGGCATGGTCATTCCCCCCCCCGGGGGGGGTGATTTCTCACTTTCTGTCTCTCTGTCTCTCTCTGCCTTTCTGGCGAGTGCACGTGCCCTATAGCAAAACCTCTCAAAAAATATTTTAGAAAGCAAAAGCTGCAATTAAGATTAAAATTAAAATTTCACTTATTGGGACTTTTCTTTGCGTTATTACTAGCCTACTTTCTTCAGTAATGATGCATTCATGCTATAGCTTTTGCTGTTAATTCAGTGACTTAAAATCTACTTAGTACTTCCCATGGGAAACCAAGCACTGAACTAAGCATTTCATATGCATTATCTCCCGAATACACTCAACAGCCTATTAGGTGCCCATTGTTATCCTTATGTTATAAGTAAGGCATGGAGGTGAAGAACATCTCTAAGGTCCTATTGGTGGTAACTGGTAGTAACAGGATCCTGATCTGGGTTTGTTTAATTTAAAAATGCGATCACTTGAGCCAGCCTGGTGTTTAGCTGGAATGAACTGAACTGCAAGGCTGGAAGCTGGGTGGTCAACTGTGGATTTGGATCCATGGATTAGTTTGCAAACACAGTGTGAGAATCCAAGATCTTGATGAGCTGGAGGTCTGGGACACGGAATCTCAGTATGACAAGAACCTGGCAAGGGTCTCTCTCTCTTTTTCTCTCCCTCTCTATGGTGCATATGTACTGTCTGTATGATGAATAAGATAAACTTAAAATGTTCAAAACTGTCATCTCATCATTGCTGAACATGGCAGTCTGTTAAGTAACATGCTGCAGTGTTTGTTACGTATCTTCCACATGGATGCCTGCAGATTTAGAATTAGAACCAGTCCACAAAATTAATTTTTGATAAAATACAAATAATCGATGTACTCTATAAATTTTCTTGTCCGAATGCAGGAGGAAGGGCTGAGAAGCAAGGCAGTCATTGATTTGATGGGAAATAATGACTATAAGAGCTACAACCTGTCAAAGCATTCTATGATTAATAGTCAGATGTTCTTTTGTGCATTTCTCAACAGAATAAGTTAATTTTTACTACGTTTCTTTTTAAAATAATTTTAAATTTTCATTTAATACACACACATAACAAAAACTTCAATAATTAAAAGATGTATAATTGGACGTGTCTACCTGCCCTTGGCTCTGTTTCTCCATATCGTCTAGTTTTTCCATCCAGAATCATATTCAGTTTCCTTAGCTCATTCCACTTTGGAAAGCCTTCATGTTGTCAAATAATATACTTATTATCTCATTACTTGACTTTCTAATTGCTGACATTATCTATTTTCATCTTTTTAAAGAAGTATGATATGTATATAGTCATTTCACAGTTTTGGCAAAGTCAACAGAACGCTATTCATTAAAGAACCACATAGTGTTCTAAAGTTAGATACGTATTCTTCTATTTTTAAAAATATACAATTTTCTTCTCAATCTTCGGTTTTCTGTCACCAAAATGCCTAATTTTTCAGATTAAACCTCTAATTTTCTAAACTTTTTCTCATTCTTTAGTACGTCTTCTTGGAGCTACAGTTATTCTTCCAAATTTTTGTCCTTATTCATTTCTATGTATTAATTTTAAGTACTCTTTATCTCTAGTTATGCCTATTTAGAAACATCTGATTTAGCAGTTTAATGGAAGCAACATCTTTGATGTCTAAGGATATTGATTGTAAGTTTTATTTCCCTTCTTTGTGTGTATGCATGTGTCTCTGGCTACATATATTGTGTTTTGTTTTGCTTTTGTATCTCGTTCCACATGCCGTATTTTCTTTTAGTGTCTGATGATTTTGCTATAAGCTTATATTTTAAGAAAGAGACACAAAAAACTGTTGAGAAGCTCTGTGAAGAACACACTCGTCAGTCGGTGGAATTGTTACCCCACAGTTGGATTCCAATCAAACTTTCCATTGAGTACCTCCAAATGCCAGTTCCAGAGGCCCTTCTGAGACTTTCACTTCATCTCCTGCCTTGGGTGGGCTGTGATGAGGGACAAGAATACGCCCTGGTGAGGCATAAGCTCAGCTGCTAGTACTCTGAAGTAGGACCAGAGAGAGTTGAGAATCTCACTGTTTCCTATTTCATTTCATGGAATCCCTAATTTTCTAGCCATGGCTACTCCAGTTCTCCATGGCCTGGTGTCTCCAAGTCTAGGATATTGGTTAAAATTATCCATAGTGTATAGCCTTCAGCCTCCTGGGAGTGAGGGGGTGTTATGATTGAGGAAAAATACATTGGTATTGAGAGGCCAAGAGGCTGACCACTCTAAACACAGACCTCCAAGAGATCTGTGGATAAAGTCTTATGTCTCAACTTCGCTCCTGCCATACCTAGAAGCTCTCGTTCTGAGCACCTCAGGGGTTCTGTGGGGCAGCGTGGTCCACAGTTCACTGGATTTGCGCTTCCAGAGAATTAGGTTGTAACGAATTTTTCTCTGCATGCTGTTCCTTAACCTTTTATCTCTTCTCTGTCTTCTGAATATTTGTTTGCAGTTTTCATTTGCTGTTTTTTTTTCTTCCAGTTGTTTTTATTTTGATGGTCATTTTTAAATTCTATTATTCTCCTTTAAAGGAATTTGAGGATAGAACAGAATTGTGTGAGGGAGGGCAGATTTTTTTTTTTTTTTAACAAAAAGAACACTTGCTTAGTATTATTTATTTTTAATTATTTATTTGGTCAGACTTTAATACACCCCTTAACTCATGATGGATCATCACTTTAGATTAAAAAAACCACTATCAGTGGTTTTAGTGACACAATTCATGTGATAATTCAAATACATACACACAAACGCCTATAAACTACATGACTTTTCAAGGAGACATGAAATATATATCAAATTTTGCCACAGCCAGCACATGGTATCGTGGTTCAGGTGACTGGATTTCACATAACCGACTGTCTGTGTTTTAAGTCCTGGACCCAGTGGCTTGAGAAACACGCCATGTGCAGGAACATGCATACTCGAGGTCCTGAGGGGTAAGATCAGATGGAAGAGAAGGGCTTGTGGCGTGACCATCCCCCAAGGGGGGGATTTCTCAATTTTCATTTCTTTTCCTCTTGCCATCTATTTCTGGTGAGCACGCATGCCCTCTGGTAAATATATATATATATATATATACACATATACACACACATATACACACACATATATACACATACACACATATACACATATACACACACATATATACACACACACACACACACACACACACACAACTTCAGTAATTTAATCCGAAATGGAAATAGCATTGTGTGACTGGGAGTGGAGAAGGGGCTAGGGCATGGGCAGCTGATGGTCTAAAGTACAAGGACTCTTCCTTGAACCCTGGGAGTTGGCAGTGAAGACGGAACAAATGTTGTGTGTGCGTGTTAGCAAGTACGGTGTAGGGGAGCAACGGAGGCTGTGACCAAATGCCTGCCTCCTGGATATCTGGTTTCTTTGGACGCTTACTACGTTATTTTAAAAGGAATGACTGGGGAACCAGCAGTTAGCGTAATGGCTATGTCGCTGGACTCCTATGTAGTCGACCACGGTTCATGTCCCGAACCCGGTGGCTTAAACTCACACTGGGAGCGTGTGTGTGCGTGCCCAAGATCCCAAGAGGAGAATGGAGGAGAAGGGATTGTGGCGTGACCATCCCCCCTTGGGGGTGATTTCGCGCTTCTGTCTCTAATGTCTTTCTCTGTCTGTCTGGCGAGCGCACGCGCCCTATAGTGAAAATCTCTCCAAAAAAAAAGGAATGACTGGAGTCATTATTTATTTATTTTTTCCTAGTGGCTATGACAAGCTTTGAGTCTTAATCATAATTCCAGAAGAGCTGAGCGTCAGTGTTCGGAGATAACAAACATGATGTTTATCTTCTAGAAAAATCAGACAAGTGGATGGATGCTTTTTGTTATAGCTCAGTGCAGAAAGATAAATGCCTAATTGATATCTTAGATCATTAATCCAGGTCTTATTGTAGGTTTCAGGAAAGAGAAACAGATTTCTAGCTCCCTCCAAATCCCCTACAAACTATTAGGAACCAGCAGCAGCAATGGTGTCACAGCAAACCCTTTTCCAGGGCCTAGTACATGCTCGGCAGATTCAGACACTTTCCATCACAGTGTGTTACCATCAATAGGACAAAATTATATTTCTAGGGGCCAGCAGGTGGCGTGGTGCTTAAGGACGCTGGACTCCCACATGGCCGACCGAGGTTTGAGTACCGGACCCCTAGCAGCTCTCTCCCTCTCTCTCGCTTGCTCTGTCCCTCTCTGGTCAAACATAAATAAAAAGTTAAACAAAATAATTATGTAAAATTATATTTCTAGACATTTCTTTTTTAGTTATACATCAAAATAATATTTCCCTTTAAAACTACAGACTATACATCAAAATAATATTTCCCTTTAAAACTACAGACTAGGAATTTAGAGAACTGGATTCTTGTTGAGTCTGTGCTATTTCTTCACAAGCTGTGTGTCATTGAGAAATAACTTGTGCTCTCTGGTCCTTCATCTTCTCCTCAGTAAAATGCGGATTCGTTTGTGTGATCCTCTGTTACCCTGGGAGTCTGAACATTACTGCTGAGGTGCAGAAGGAATTGTCATGTGTGAAAATGCCTCCAGAAAAGGATTCCCCCTATTCTCCAAGCCCTAGAAACTCTAGTGCCTCCAATAGTCTCCAGCATCCCGTCTGCCTTTGGACAGGATTTGTCCTGTTTTCTTTATTCTGTAACTTCTGTTCCGGTCCCAACTCTTGGGCTGCTCTCATTTGAACAGTTGTTGCCAAGAGAGCTCATGCCATGGAAGTATACCGCTGGGGGCAACTTCTCTGATGAGCGAGGGAGTGGGTCCCCTGAATGGCTCTGCTGTGGTTCCAGGTTCATGAGGAGTGATGCAGCTGGGAGGCTGGCCTGGCCAAAACAATGCTCTTTCACATCCAGCCAATTCTCAGCATCCTCCGCAGGGGCAGCTTTTAAACCAACCATGCCTGGTCGGCCAGCAGTGTGAGCGCAGACAACGTAGCCTCCAGCAGAACCACATCCCACTCATCTGAAAATCCCAGGGTTGCAGAGGGGAAGTGCTGTGATAGTTCTCATTAGGCGAGAGGAAGCTTAACACTCACAAGGTGATGGAGAAAAATGAAAGAATTTTTTAGTCCAATGACTCCAAATTGTGCTCCTTCTCAGAATTTTATTGCTTGACCCTTCTTAATTTAATAAGCAATATGTATCACTAGTTCAGAAGACAAATAGATTGTTATAAGTGAAGATCCAAGAAAACGGAAGTGATCATAACTGAGAACATAGTCTTATTTATTTTTCTCTGTGGCAGATAATATTTTCTGTAACGTGTGTGCAAACAAACCAATTTGGTCTTCTTCTGAGGGACGTGATTGAATGAATAAAATCATGGTGTCTCCGTTGACTCACCACCATAGTAACAGATTGGGGTCTCTAGTAACTTAATTTTACGAGAGTTACTATTAGAACAAGTAAACACAAACTTGAAGAAACCTCTCCCACATATTCCTTATACTCTTTGGCCCAAAACATTTCTTCTACTTCAGGTAAATCACTTTTTAAAAATAACATTTAATTAAAAAACATCTGTCCCAGTAAACAGCTTTACATCGAACACTACCTGCATTACCAAGCGTTAAGATTCTGAAAAACAACTCTTTGGCATTCTTTTCTTAGAACAGGTCTCTGGGAGCTGTGCCAGGAAGATATAATACAATTTACTAGCCCAAGAGTTGGGTCTTTTCTTCCCTTCTCGGGGCAGCCACTGTCTATTCCATTCTTCCTTTTCCTCTTGATATTCTTACAAAACAGCTTTGCTTTAATGAATTTGGAAACTGCCTTGTGTTGTCAGTCCTATGGTCCAGTTTCAATAAGATGACACCATCATCTCTTTGTAAAATCATCATCTTTCTTTGAAGTCGACTCTGCACGTTTTCGTTGATTTCTATTTTCCAGGTACTGATGCAAACCCTTCATCCCTATGCCTCCCAGGGCTCTTATCCACGCTACACTTCGCGTGGTCGCTCCCTGTCTCTGAGTTGTAAGTTACGAGGAGGCAGGGCCATTTCCAAAATCAATTCCTGGCAGGAGAGAAAGGCCCTCCATGCATCAGGAAGTCATTTCAAAGGTGAACAGTTTATCCAAGGGCATTAATTACACTTCTTTCATAAATAAGGGCTCTGTGCTGTCAAAAGGTGGAGTGCGTGAGGAGACAATTCCAAGGCTGGAGCTTCCTTCACAAAAAAGAAATGGAGCTCTTTGCAGACAAAGCCTATTAAGCATCTTCCCTTTCAGATTGTTCAGTGTAACAAATGAGAGGGAGAGACAGGCTGCTGAAGAGCCCTCCATTTGGGGAACAAAGCATACCTTCCATATTCTCTCGCACTGTGGTCTCGTCTCAGCAAAATTCAAAGAGCACTGAAGATGAGGATAATTAAGCAAATGATTGATACCGAACCAAAGATGGCTTTTTAGGTTCATTTCATTTCAATTTCCTCTAGGGAGACTATCTGTTTATTCCTTTTAGCATTGATGCCCAAGTACGAGATTTGAAATGACAGCCTCTGTTAAACAATCTCAAAGCATTTGAGAAATTTCTTTCCTAGGCTTTGCCTGATGAGATCCTTTGCCAATTAGTGAAAGAGAGAAAAAAAAATGGGAAAAAATTGAACGAATAGATGATCAGAGTCACTTTAGGATGAGATTTTTTCATTTACACCTACTATCGATATGTGACAAAATTAAGTCAAGGGCAAGGAAACAAACAGCCTGACTTTTGCTGTCACAGGCATATCAAAATACAGTGCAGGCATTTGGAAACTGTAAAGGATTGTTGGGCAAACAGAGACCCAGGGCAGTTCATCTATTGACTAGGCTGTGCAGGGCCACATATCTCTAAGGGGCTAAGTGAAAAACGTATCATAGAAAACGTATCAAAGGTACATGATGCAGAAAGATAAATCTGCTGAAAATATATAAATTAAAAAAAATTTTTAAAGAATTACTCATCTAGCCCCTGGGCCCCGTGCCAAGGCGGCGGCAGGCGCCCCCCCCCCCCCCCCCCCCGGGGGGGTTATTTCTCACTTTCTATCTCTGTCTCTCTGGCGAGCGCACGGGCCCTATAGCAAAATAAATAAATAAATAAATAAATAATGTTTTGAAGCCAATTAACACTGACATTAAAGTTCCATCAATAAATGTAAACTGTTGAGAGTAACCCTGTTATGACCATCCTAGCCTGAGAGGATTGGCTCCCATACAAAAATAATATCTTGCTCAAACCCTAGAATTATCAGCTAATGAGCTTTAAATAACTTCTACATTAGAAATGATGGTGGACTCTCTGCGAAACAATTGGTATCACTCACATTTAAACAAATACTTTTTTTTTTTTTGAGAGGTTTATTTTGCTACAGTACGTGTGCACTTGCCAGGCAGACAGAAAAAGACAGAGAGACAGAAAGCAAGAAATCACCCCCCAGGGGGGATGGCCACGCAGCAATCCCTTCTCCTCCATTCTCCTCTCGGGATCTTGGGCAGGCACGCACACGCGCCCTGCGTGAGTTTTCAGCCACTGGGTCCGGGACGCGAACCTCGGTCAACCACGTGGGAGTCCAGCGACATAGCCATTACGCTAACTGTTGGTCCCTAAACAAATACTTTTGAGGACAGACATAGTACCTGTTCGCAAGGAATTACTCATCTAATTTTATTTATCATTATCATTATTATTCTATTTGCTACAGGGCACACGGGTTCTATAGAGAGACAGAGAGAGAGAGGGAAAGTGAGAAAGCAAGCCACCCAGTCTGGGACTCAACTGCATTTAGCCGTGTGGGAGTCCAGTGCCTTAACCACCCCGTCACTACTGATCCCTTAATATGTATTTAGTTAAAAATTCTTAATGTTTAATTTAAGAGAGAGATTTCTTGTACTAAAGTTATTCATCTTAGCTTTAGACAGTAGCTGCTAATTTTTTTTTTTTTTGAGAGTTTTTTGCTATGGGGCACATGCACCCACTGGAAAGCCAGAGAGATACAGGGAGACAGAAAGTGCGGAATCACCCGCCCAGGGAGGATGGCCACACTGCAATCCCTTCTCCTCCATTCTCTGTTCGGGATCTTGGGCACACACGCACATGCGTCTGGTGAGAGTTTAAGCCACTGGGCACACGTGTTGAACGCCATCGACTACATAGGAGTCCAGCAACATAACCATTACGCCATTTGCTGATCCCCTGCTAAGTCTTTTAAAGGGCAATTGACACTAGGGATAAACTACAGTTAATCCCCAAGCCTCAGCATCAGACTCTTTTTTTATTTTTGGTCAGAACACTTTCCAGGCATTAATCTCCAGTAGCTGTCTACTTTCCTCTTTGTGTCTAGACTGTTCTCTTTGTGTTCCAATGACTCATACTTATTGAAGACACAGAGAGAGAGGGGAGCAAAAGGGAAGGATAAAATGGGCTTTTATTTTGGAGAGGCTTTTGCTACAGGGTGCATGTGCTCTCTAGAGAAACACAGAGAGACAGAGATAGAAAGCGAGAAATCCCCCAGGGAGGATGGCCACGCCGCCATCCCTTCTCCTCCATTCTTCTCTCGGGATCTTGGGCACGCACCCACACGCACCCAGCATGAGTTTAAGCCACCAGGTCCGGGACTCGAACCATGGTCGACTACATGGGAGTACAGTGACATAGCCATTATGCTAACTGCTGGTCCCTAAAATGGGCTATTTTCAAGGCCAGTTTCCAGATAGCCAGGCCCAACATTAGCTAAGGAATTAAAGGCCAGAGAGGGAAATGGGAGGGTCCGAACCTGGCCATGTGCAGTTGACGGCATCACACAGAATCCCAAGCGCCAGAGGCAGGATTAGTGCCTGTGCTGCAGAGGAGTCGAGAGGGAATGAGGTGTAGATTCTGGGACCCAGAGGCTTACATATTTCTGTCCTTCGTATACGTTTCCGGATAGAAACAGGATTGACTTAAAGGGCCAAATCTTGGGCTGACTAAAGATTTTGCTGTATTTAATCAATTATAATCCAAGTCTTCTTCTCAGTGCAAGGGGAGGTTAGGATTTTCTGAAGGGCACACTACTATGGCAGTGAGAAGTTTCTCACCCAAGACTAACACTGGATATCGAGATCCAGGGAAGAAGAAGGCTTGGAGACTATGCAGGACAGTAGGAAAAAAAAAATTACAGGTCAATTTCATTTATCCAAAAATTCTAAATAAAACAAACAATAATAACAATATAATCCAGAAAGAGGCTCAGCAAACGAACAGAATGTATCACAGAGACACAGGGAACCAAGACTCCAGAACTGGTAAAGATCCCTCCCAGAAAACAGAGGAAACTGACAATTTTGATCAAGGGAAGAACAAAGTCACAAATACATAATACTACGAATGAAAAGAGACCTTTCACGGAGATGAAAAAGATAAGAATATTACCAACAATTGTGTTGTTATCGTGGACAAAGTAGTGGGAAATAAACATGTACAAATGACTTAAAGCGGAATAAAAAACTCAAATTGTCCTATAACAATGAAAGAAATGAAATTAATGGCTAAAATGTTCCTTCAAATGAAACAGATATATGAAACGATTTTCTAGGCAAGATCTCCCAAATGTTCAAAATACAGAGTATCTTTTTTTTTTCTTTTTTACAAACTCTTTTAATGGCTTAAGAAAAGGACATATCCAGTTCATTCTAAAAGAGAAGCATAATAATAATATAAAACACCAAAAAAGACTTGTAAAAGAAAAAAAATTTCATTTATCCAAAAATTCTAAAAAAAAAAAAAAAAAACAAACTAGAGAATCGAATCTCTGTTTAAGGAGAGAATGCACCAAGAAAAAGTTATGTTTATTCTAGATATTCAATGATGATTTGATATTTAAAAAATAAATATAATTCACATTAGCAAATGGATGGACAGTGAATAGATTTAATACTGAGCATTAAAGTATTAGAGACTCAGAGAAGTCTTGCTATCTTGAAAAAATGATTTAAACTTATTCACTGGATTTTTCCAAGATTTACCCAACACTGAACTGTTATTAAACTTCTACTTAAGAATTACTTAAATAGGGGGCCAGCAGATGACATAGTGGTTAAGTCACTGGATTCCATCGGACCAACTGCAGTTTGAGTCCCAGGCCTGGGGACTTGAAATTCACATAGAGTGCTTGTGTGCGTGTGCATGCATGCCCAAGATTCTGGGAGAATAGAGATGGGATTGTGGTATGGCCATTGCCCCTGGTAGGGGAGGGGTTGATTTCTCATTTTCACTCTCACTGTCTCTGTCTCTCTCTCTGGCAAGTGCACATGCCTTAAGTCAAAAAACTCTAAAAAAAATTTTTACTTCAATATTCACTATTAAACATTAAAAAAAAAACAAAAGGGAATGTGTAAGTCTCTCAAGATAGATTCTACAAATTCTGTACTGCCTTCACACACCCAGTCTCTTCTTTGTTCTTTTAAAAAATTATTATTTTTAATAAACACATAACAATTATATATACTTATGGGATATAGCATTATTTTTCACTACGTGAATATATTATATAATGATTATGCCAGGGTAATTATTACATATCTACCTCCTCATTCATTATTACCTCCACATCCACTCTTGAAGTCAGACTCTTCTTTCTTGTAATTTATTTATTTATATTTTAGTTTTGTTATAAGGCGTATGCACCAGAGAGACAGAGACAGACAGAGAAAGAGGGAAAGTGAGAAATCACTCCCCCAGGGGCATGGGATACCACAATCTGCTTTCTTCTATTTTATTTATTTATTTATTTATATTTTAGTTTTGTCTATTTATTTATTTATATTTTAGTTTTGTTATAAGGCGTATGCACCAGAGAGACAGAGACAGACAGAGAAAGAGGGAAAGTGAGAAATCACTCCCCCAGGGGCATGGGATACCACAATCTGCTTTCTTCTATTTTCCTCTCAGGATTCCGGGCAAGCACGCACACGCTCCTATCTGATTTTCAAACCGCTGGATCTGAGACTCGAACCATGGAGTTGATCATGTGGAATCCAGCCAACCTAACCTCCATGCTACCTGCTGGAACTTTTTCCCCCTGTTTTTAAATTGTGGTGTCCTAGTGCTCAAAACATATTTACAGCACAGTACTTGAGTTAATAAAATAATTATTACAGTTAAAATTATAATTCATAGAGTAAGTAACAAAGGTGGTTCAATCTAGCCCAAAGTGTGTTTATGTGTGATAATATGATGCATGTATGTATTTTAATAAAGTCAGTGTACATACGCATAATACAAAGGATTAAAAATAATTGAGGACCTAGGCAAAGGGGAAGTATGTACAAAGAAATAAAACAGACAGCCTCTAAGCTCGTCCCCTTTAACCCTCTTGGTAACCACACCTTTAAGTAATTCAATCCCTTTGCATATAAACTGGACCTAGTAATTTGCTCCTAGTGAACAGAATATGCCAAAAGGGATGTCACTCTAAAATGAGATTTAACAACAAACAGTGACATGCATCCTCCTCACATGTCTTTGCATTTTCACTTGCTTGCTCAATCTGCCATGTTGTGACGTGCCCTAGGGAAAGGTCTGTTTGACAAGGGAGTGAGGGAGGTCTCTAACCAGCAATCATAAACTGAGGTCCTCGACAACTTGTGAGGCACCGAATCCTGTCAGCGACCCTGTAAGTGAGCTTGGAAGTGGGTCTTCCCTTTTGTGTCACCTTCAGATGAGAACATGGACCTGACCAAAATTTGGTTATAAACTCGTGAGAGACCTTGGGGCAGAGCCAGCAGCAAAGCCATAGCCACAGGAAGAGTGAGATAATAAATAGTAGCCGCTTTTTAAGCCTTAATGTTTTGAGAAACTTGTTACGCAACAATAGGAAACTAATACAGTTAGGAATAAATTTCACACTTCAAAATACGTATTGGTACTGTGTGGTTGATACCCAACTGTAGACACAAGTTGAAATATTATCTCCACGTTAATGGAGAGACAAGGCAAATAGAGATACCACGATGTACAAGGAACAGAATGCCCATCAGGAAAGTTGTTTAGAAGAATCATAGACTTCCTTCACTTTGGAACTGGAAGAAATGGTTCTCATTAGTCCTTTTACAGTGATCTCTGACGCACTAGGTGAAGTCTTCAGTACTTTCACAATAATGGATAAAAAGTGAACCAAGGACTCCTTCTCAATTTATAACATCTCTCGATATAAGTCAATGGTGCAGAGAGAAGCTTAACTTGTGAGAATTTTTATAAGTGGCTATAAAAAGTATAAACACACATTATCCTGATGGTCAAGCTTCACTTTAGGATACAATTTATCATATGCAGATATGTGAGTGAATGGATGAATTCTAGCCCTATTTTTAATAAGAATTGGAAAGCATAGGGACCAGCAGTTGGCGTAATGGCTATGTCACTGGACTCCCATGTATGACTGCTGTTCGACTGCGGTTCGAGTCCCAGACCCAATGGCTTAAACTCATGCTGGGCGCATGTGTGTACGTGCCCAGGATCCCAAGAGGAGAGTGAAGGAGAAGAGATTGTAGTGTGGCCATCCCCCTTGAAGGGGGGGTGTTGTTTCTCGCTTCCTGTCACTCTCTCTCTGTCTTTCTGGCGAGCGCATGCACCCCACAGCAAAATAACTTCTCAAAAAGAATAGGAAAGCATATGCTTCAAGATTGTCATAAAGGGAAAGAACTGAAAGTCAAGATATTTTGTGTTGAAATTTGAAAAGAGGTCCATAAATTTAAAGAAATCAACATGGCAGGGGTAAAGTCAAGGTCGTTTTAATAACATTGAGTACAGTGTTTGATGCTTGCCCAGTACCATCAACATAGACGAGGTACCACATGAGGAAGTCATTTTAGCAAGTGGGGGAAGGATGAGTAGTCCTAGCCTCCAGCAGTTGCCTCAGCGTAAGTCAGCAACTAGTAATAGCAGATAATCTTTGTGAAATGCAGCAGGCTTCGAGATACCTCCAAAAGCTCAAGAAATGAAGCTTACTCTAGTTCTTCTCCAACTATTTCTAAAGATTCAAAAAGAAAAAAAATCCTCCTAAACTCATTTTTTTTTTTTTGAGGTTTTTTCGCTATAGGGCACGTGAGCTCGCCAGACAGACAG
>NW_006205757.1:166955-171170 GCF_000334495.1 Tupaia belangeri chinensis
CAAGGGGAGAGTGAAGGGGAAGAGATTGTAGTGTGGCCATCCCCCTTGAAGGGGGGGTGTTGTTTCTCGCTTCCTGTCACTCTCTCTCTGTCTTTCTGGCGAGCGCATGCACCCCACAGCAAAATAACTTCTCAAAAAGAATAGGAAAGCATATGCTTCAAGATTGTCATAAAGGGAAAGAACTGAAAGTCAAGATATTTTGTGTTGAAATTTGAAAAGAGGTCCATAAATTTAAAGAAATCAACATGGCAGGGGTAAAGTCAAGGTCGTTTTAATAACATTGAGTACAGTGTTTGATGCTTGCCCAGTACCATCAACATAGACGAGGTACCACATGAGGAAGTCATTTTAGCAAGTGGGGGAAGGATGAGTAGTCCTAGCCTCCAGCAGTTGCCTCAGCGTAAGTCAGCAACTAGTAATAGCAGATAATCTTTGTGAAATGCAGCAGGCTTCGAGATACCTCCAAAAGCTCAAGAAATGAAGCTTACTCTAGTTCTTCTCCAACTATTTCTAAAGATTCAAAAAGAAAAAAAATCCTCCTAAACTCATTTTTTTTTTTTTGAGGTTTTTTCGCTATAGGGCACGTGAGCTCGCCAGACAGACAGAGAGAGACGTAGAGAGAGAAAGTGAGAAATCACCCCCCAGGGGGGATGGTCACGCCGCAATCCCTTCTCCTCCATTCTCCTCTCGGGATCTTGGGCATGCACGCACATGCGCCCAGCAGGTCCGGGACGCGAACCGTGGTCGACTACGTGGGAATCCAGCAACACAGCCATTACGCTAACTGCTGGTTCCCCTAAACTCACTTTATGAAGCCTCTATTACCTTGATACCAAAACCAGACAAGTACATTGCAAATAAATAAATAAATAAATAAATAAATAAATAAATAAATAAAATCACAGACTTGTATCCCTGATGAACACTGATACAAAAACTTTCAATGAGATATTAGCAAACTGAATCCAACAACATGTCAAGATCATGCATCATGACCAGGTTGACTTTATCCTGGGGATGCAAGGATAGTTCAACATACATAAAACAACAAACGTGGGGGCCAGCAGATCATGTGGTGGTTAAGGGGCTAGACTCCCACGTGGTCAACCATGGTTTAAGTCCTAGAACCAGTGTCTTGAAACTCACACCGGGCGTGTGTGTGTGCATGCCCAAAATCCTGAGAGGAGAATGGAGGAGAAGGGATTGCGGGGTGACCATTCCCTCTCGGGGGTGATTCCTCACTTTTTCGCTCTCCATCTCTCTCTGTGACTCCTGTGAGCACATGTGCCTTATAGCAAAAATCTCTCTAAAAACGGAGAAGAAAAAAACAACAAATGTAATATCTTATAGTGGCTCATTTTTATCCCCAAACTAGAAACTATTTACACAGTATATTTAGAAATACATAGCACCAGTTTTCCTGTCCCTACTAGTGTATATACCTTCAGAAGGACTGTTTTTAGTTTATTCAAATCCAAATAATCTTAAAATAAGAACCCTTTACTCCTGAGCCATTAAGGATTAGGGAAAAGTTTCTCAATTAAAGATAGTATTATAATATCTAGTTTCCTCTTAATTCCCTCTACTTTTCTGCAAATATTTTTCTGTCATCCCTGTTTCTTTGACGTCTTTGGTCTACTAGAATACTTTAAAAACAAGCTCTCTGTGTATGTCACATATTAGCAGCTGCAAACATCATTTCTTTTCTGCCTTTTTCCCCAGATGACCAAAGGGAACATGAAATTGCGGTTATTTATAGAGAAGGCTTTGTTGGATTTATCTTATTTTTTTGGACTGTGAGATATAAACTTAATCTGGGGCTCTCTCTTCAATAGTAAGTTATTTGTTATCAAATAAGTTCATGTTAGCGGGTTGGACACGGATAAAACATTTCTGTCAAAGCCTTGTTGGGTGTGCTAGGGTGCTCTGAGTTCTAGAATAATGGTTTACTCTTTTGCGCAACCTTGGCTCCCATTTCTGACTACCTCATTTGAACACTCTTGGTCTGTTGGAGAGTGAAAGTCTCATCAAGACTACAAAATATTTGTAGTCTGAGGACGGGGGAACAACCTCTTGCAGCTGTTTTAACAGACTAGGCAGGTTTGCGCATGCTTGCCTCAGGGACTGAGCTCCAACGGTCTGTGAAAATGGACGAATAATGTCGTGGCTGCCTTGTTGCTGTTGAAGTGACACAGCCTGACTTCATGGTAATCATGGCACTCCGGAGTGTGAGAAATAATCAAAATTTCAAGAAAAAATGTAAAGATCATAATTAAAAAATAAATTTGGCACATGGGAATATAAACCAGGTATCCAAACGCCTTCATTAGCATGCTCAGTATTTAGAGAATGACTTGGTCAGTTGTGGGGACGTGGAACCCTGGGATAGTTTCTGAAATGTGTTGAAGAACATTCACGCGCGTGGAATAAAGGATTATCTAAAATAGGGCCAGCAGGTGGCGGAGAGGTTAAGGTGCTAGATCCCACATGGCCGACTCCACAGTTTGAGTTCTGGTGGCTCATGCTAGCCGTGTGTGGGGATGTGGCCAAAATCCTAAGAGGAGAATGGGAGAGAAGGGACTGTGGTTTGGCTATCCCCACTGGGGGTGATTTCTCATTTCCCCCCTCTCTCTCTGTCTCCGCAAGTGCACACACCCTAAAACAACAACTAAAGGGTTATCCAAAATAATTACAATTCCCTTTCAGTTTTAGAACGGACACACTGCCTCTCATATCTCAACATTATTATGTTTCTTTTTCAAATGGTACTTATTTATTTAGTGACTAATCTGGGGTTTTCAGTCATTTGCAGTGGGGCTTCTCATCATTAGTGTGAATGAACAATATGGTTCTGTTGTCCTTACTAATTACTTAGTGCGGGAAATGAGGAAAAGAAAACACATTCTGAGGGCTGCTCAATACTCCCTTTATCTTCCTTTAATGTCTGCTGGCTAAATATGGAATTTTAATTTCTTCCTAATTATCGGGAAGTCTTTTGCTAAATGGGCATATCCCTCAGGTACCATGGCTTATTTTCACTCTTTATTTTCACCTCAGTTTTTTTTTGACATTGCTTATGTAGGGACTTGCACATTAGTTCACAGACATTTCAATGGGAAAGAAGGCAAAAGGAACCACCATTAAATAGCTACTGAGAGTGTAGCACTTCTGGGTGAGAATCTGTTGATTTGGGAGGATGACCCTAATCAGACATCACTTTTTTTTTAAGTTTATTTAAGTTTTGCTTCCATGAGCAAGAGAGACAGAGCTAGCAACTCTAACAGGGATTTGATGCCACCTCCCACCCCCAACCCCAATAGGCCCTGATTCACGAGCATGTGGGTAGGTCTCTGAATGCAGATCCCAAGTCTTTCTACATCAACACGCTCCTAAATGGTGGCATTTTTTACTGCTACACCATTGTTCAGCCTCTCATACCCAAGTATTAATGATGTCAAGATCCTTCATAGCAACAGTGTACTCCAAATTGCCAATTATCACTGAAGAATCCTGAAAAGAGAACATTCTAGAACAGCTCATCTAATACAGCAGAAAGCAGTGGTTCAGGGACAGAAGATGCTCTTATCTAGTGGTCTTCAAAAGCTTCATTTGCACAATTCCAATTTATACATGCATATATTATCCATGCATAATTGCATACATACAAAAACAGAAAGGAAAAATGATGAGGTAAAATACATTTGTCTTATATTCTTACTGGATTCTTAGGTGACATCTTGGATTTTTACATTCCAACACAGAGACCCTTCTTTAATCCAAACTTTTGCATTTGGAAATTAGCTCATGGAGTTATATATACACAGCTTAAATGTAAAAGGTATGTTTGGAGTCTTTTGGTCCTATCTTAATGTTAGGTAAACTGTTTTTTTTTCCCTAGGAAAGTTACGAACAGGAGAGAAGCCTCTTCCTAGTTTATTAAGTTCCCGAACTTGTGATATAAACTTGATATGAGCCCAGACTTTCTTATTAATACAACACATTCCTATACAACTTTCACTTAATATGTAGTAGGACTTCTCGGACAGATGATCCAGTCAGAGGTTGGAAATAAGAAAAGCATCTGAATGCTATTTCTTTGCTAATTCATATTCACCATCTTTAAATTGTATCCTCTTCTCTTGTAAAAACGAAGGGGAGAGAATAAATGTAGGAAGAAAGAAAACTGCAAAAATGAGGAGAAAAAGAACAGGGAAA
>NW_006205757.1:171402-201087 GCF_000334495.1 Tupaia belangeri chinensis
GAAAAATGAAAACAGGGGCTCTTTCTGAAAGCTATTATCTACTCTTGGGTAAAGCAAAGTGGAAGACAATTAGGCTATGAAAAGACCCAGAGTGTCCCTTTCCTTTAGCAACCTGCAATGAGCTGATGGCTTTTTCCCAGTTGGGTGGGTCACATGAATTGCCCAAAGTGCTATTGAAATCAATCTCCTGAAGGATTCTAGAACACATCTCTATTTGAAGAGCCTAGTAACTGTGACAATGATAAATTTCTCTAGCAGGACATTGAGAGATGGTGTAAAACTGGGAATTCAGGGTTTTGTGATTCACGTACTGCAGAATATATGCAATTGATCTTTTTTCCCCCCTTCTTCTAAGAAAATGTGCCTTTGATACATTCTGGCTGCAAAATAGGAAAGTATCGTTTTTGTTTTGTTTTGATTTGATTTGATTTTACCAAAAAATAAATAATCTGTGAATTTCACTGGAGAGGGGCAGTTGTCAAGTTAAGTGTGACTATCCATAAATTACCTGGGCTTTAAGACTATTGGCAGCTCTGACGCGTGAGGGATACATACATTCTAAGGAGAATTTGCTCATTTTGTTACCAGTTTCAGAGAGACAAAATCACCAAACCAAAAGGGACCTGGCAATGCCTTAGTCCTTTTTTTATTCCCTTCATTTCTGTTAGGATCCTGAGCACAAGGATACATGCCCAGTTCATTGTTCAAACTGTAGAGCAGAATTTGCACCCGGAGGTGGGCCATATGGGATCAGGTCTCCTTGCATAGCACTTAACTATTGTGTTCCTGGGCTGACTCTAATGCAGTTTTTGTTAATGTTGCATGAGTGTCCTTGGTAAATACTACTTCTATTTTTAAAAATTTCAATACTGCTTATTCACGATAGAGTGTGGATGTCCACATACGAGAGTGAGAGAGATGAACACTCTCCGTAGATTCTGTTCTCATCGGCATCCCCTTCCTCCAGCCCATCAGGTCTTGGGTCCTTGTTTACATGCCTCGTTTGTTTCAGGCTAACTGTGCCAGTCAGAGGATACAAACCACAGTTACCATGTGATATCCTGCTTCTCTTGAGCAGTACATTAACACTGTACCACCCAAATGGTCCCCAACAAATACTACTTTTATGAATATTTTTTTTTGAGAGGTTTTTGCTATAGGGCGTGTGTGCTCGCCAGACAGACAGAGAGAGACAGCGAGACAGAAAGCGAAAAATCACCTCCCAGGGGGGATGGCCACACCGCAATCCCTTCTCCTCTGTTCTCCTCTCGGGATCTTGGGCACACACGCACACACACCCAGTGTGAGTTTTAAGCCACAGGGTCCGTGACGTGAACCGCAGTCGACTACATGGGAGTTCAGTGATGTAGCCATTACGCTAACTGTTGGTCTTACCTTTATGAATATTAATATCTGGCATATGTAAGGAATCTCTTGCTAGCTCTTTCTTTTATACGTGACAAGGTGATACAGAAAGAGAGAGAAAGAAAAACACCCTCAAGAGTTTCCTAATGTGACTCCTCCCTGAGCCTGTCATCCAGTCAGTAACGCGAGTGCCCACACGTGACTGGCATGGACAGGTCAACCCCAGAACTGAACCTACCACATGGCTTCCTGTGCCACCACTGTGCCTCGGTGGCCAGTTTGTGAAATGGCTCTTCTCTTCACATGAACTGCGCTCTAAAGGAAAAAATAAACCAAACAAATCTAGACTAGCTATCTTACGACAACTGTTTACGGCCTTTTAAATCATTATCTACATGATAAATTGCACCGAGGGGAGTAACGGGCATTGAATATAAAGTGGGGGCTTCGGCAATGGCCAAGTTTTGTAATTCCTCTTTGATACCTGTCTGATTTCCGGTGTGAAAATAACTATTGGCTCTTTGCTAGCTAATGCAGATCTACTTTGTGGCTTACATGAAACAAATTGTCCTTGGTGTTTATAATCCAGGAAGTGTTCTTGGTACTTTGAGACTCTTTGGGGTGATGTACGGTAATTTTATCTAGGATTAAACTTCTTGAAGGGAGAATGTTACCAAACTGTTTCATGAGTGCTGGGGAGAGAATGAAAGCTCACTCAGCAAAATGACAAAAAAAATTTATAAGAAGCAATTTTAGTTTAATCCTGGGTCTTCTTAAAATAATATTCCAAAAAAAACACTGGAAAAATCATTTAACATTCCTTACACTATTTATAGCATACAATATTATTTAATTGACAGCACAAGTATTTTGTAACACCCAGAAATATCAATGATTCTCTTTAGGATAAAAATTAAAACTAACTCACATCTTAGACCTTAAAAAGTTTGAATTTGTTGAGCCAGCCTGTGGTCTGGTGGCTAAGGGCACTGGATCCAACTTAGTCAAGTTTGTGGTTTGAGTCTCAGATCTGGAGGCTTGAAAGACATGCTGGGTACATGTACAAGTGTGCCAATAATCCCCAAAAGAGGGAGAGATGGAGGAGAAGAGAGATGTGATCATTCCCCATAGGGGTGCTTTCTCCCTCTTCCTCTCTCACTTTCTCTCTGTCTTTTTCTGGCAAGTGTATGCACCCTCTGCTTTTTTTTTTTTTTTTTTTTCAATTAGAATTAGTTTGAGCCGGCGGGTGGACTGGTGCTTAAGGCACTGGATCCCACATGACTGAATCTGTGGTTCAAGTCCCAGACCCACAGCTTGAAAATCATGCCAGGTACATGTGCATGGATGACCAAAATCCTGAGAGGAGACTAGAAGAGAGAGGATTACAGTATGGCCATCCCTTTCCTCTGTGTCTCTCTTTCTATCTCTCTCCAGCAAGTACACACATGCCCTATGGGGAAAAAAATCAACCTAAAAATTTAGAATTATTTGAAAATTAAATAGAAAATACTTTTAGTTCATTCTATTCTCCTTTTATCATATGCAGATTTATGGTTACCAAAAAAAAAATCACAATATTTAGAATTGGAAAGACCTTAGAAGCAATCCATTTCATAAATGACGAAACCAAGGTCACAATCAGTACAATGATGTGTCCAAATCTTGGTAGATAGTTGAAGTCTACTCTAGGGGAAGTTACTTTCCTCATGAAGTTATCATTTTTTAGTGTTTGGATAAGATCGACTATCATAACCATGCAATGTGCATTCTCTGACCAAATCTCATGCCGACCTTAGAATTAGAAATTTGGTGTGTCAGAATCTTTCAGGTTCCTACTGGAATCTGCCTCCCTGACAGTAGTTAATTGGTCTAGGGATATTGATAATCATTACAGTGATGTTGGAGATTGGGACAATGATGGTGATCATAGCCCATACCAGACTGGACCCCAAGTCAAGTGGTTAAGAGACCTAGATCCTACATGCCAACTACACTTCAGCTCCAGGCCCCAGTAGCTTGAAAAACATGGCACATGCATGTGTATGTGTGTACATGCCTCAATCCTCAATAAGTTGGAGAAATGGAGGAGAAGGGATTGTAGCATGACCACACCCTATTGAATAATGCTTTTTCTTTCTCTCTGTGTTACTCTTTGTGAGCATGTATACCCTCTGGCAATTAAAAAAAAAAAAAAAGAATAGTTGAACCTTGTTGAATGCTTAACATATCCATTCATTCACTGGTGCCCTTAGTATGCATGAGTTTGTTTCCCCTCACAACAGTGCTTTAATATATAGCTACTGATATTATCTCCAGATGAAGAGAGAAGAAGAGAGGTTAAGTACAAACATAAATGGAAGAACACACATCAGGTAAGGGAAAAGGTGTAATTCAGGGTGGATCCAGAATCTGTGGATTATACAGTAGGCACTAAATTAGGGCAATCAGTACAATCATTGGTTTATAGTTGAGTGTATGGCACAAGCCAGGCCAATGGGAGACTTAAGAGCAAATGATGAAGCAATTTTCTGACGGTCAAGGCAACAGTTATTGGTCACCATTGCTGTAAGGCTACATTTTCTACCAAGCTGAGAAAGCTTACTTGAGAGAACGAAGCTTCCATGTGGAGGCACAGAGATTAGAGATGGAAGAGAAATCGTGGAATAGGTATCTGATTCTAATACTCTATACTTGCTATCTCCTGAAAAGTAAATTCTTTCCTCTTCTTTTTCCTTTTTTTTATTTTCAGACAAATCAAAAAGGAGTTCTCAGTTTTAAAAAGTCATTGGCAATATCTGAGCTCTTTCTATGAGTCAGGTATGGTGATAGATGCGTTTTATTTTACTTATACCACTGAATCTTTCATGATAATCTGCTTCAATCCCTTTTTACAAAGGAAAAAAACTGAGAGTAGAGATCCTAAGTATGTTGTGTGAAGATACATGATTACTACCATGACTATCTGCTGTAGTCCAACTAGAACATAGATCTGTCTGACTCCAAAATTTAATGCTTAGCTCCAAGTCACATTATCTCCACGTAACCCTAGACTGACAACACAGATATCTGTCATTAACACTAAAAAAAAAAGGTCATCCTCACGTGATATGAAATACTACCAAATGGGACCAGTAGTTGGCGTAATGACTACGTCGCTGGACTCCATGTAGTTGACCGCGGTTTGAGTCCTGGACTCAGTGGCCTGAACTCAAGCCAGGCGCATGTGCGTGCGTGCCCAAGATCCTGAGAAGAGAATGGAGGAGAAGGGATTGTGGCGTGGCCAATCCCCTTTGGAGGTGCTTTCTTGCTTTCTGTCTCTCTGTCTCTCTCTGTCTTTCTAGCGAGCGCATGCGCCCTATAGCAAAACCTCTCCAAAAAAAAAAAAAAAGAGAGAAAAAAGAACAATGACAAAAAATACTACCAGAGATAGCTTGTGTAATTTCCTCTATGGAAATGATAAGGTCTAAGAGAGATATGGTTGACAGTGTCAAACATCTGTAATATCAGTAGTGATAAAATAGAGTTTCAAACATTAGTCACCCATTAATAATAATAATAATGTCTATTTTAAAATGCAACACACTTCAATTTTTTTATAAATGATCCTAATTTATCTCCCCCAAATTGTATAAGAATATTTTTGTGAATAAGAAAAATAACAGAAAAAAATTAAAACTCACAAGAATTATTAAACAAATTGCATAATGATTTCATCAAAATAATAGTTCTAGAAATTAAACCCATCATTTGGCATGTTCTTTCTTACAAGCCACTGATAAAGTGTCATGAAAATATGAGTCAGTAATCATTATAAAAGGCAAAGTAACAGCAAAATATGTATCCAGTGAATATAATAAGCAGTCACACTTAAGCTCAAACTTAAGATGCTTGTCATTCTTTAGAAATAAATCTTATTTTTGATTGAATTATAGTGTTTGGATAATTGATCCAATTCTCACATGTGCATTTATTATTCGTGTTCTATATGATCCAGCTAAACCCCAGAGATTCAGGAAGAGCAATCACAGCCACAGAATCCAGTCTCTAAGACATATGGCCACAGTACACGTTAAGCATGTGAGTAAAGTGTGGTAGGCTTGCCTGATAATCTTATGTGCTGCTTTAGAAGTATGGTTTATTGTTTTATATTCAGGTGCATTCCTCTGTGTGTTCAACTAGATAACAAACACCTTAAAGGATGGATCTCAAGGGAGCATTATGAAGAAAAATATGTAATATTCTGAAACGCTTATCACCTTATTATGCCTTCTCTTGCTTTCCATCCTTCAGTTTATATTTGCTGACCACCTCCTGTGTGTCAGACTCCAGGTTCTGAACTACAATGATGAGCAGAAACAGACATGGGCTCCTACCCCAAAGGAGCTTTATTCTCAGGAAGAGAAGCAGACAATGAACAAGCAAATAAGCAAGTAAGCTTACCAGAGTGCTCAGTGCCCTGAAGAAAACTGGTATGCAACGCCAAAGAGCTGTTCTTCGGGAGAAGATGTCAGCACTGAAGCTTGACTGGCATGAAGTTCTAGGGCAGAGGTGTTCTTGACCCAAAGACCAACTAGGCAAAGGTGCTGTAGCAGAAGGCACGTGTCACATTACAGAGGCACAAAGAAGGACTAGGTGGTTGTAGATCCCAGAGTTAGCATGAAAGAGAGTGGGGAAGGTATGGTTTTTATAACGATCAGAAGCCATTGGAAAGCTTTAGAGAGAAAGTAATATTATTTTATTTATGACCTAAATTAGAGGTATATTAACTTTTTTTTTGGAGAGGATTTTGCTATAGGGTGCATGTACTCGTCAGAAAGACAGAAAGACAGAGACAGAGACAGAAAGAGATAAGTCACCCACTGGGGGAATGGCCATGCTGCAGTCCCTGCTCCTCCTTTCTCCTCTCAGCATCTTGGGCACGCATGTACACGCGCTCGGCGTGAGTTTAAGCCACCGGGTCCAGGACTGAAACCATGGTCAACTACATGGGAGTCCAGCGAAATAGCCATTACGCTAACTGCTGATCCCTATGAGCTTTTACTGTAAAAAGCTGGACAGTAGATATTGCAGGTGTTGTCAACTATGATCACCATCATGACCACTACATGATATGGTGAGAAAAGAGTCATAGGCAATATGTAAATGAATGGGCATGGTTGTGTTCTGCTTTAATCTCACTTATCACAACAATCAATGGAAAATATTATTAAACCTCTTCTAAAAGATGGCCCTGACTGCTACCTAGATGTAGAGTTGATATGGTGATTATAAGGACTCAGAATACCCCATGCAGCTTAGGCATACTCTCAGTGTGGGGTTCTGTTCAAAGAAATACTAATTCCATACCAAAACATACTTGAAAGCTGTTGGAAATCTTGACAGAAGTACCTCAAAATGCTGAAGAAGATTATCATTCATAATAAACAAGCCCTTATGAAAAAACATACTTATTACTGTTTTTCATATATCTCAACTACAGACCTATCACCAAGTTCTTGCACCCTTTCTTCAAACTTCTCCAAATTCACCAAATTCAGCCCACATCGACTCAAATCTTTTTTCCCATGGTATCTTCAAATCTATGATTTCCCTTTGAGCTAGGACCGTCCAGTGTTTGCTGATGCCTCTGCGTTGTCAGTTATCCGTAATCCTCAGCATGTCTACTTTTTCTCCTTCCCCATCTCAGTTTTCATGGACCATTAAAATAATTCATCCTTTCCTTGCCACTCTTTCTCAGTGTCATTTTACCAGCTGTTATGGTTTGAGTGTGTTCTTGCAAATTTCATGTTCTGGGCCATTGCAACAAGATCAAGAGGATGAAAATGTAGTCCAATTATGGTGTCAAAAGGTCAGATTTGGGACCAGCAGATGGGTAATGATTATGCAGCTGGACTCCCACGTAGTCAACCACAATTCGAGTCCCGGACTAGGCAGTTTAATACTCACACTGGGTGCGTGTGCATGTGTTCCAAAAATCCTGTTGGAAGAGAAGGGATTGTGGTGTGGCCATCCTCCTGGGGGTGGGGGGTGATTTCTCACTTTCTGTCTCTCTGCTGAGGGCATGCACCCAATAGAAAAAAAAAATCTCTTTAAGAGATTAGGGTTAATGGTCATCAGGGTAGAGACCCCAGTATTGACTCCTGGTAGGTTTCTAAGGAGAGAGGCACATGGAACACAGACCAGGCTCTCTTGCCGTTTGCCACACTGTGACGCACAGAGAGAAGATCCCGACCAGAGGTGGCCCTGAACCTTGGATCTCCAAACCATCAACTGGATAAATCACTGTTCTCTTAAATCACCCAGTCTATTTTCTCTTATTAGCAATAGACCACATTAGAACACTGTCAAATTCTTAGATTGGTTAAACGCAATCATTTGTGTTCTAGAAGTGGCTGGAGAGCAACACACAAACTGACTGCCAGAGCTCTGTCTCCGACCAACTCATAAGGCTTAAATGACAGTGGACGTGGCTCTATAACCTGAGCACATTTGCCTATAGAGTTTGCTTTGGAACTTTACCCCCTTTCCTCTTTCAAATATCTCTAATGGCTTAAGTAACTCATGGTTTGAAATTTCAGCTAGTGATCTTGTCACATATTAGAAAAAAAATAGAGGTTCACAGAATGGAGATTTCTCTTTTTTCCACCACTGAATTTGTCTAAATACTTCTATCTCTATCCTCACGTTTTACCTTCTCTCTTGTGATAGTGAATGAAGGTTTCTGGCTCCCATCAGGGTCAATTCCTCACTGGTATTCTGGATCTCACCCTTCTTCTTCTTTTTTTCTTTTTGAGAGGTTTTTGCTATAGGGCGCGTGCGCTCACCAGACAGACAGAGAGAGAGAGATAGACAGAAGCGAGAAATCATCCTCCAGGGGGGATGGTCACGCTGTAATCCCTTCTCCTCCATTCTCCTCTTGGGATCTTGGGCACGCACGCACACGCGCCCGGCGTGAGTTTTAAGCCACTGGGTCCAGGACGTGAACCATGGTCAACTATGTGGGAGTCCAGTGACATAGCCATTACACTAACTGCTGGTCTCCATGCTTTCTTGACTTTACTGATCATTGCCTTCTTTTAAATTTTTATCTCTTCCTTTTGTGCTAAATGTCTTATATTTGGACCTAACAATTCCAGAATTCACAGCAGTATGCATACACACACACGCTAACAATGTGTTTTCCACATGTGAGGCATACACATATGAGAGACAGAGAGAGAGAGAGAGAGAGAGAGAGAGAGAGAACCATGGTTTAAACATGTAGATACTGCTTGAGAGAAGCTAGTATATAACTGTCCCCAGAGCTTTCCCTTATTCTGTGGTAATGCATTTCTTTTGCATCTAAACCTTCAAGTTGCATTGCTAAAATTTGCATCTCATAAATTCTTGTCTAATTCAATTATTCGTCTTATTTCACAAATGAGGAAAATAAAGCTCAGAGAAGTTATGAAACTTGACATAAAGGAAAGAGTTGAACAAACCTTTCTAATTCTAGAGCTTGTGCTCTTACTCGTTCTAAGTATAGCAATACTATAAGTATAGGAATACTGTATTTCCACATATCAGCATACTCAAGACAGCTTTGTGGATTATGTTCTGAACTTTCATCTTTGTGAAACATTCTTTTCACAAATTGATTCTATTGGTAAATGAACAGGTGTGACGTGGGCTAGTGTTAATTGTTTCGATGATTTCTATTTTTAAAGCCAGGGTCATGTGTGCTGGGGGGAGGGTGGAACAAGAATATCTCCCTATGGAGCATAATCACACTGAAATCCCTTCTCCATTTCTCTGTCACATCAGGATTTGGGACATGTATGCATACCCACCCAGCTTGTTTTTTGAACTGTCTGAGCCAGGATTTGAATAGCTATGAGCCATGTGGGATCTAGTTACATAGGCACTGCACTTAACCACTGAACTACTGATTGGCCCTGTTTTGATGATTTTTAAGATTTTTTTTTTTTGAGAGATTTTCGCTATAGGGCATGTGCACTCGCCAGACAGAGAAAGACACAGAGACAGAAAGTGAGAAATCACCCCCCAGGGGGGATGGTCATGCCGCAATCCCTTCTCCTCCATTCTCCTTTCGGGATCTTGGGCACGCACGCACATGCGCCCGGTGTGAGTTTTAAGCCACTGGGTCCAGGACGCGAACTACGGTAACTATGTGGGAGTCCAGCGACATAGCCATTACGCTAACTGCTGCTTCCCATGATTTTTAAGATTTTTTTTACCGACTTTAAAGAAAACATTTTAGTAAAAAACTTGTCTTTTGGCTTATACAGGTGATTCCATCCAGAAAAATACATATTACATTATTACATTAGTATAATGCTTTGGGTTTTTATTTTTATTACTTTTTTTTTTTTATTGTGATCTTCTTGAACCCATTATTTAGTTCCTGGCATGGCCTTCACTTAAGTAACTTGAAAATGGAAAATAACTGAAAATTACATAAATTGATGCAGATGTCAAGAGAAGGGCTAAGGGAATTTGAAAGTTGATACTCAGAAGTGAAAGAAATGTGCAAAACTAGTTGCTTTACCAAAAAGTTGTAATATCTTTTAAGAAAGTAAAACACTGGGCCCAGCAGGTGGCAGAGTAAGCTTAGGTGCCAGATTCTCACATGGTCAACTGCAGTTTGAGTCCTGGATCTGGAGGCTTGAACATCACACAAGGCACTTGTCTGTGCATGCCCAAAACCCAAGGATGAGAATGGAGGAAAAGGGATTGTGGTGTGGCCATCCCCCCAGGGAGCTGTTTCTCACTTTCCCTCTCACCGTGTCTCTCTGGGTCTCTGGAAAGCTCATGCAACCAATAACAAGAAACTTAAAAAAAAAAAAAAAAGAAAAGAAAAGAAAGTAAAACATTAATAAAAACCCCTTCCCTTATATTGGTTGTATTCCAAAGTACATAGAATGAACATGAAAATTAGTGTACTTATAGGTTAAAAATTTTAAAAAGACATATAACCGCTAATTTTTACTATTGGTAAGTATTCCTGAATTATAACTAAGCAAGTGAATATTAACTAATTTAGGAATGATACTGGCCAAATGAAAATTCTGACTGATAGGAGAGACAGATAGAATTCAAGGATTATGGACAATACTAAATTGCACCACGTTGGCATCCTTGCCACATACCACTTTGCTGTTTATAAATGGTTATATTGCCCACTCAGTTAATCAAATCAGAAAACTCTGGTGTGTTAGATTCTCTTCTTCGTTCAGCTGTCATTATCATTTCAAATTGAGTCTTGTCATCTTGACTCTGTGTTCCTTAATATGACTTTGACTGGAAACTACCCTTGTTCCGCATCACCTGCTTGCATAATCACAGTGTGTGTCTCATCTTCTTGCATTAGGCTCTGCCTATTGCAATTCAGCCTCCACAGAGCTCCTAAGTGATTATTTAAAAGCACAGATTTGATCATGTCAGTTTTATGCTTAATACTCTTGAAATCCCTGTTATTACCTGAAGGATTAAGTTAAAAATAGGGTCATTGAAGAAGAATTTATTCATTAGGTGGGGCTATAAAGGGGAACGAGATATGGGTCTTCTCCTAAGAACTTGAATAAAGATGTGCGACTGTGAAGGTGGAGAAGCATCCAAAACAGATCGTTTTAATGTAACATGGAAAATGTTCTTACAGCGGGGTACCCAGAGTGTAACGAAGCTCTCAGGAAGAGGCCTTAGCACAGCCTATACTTTCCTAAATATTTTCTGGAGAGACGATGCCTGAGTTGAGGCTTAAAGAGTCATGCAGGCCGAGAAGGAACGGAAATGTAGACAATTATCTATGAAGATGCAGGAGCAAAGGAAAAGTGGCAAAGACTGAAGCAAGGTGTTTCCAAACAACTGCAAACAACCCAGTATTAGGAAAACCTAAATGAAGAGGTAGGCAATAGAGGCTCAGAAGGATGAAGAAGGAAGCAGAAGTGAGGGAACACGAAGGTTAGACACACCTCACAGCGGTTCAATGAGTACTGATTGAGAGCTTATTCTATGCTGGGTGCTCCCCTGAGGGTACAGAGTAAACCTGACACAAGCTCTCACACCTCTCCTGGAAATCAGTCTATTAGTTAGGAGTCAAATACATAAAACTAGTGCCAATTCTGATCAGTCTTATGAAGGAAAACAGAATGGTTGATATAAAAATGAAGGGGTTGGACATACTTTAGACATAATGGGCAGGGATGGCTTCTCTGAGCAGGTGTCATTTAAACTTGAAGTGAAACGAACATGTGCAAAGTTGGGCAGGATCCATTGCAAAGGGTCTGTGGTAGGAAAGAGCTTAGCATCTCTGAAAAACTAGAAGAGTCTCGTGGCTCTAGCAAGCAAGAGGGGAAAGTAACTGAAGATGAGATTAAGGAAATAATGAGGGTCTTGGAAAGCATGATGATTAATATGGGTTGTATTTCCAGTCCAACAAATAACCTGTTGATGGTATGAGACAAGCAAGCACCCACTATGGCATGGATTTCACGTCTTGAGTAAAGGAGAAACAATCAGGGAAGTTCAATCAGGGAAGTTCGTAGTCATATTGGAGAAGATTCACTCTAGAGATTGTAAGAAGAGTAAAATAAATGTGAACTAAAACAAGGAGTATAAATATCGATCAGGAAGATATTATAGTTCTGCAGGCAACAGATGATGAGGCTGGTGTTTATATGGAGAAAATAATAAAATTAAGACTTTTTTTTTTTTGAGAGATTTTTGTTATAAGGGCACTTGCAGTCACTAGAAAGACAGAGAGAGACAGACAGACAGAAATCACCCCCTAGGGGGGATGGCCATGTTGCAGTCCCTTCTTCATTCTCCTTTTGAGATCTTGGGCACACATGCACATGTGCCTGGTGGGAGTTTAAGCCACTGGGTCTGGTACTCAAACTGTGGTCGACTACATGGGAGTCCAGTGACATAGCCATTATGCTAACTGCTGGTCCCAAAATGAAGACTTTTTTTTTCTTTTTTTGGAGAGGTTTTTGCTATATGGTGCGTGCACTCACCAGACAGACAGAGAGGGACAGAGAGACAGAAAGTGAGAAATCATCCCCCAGGGGGGATGGCCACACCGCAATCCCTTCTCCTCCATTCTCCTCTTGGGATCTTGGGCACGCACGCACACTTGCCCAGCGTGAGTTTTAAGCCACGGGGTCCAGGACGCGAACCGTGGTTGACTACGTGGGAGTCCAGCGACATAGCCATTGCACTAACTGCTGGTCCCCCAAATCAAGACTTTTTTAGAGGTAGAAAAATCACCAGAATTTTGTGATTAACTATCTTTAAAAAACTATAGTAAGAGAGATGAAGTAGTTTAAGATAATAGTAGGTTTTTTTGTAACATGGTGTTTAGTACTGCCATGAGCCCCAAAATAGGGAATACAAATGGAAGGGCATATTTGGAGGAGATTATTGCATTATATCTTAGATTTTGGGAAATTGAGATAGTGCATATGTATAGACAGATGTTGGGTATAGAAATATCTACAATTTAGAGAAGATCATGGCAGAGAGATAGATTTTATAATATACATATTTGGCAGTTCAAACTATGATTGAATATGAAATTACTCATGAAAAGTGTGTAGAACGAGAAGAAAAGTAGAATAAGATATGAATCCTAAGAACACAAACTCTAGTGAATAAGGAGAATTCTCATTTTAAGACGGAGAATGAATAGTAAAACAGTAAGTGGACTTGAGTGATACTAAAGTCTTGATAGTAGAAAGTATGTAGAAGGAGAACATGTGTGACACTCATAAATCAACAAGAGACTGAGATCTGAGCTTAAGTGTCCACGTGAGTTGGTAACAAGTGGATCAGTGACGATGTGTGTCAGAACAGAGAAGGTGTAACGGTGGAGCAGAATCTGGACTGCTGCGGAATGAGGACTGAGGAGAGAGGAGGCCATGACACAGAACATGGGCCAGTCTTCAGGAGGTGAGGGATGGAGAAGAGAGCATGGGAGATGGTGAAGTTCGCACATGTGTTTCAGTTTGTTAATTATGTAAAAATATCTCAGGGTTTTTAAACAAAAAGGGGAAACACAAGAACAAAGGAAGACCTGATGAAAAAAAAGCTAATTCATTAAGCCTGATTCCAGAAAAGAAGCAAATGGTTTAGGACGAGGGTCTCTGAGAATAATGGTAACAAATATTTATCTGGAAGTTGAAGGCAATCATAGAGTTGAGGGGTTACCTGTCCAAACTCCTTAACACAGCAGCCAAGAACACTTACAATATGTCTTCAGTCTATTTCTGGTTTTTGCCCTCCCCCCACCCCACCAACCCCTAGGGTCTGTGCACTTGCTGGAGAGAGAGAGAGACAGAGAAAGAGAGGGAAAGTGAGAAATCACCACCTACCCATCTCCAGGGGGATGACCACACCACACCTTCTTCTCTTTCATTCTCCTTTCAAGATTTATGCATGCATGCATATGCACCTGGTGTGATTTTTAAGCTGCCATGTCTGGGACTTGAACTGTGGTGGGTCATGTAGGAATCCAGTTTCTTAACTACCATGCCACTTGCTCTACCCCTTAGTCTGTCTTAAAGCCTTAGTTCTCCCTACTCTGTTTTCCACAACTTCTCACCCTTTTCCCTATCTACACATTCTGTTTTAACCATCAGAGAACTAATCTTCAAAAACGGCATATGCATTCATGCATCAATTAAGTCACCTTCTTTACTTCCTTTTCCCCTAACTTGCCCCTCCCCAAATCCATGTCTTTACTCCATGTCTTAGATTGTGTGGGCTGCTACAACAAGGGACCTCAGACTCCAATTCGCACACAACAGAAATTAGCTGTGCAAGTTTCAAAACCTAGAAATTCCAAGATCAAAGTACTAGCAGATTTGGTGTCTAGGGAAGGCCCGTCCCTCAGAAATGGTGACTTCTTATGACATATTCATGTGGTGGAAGGAGTAAGGGGACTTTTTAAGGCCTCTTTTATGAGAAAACTAACCTCATCAATGAGGAAGAGCCCTCATGACTTAATCACTTTCAGAAAGACCCCACTTGTTAATATGATACATTGGGTATTAAGTTCCAACTTATAAATCTGGGGGGTAGGCAGGAACGTTCAGTCCATTGTATCCCACTTTTGCCTAATATCTATCCTCCCACCCAAAGTTTACATAAAGAAATAGCCTAGTCACCCTTCAGATCTTACTAAAATGTTTCCCCAACTACTCACCTATGCACACGTGAAAACCAGTATTCCCTTTCCCACATTCCCACAGATTTGCAGACTCTTCTTTCTGAGGATTGTCCATCTGACTAGAATGGGATCTCTGTGAGGCCAAAGTCAGACTTTATTTTCCTCTAAACCTTTGATGTTTAGTACAACGCGTGGAATGTAGTATTTTTCACATTTTGTTACATGACCAGATGAATGTCTGTAACATCCATGTTAAAGATGGAAGCCTTGATGGCTCCCCTTAAAATTTTTCCTCTAATATTTAGATATATTCTCTAGCTTAGTAACTTAAAAAAAAATCTGGGAGCGGGACTAGCAGTTAGTGTAATGGCTATGTCGCTGGACTCCCAGGTAGTCGACCGCGGTTTGAGTCTTGGGCCCGAGGGCTTAAACTCACGCTGAGCGTGTGTGCGTGTGTGCCCAAGATCCCAAGAGGAGAATGGAGGAGAAAGGATTGCGGCGTGACCATCCCCCCTGGGGGGTGATTTCTCACTTTCTGTCTCTGTCTTTCTGGCGAGTGCACACACCCAATAGCAAAAAAAACTCTCAAAAAATAAAATCTTATAGGAGTTCTAGTTGATGGATGCTCCTCTTTTGCATCTTTTCATAATACTCCACGACATTCGGTTGAACAACAGTCATGAATGTGTAATTAATAAAATATGCAAATATTTTGCATTATTGTCTTTCAGCTTACAAGTCAAAATGAATCATTGTTATATTTAATGTGTTTGGTTATGTAACTTTATCAAATGTCTCACCCACCCATGATCTTTACTGTGAAAATTAATTGTATATCTACTCTCAGTGCGTTATTCATTCATCAAACATTTTTCACCAGGCGTACAGATACCAGTAAGAATAAATCTTTTCAAGTCATGCATGTTCCTATAGACAATAATAGGAAATACTTTTAAAAATTTTTGGTGGGGGGCAGCAGTTGGCATAATGGCAATGTCACTGGACTCCCATGTAGTTGAATACGGTTCAAGTCCTGGACTCAGTGGCTTAAACTCATGCCGGGCGTGTGTGCATGCATGTCCAAGATCCCAAGAGAAGAATGGAGGAGAAGGGATTGCAGTGTGGCCATCCCCCCTGGGGGGGGGTGATTTCTTACTTTCTGTCTCTCTGTCTTTCTGGCAAGCGAGTACACGCTCCCTATAACAAAAACCTCTCCAAAACAAAAAAGAAAAAAAATTTTTTTGGTTAGAGCTTTTGTCTACAGAGCAAAGATTCCAAGCCTAGATCATTGCCCTGGAATTTCTTTGTTGGAGATCAGACTCAGGGGGTTGAAGCCCCTTGTCTGATATTTCCTGATTTCCCCTTTGATTGTTGTAGAGATGACATGTGAGATGAGAGGTGGCAGGACAGCCTGCATGGGAGCTGATGTCTCCATCCACTTGTGTAGACTATTCTAAGTATACCGTAAGAGGACAAGCCTGCGGTCAGCCAAGTGGCCAGGTGGTTAGATGGCTGGATCCCACATGGCCAGGCTCACAGTTTGAGTACCAAAAAGTCTTGGTGTCTTGAAAAATATGCTGAGTATCTGTGTGTGTGTGCCCAAAATCCTGAAAGGAGAATGTAGGAGAAGGGATTGTGGTATTGCCATTCCCTATGGGGAGTGATGTCTCACTTTCCCACTCTCTCTCTCTCTCTCTCTCCGTCTCCCTCTGGTGAGTGCACATTCCTATAGGGGAAAAAAAAGAAAGAAAGAAAGAAAGATTAGGCCTGAGTTTCCCAACACTCAATAGTCCTGGAAGGGACAAAGGAAGGTTCCTGCCTCTCTACCAGCTACTTTGTTTTTCTCCAAGTGGATGAAATACTAACTGATTGCTCAGATTTAGCACAAGATGGGCTACATTGACTTCCTGCTTCAGAAAGCTAACTGGACCAGAACATGGATGCTGACTGCTTTTGTTTATTGTGTTCATCGGGTGGTCAGATTCATCCTGGGGGAAGCAATAGATTGCACTTCGATGTAGGCTAAGTGAGTACCCTGTTCCAGTTTGGCTTACCAAGTAACTAGGATTTGAGGTCACCCCAACGCATGATTAAATGGCCTTTAGATTTTCTTTCATCTGCATCTCTTAGGTATTGCACCAGAGAAACAGTCGATGTGTCAAGACAAGATTCAGGAGCCCCTTAAAACTTTGGAGAACAATAACATCTTCCTGGTTTTGACGCTACTATCGTACACTTTAAAATGCTCTTCTCCAATGGGGCCACCAACAAAAATATCCTTGGTTATAATTCTGTATGCACTGATGTAATCATAGAATCAAAGTAACTAAACTGATGCACATTCCATTAAGTTTTTCATCTGTCTCATCATTCTATATTATATGTGACTGGTTTAATGATTTTTAGTAATTTACATGGGTTTTTTCCCTGTTGTCCTCTGAAATAAACTAAGAAACATGATCCTTTCGAGTTGAGTTCTTGCTTGGAGACAACAGCAGTGTCTCAGACTACCCTCACACGTGTAAGACAGAAACATTTCCTTGAATGCCCTTTATGTCATTTAAAGAATGAGAAGCAATTACTTCTTTTCTGGAAGACACTGGTAAAATTTCTTTTTAAGTTATATGTATTATAAGAGCTCTTCAATAGAGCTATTGTTAGATTTCTGGATGACTGCAAGGAAAATGCTTCCTTTACTAAAGACTTATAGAATGAGCTTAGTTATCCAGAGTTGCTTCCTGAAATAAACAGCATAACTTTTATGAATTTTGTGTTTCTTTCCAATACCATAATACAGTGCTGCATTAATACTTTTATGATTGCATTTGATGCTACATTTACCATGAAAAATGATAACTTAGAAAAAAAACCCTGTTTTTCTCAACTGTATACAGTAATGGGAATTTGTAATCTATGTTTTCCTTCCCTGGTACAGCTAATGATGGCTCCATTACTCTGAGTGCTCAATAAACCAACTGTTTCATTATGCTGACAACTTGATCAACAAAATTGCTAACTTCACAAAATGTAAAAGCTTATAAGTGAATGAAGAAAATATGTGGATTCTAGATGTGTTAACCTTTCCACATCAATTAAGCAAAAACAACTCCTTACAGCCCATGCATTTCTCCGGGAAAGATTGTGGTGTGTGGTGTGTGTGTGTGTGTGTACGTGAGGGCTGAAGCATCATTAAGCTCCGGAAACCATTCTTACTGTATCAAAAATAGAGGTCAGTATGATTCTATAATACAAACACATAAACCAAGCTGCAATTTTCTTGGAAAAAAAAAATACCTGCCTTTGAAGTGTTTCTTTTCAGATAGTTAATCATATTGTACGATTGTGTGGTACCTTCGCAAATTCATAGGTAGCAGTGCCAGATTGTACATTTTAGTTAAGTTCTAAAACTAACATAATATATTATTTCTCAGATTATTGTTATTGTGCAATTTGGCATTTTCTAAAGGTTTGCTGCTTTAACTGTATGAGTATTTAGTACCATGATATAAGTTTTCAATATGTTTGATAAGAATATGAATAGCAATAATGTAATCTTTTTTTTTTTTTTTGGAGAGGTTTTTGCTATAGGGTGTGTGCGCTCGCCAGACAGAGAGAGACAAAGAGATAGAAAGTGAGAAATCACCCCCCAGGAGGGATGGTCACGCCGCAATCCCTTCTCCTCCATTTTCCTCTCAGGATCTTGGGCACGCACGCACACGTGCCTGGCATGACTTTCAAGCCACCGGGTCCAGGACACAAACTGCGGTCGACTACATGGGAGTCCAGCGACATAGCCATTACGCTAACTGCTGGCCCCAGCAATAATGTAATCTTTTGCTCTCTGAAAGTCAGTTGATTTTATGAAGTCTTTTTCTATTCATAAATAAAACAGCATTGTATCTGTCAAAGATTCACCTGACTTTTTCCATATTCTTTTTAGTAAAAAATAAAACACTATTCATTGAGGGTATTTTTTTTTTAATACTTAATGTGATATTGCCTAAATATAAAGTTTTAAAACTTTAAATATATTATAATAGTCAATATAACTCCAAAATAAATATAAATAATTCATGTGTTTGCATTTATATCCCTATAGAAGTGATATACATTTTTAAAATAATATGAAAATGTGAATCTTTTTGCCAATCTGATGACTAGGCATAGACACAGACAAGTGATTTGAGATAATAATATCTTTCCTAACACAACGAAGATTCAAAAATTTACTCAAATCACATGAAGTATTTAGAATGTTGGAAGGGGGAAAAAGTCACTTATTTTCTTATGTGTATACTCTATCCAGTTCAAAATTGGAGGCGAAAATGATAAATTACCAAGAAATTGCTAGTTGTGTCACACCCTAAATTACATACTATCTTTGTCTTGATCATCATCCTCTGTTTACTGAACTAAATTACTTCCAGAAGCCAAATCATTTCTCAGTAGTAAATTAGGCATGTAGGGAGATACACTCTGTGTTTAAAATTCCTGGAAGAATTCCATGCCCTCTGTGTGTGAGGTGTGTTTTACATGGTGGGCATTCAAAGCAAGCTCTCCAAAGTCCTGCTGAGCTCTGCTCTAGATCCTCCCCAGACATTCTGAACTCAACTTGAGGAGCTGTCATCATGCCAGCTCTCAAGGATAGACCCATGACAGGCCTGAGAATGTTACTGTTTTACTGTTTTGATGAGCTTCTGCAAGTTGTGATCATAACCAAGTTCTGTAGCTTGAGCCTCCGAAAATAAAGAACAAGGTACCATACCTGCCAAAGAGGAAACATGCTGTCTGTGCTGCAGAACTTTGCCCAATACACACTTTTGGTGACTGACGTGCATTTGGATTAGAATAAGAAATGTTCACTACATCATTGATTCCAGATGTTTGTATATTTGTTGTCATGTAGACCTCTTCAAAAGTGGGGTTTTAATAAGGAAGACAGTTCTTAGCACCATCCATTTTCGACATGACTTCTCTATACATTAAAACACAGGGATAGAGTGCCAGCAGGTGGTGTGGTAGTTAAGGTGCTGGACTCCCACGTGGCTGACTGCAGTTCAAATCCTGGACCCAACTGCTTGAAAAATCACATCTGGCATGTGTGTGTGCATGCCCAAAATCCCGAGAAGAGAATGGATTTCTCACTTTCCCTTTCTCTGTCTCCCTGGCAAGGTCACTCCTCCTATGGCAAAACAAAACAAACCAAAAACAATCATATACATTTACATTTATTTATATTTATATGGATGGAGTATAGGGATAGGTTTGGGGATAGAGAAATAGAGAGAACTCGGAAGAGATTTTGGCTGTGGTATCACATGATCTAAATACTATGTTTCATTTAGATTGAATCATCATTGTCTAACGCTTATAGTCCCTGCTTGTCCTCATGTTCTTCTATGTCTTATCTTCTCCCAATCTGGGACCTCCCCAAAGTAGACTTACTCTACTTGATAGTAAGAGTTTTATTTGATTCTAAGAATGCCTTTCATTTTTCCCTTTTGTTCCTCCTCCCTAAGTTTCTTTCTCTTTTTTGCCCTCTCTTCCTTTTCTGACTCTTTACATTAATGTTCACAGGTGCAGGAAATAAGCTCTCTTACCTAGTATGGAATACAGATTTCCAAATGTCGTTTTTGGGAAATAAATCGAACTCCTGAGGGTTAAGCAAACGTCAGTTTGAACATTTAAATTGTGTGAAAATGAAGAGTACTAATTAATTTTGTTTGGCTGTGCGCATGTGGAAACCATCATTTTAGTGTCCAACATAAGCCTTCGGGCTAGTTTTTTTTTCCTTCTTTCTTCTTTCTTTTCTTTCTTTCTTTCTTCTTTCTTTCTTTCTTCTTTTTTCTTGCACACTGGACAATGGTTTCAATAGCTCTTACTACACCAATTAGTAACAGGCCACAGTAGCAAAATAAACCTTTTGTCTGCTACATCTGACTCTTTGCCCCATTTGTCCTCCCGCAGATCCCATCAATATGAAGAAGGAAACAGCCAGCCCTGGATGAAAACATGGGGAATACAGTTCTGGTTCATTCCAATACCTTTGATCCCTCTGACTACAGTGTCTCTGGATTCACTGTAACAATTTCTAGTGATACAAAAGCAGTTTTATCATCTGGTGCTTCTAAAGTCAAGAAGAAAGGGGAGGTCTATGTTTTGCCACCGCCTGAAAACTGCAATCTTGGCATCAGGTAGCAGATCACCAAGAGCCTGAGTTCCACAACTTGTTTTTACCCTTCTCAAAAAAATGCTTTCTTTATGTAACTTAACTGCTCAGCCCTCAGGGCAGCCAGCTGTTATACATGTTTGAGCAAAGGTCATGAAGGGGTGAGTGGAGCATAGAGAAACCTTTTAATACAGACTTTAATAGACTTCAGATCACTAATGAGAGTTACACAAACAGAACAATTTGAATATCTACCTCAGGGTGATATTTCTGTTACCAGCTTTCTGGTAACAGCAGGGATTAAAAACTAAGACTGTTTAAACATACCTGATTAACCAAAAAAAAAAAATGCATAAATATTTTGCACCAGTTTTGGATTTTGACTTTATTATATTTTTCATTTTGGATCCTTTTAAAATCTCTATTGAGAGGTAATTGACAAAAGTTGTATACCTTTAAAGTATATAATATGATGTTTCGATATCCTTTTACATTATGAAATAGTCACCACCAAGCTAATTAAGATTAACCTGATTTTGTATATTTCTGGTTTTGCATTAACAAAAAAAAATTAGCTTGTTTCATTTATCTCATCAAAAAGCAACCCAAAATCATTTAAACAACACAGAAAAGAAATAGACTAAGATGGAAAGAAATGGCATTTATAAAAGAATAACCTGCTATTAACTTAATTTTATGGAAAGTGTCTTATGGTATTATTAATTTGAAAGTTTTCAAATGATGTCAAAGTCACCATATTTAAATGTAAAACAAAATCTTACAGTGGCTACGTTTTTTTCTTTCTTTCTTTCTTTTTTTTGTTTTTTTTTTTTTGCTATCAGATACATGTGCTTGCTAGGAAAAGAGAGAGGCTCAGGGAAGATGGACACACTGCCACAATCCCTTCTCCTCCATTCTCCTCTCAGATTTTTGGGCACTCACACACATATATAACCAATGTTTTTTGTTTGTTTGTTTTTTTGTTTTTCGAGAGACTTTTGCTATAGGGTGCGTGTGCTCACTAGAGAGACACAGAGAGAGAGACAGAGAGACAGAAAGCGAGAAATCACCCTCCGGGAAGTGGCCACACCACAATCCCTTCTCCTCCATTCTCCTCTCAGGATCTTGGGCATGCACGCACACGTGCCTGGTGTGAGTTTAAGCCACCAGGTCCAGGACTCGAACTGCTGTTGACTACATGGGAGTCTAGCAACATGGCCATTATGCCAACTGCTGGTCCCCATGCCCAGTGTTTTTTAAGCTGCCAGATCTGGGGCTCGAACCACAGAGTAGGCTGTGTGGGATTTAGTCACCGTAATGACCACACCACCAGCTATCCCAAAGAGGGCTACTTTTAAAAAGAATGCCTAATATCCTATTGATACTTCAGTAGTATTTCAATACTTCAATACATGTGTACTTTAAATTTTATGTGTCATTTTTGGAAGCGATTCCATAATCTTGCGGGTGAACTCTTGCCACTCTCTGTTTCACACAAGAGACAGCAGTGACTCAGAAAAGTGTCTTTATTTGCTCCTCTTCATGGTGTTAGGGAAGAGTAGACCAAGGACTGAAGGAGTTTTCATACCACTGAAACTTCTCTGTAGATCTGAAATTCATCGATTGTTCAGTTTTTTTGTTTTTTGTTATTATTTTTTTTTGTCTTGTTATAGTAAAGCTACAGTGATCATAAAGGGAACAGACTATGAGCAGTTTCCTCTGAAGAAACTCCTTGGATGCAACCATGGCTATAGTAACAGCTGCATATCTGAGCTCTCTTCACAGCAAGATGGAATGAGTCTCGGTAGTTTATGAAACTGGAGGGATTATTAAGTGCCATTTCAGAAAAACAAAAACAGAAGTTCGGGGACACCTTCTAGCTGAAGTTTGCCAACACAGAGCAGTCCCATGCTCTTCTGACTCAGCCAGTATCCAGAGCCTCGCAGGGCACCAGAAATTTGTCAGCTGCATCGAGCTTGGCTCAACCCTGCTACTCAGTTGGCAGCAAATTGTAAGAGAGAGATTTAAGCCTTGTGACTCTCCACAGGAAGATGGTAAAGGGGAAAGGAGAGGAGTATGCTAGGCAGTGCATGCTTCTCAGATGAACACAAATTACAAATAAAAAAGATGACTATATGGATTAGCTTTAAAAAGAAAGACAGTACACGGATATACAACATGAGAAAACACACAACGCAAAACTTAAGAAATCTTGACGATTCTTTCATTCAAATTTATTTAGTGGCTTTAGTGAAAATACAATTGCTGGGCCAGCCAGGTGGCTTGGTGGTTGAGACAGCTGGATCCCACTTGGCTGACTGTGCAGTTTGAATCCCAGTCCCAGCAACATGAGGAGCATGCTGGGCACATGTGTGTGCATGCCCAGAGTCCCAGGAAGAGAGTGAAAGAGAGAGGGTTGAGGTGTGTTAATCCCCTTTGAAGGGTTCTTTCTCACTTTCTCTCTCTCTCTTTTTCATTTAGAAAACATTTTTTGCTATAGAATGCAAGTGCTTGCCAAAGAGATAGAAGATAAGAAATCAACTCTCCCCTCTCCCCCACCCCGGGAGGATGGCCATGCTGCAGTCCCTCCTCTTTCAGTCACCTCTAGGAATTTAGAATACACTTGCCCTGTGTGAATTTGAAGCAACTAGGTCCAGGACTCGAACCACAGTGAACCATGTGGGAGTCCAACAATGTAACTGTTATGCCATCTTCCATTCTTTTTCTCTCTCTACCTCTAGTGGGCACATGCACCTTATGGCAAATTAAAAAAAAAGATGGTTTTATTGAACTGGTCATGTAGCTGGAATTAAAACTAAAGACTAACATTTTGTACATTTTGTTTAATTCTGAAATATCGGGGATTCCTTAAGTTGAACTGTTTTATTTTGTCTGTTGCAAAACTCTTTTATTTATTTATTTTTATTATTATTTTTATTTTTTTATTCCTCCCCAGAGGGTGAGAGAGAGAAAGAAACTGAAAGAAGGACAAAAACCACCCCCAGTGGGTCATGGCCACACTGCAATCCCTCATGCTGCAATTCTTTCTCATTAATTTCTTCATCCCATAGGGCTTTGGGGCATGCACGCATATGCACCCAACATGTTTTTCAAGCGACTGAGTCTGGGGTTTGAACCAGAGTCAGCCATGTGAGTCATGTATGACCTGGGTCCCCAAACACTGAGCCTAGCCACTGCACCATGGAACTGGCCCTCTCTGCTCTTTCTTGGGTTTACATAGCCTTACTATAAATAAAAAGAGACTAAATGAAAGAAAACAAACACAATTCCAAATCCAAATGTCTTCAAAGAGTAAAAGCAAGACAGAAATTTCTCTCCATTGCGTTAGTATTTGTGCACAATTTTCTAGATAAAACACATTAAAACCGACACAAAATGTTTTAAAAATAATGATACAGACATAATAGAATGAATGGTTTGAAGGGAGTAGAAAGACGTGTACTCTAAGGAAACCACACTGGAGAAGTAAAAAAAGCCCTAAGAATCTTCTAGCCTAAACTGTGAGGGCTATTATCTCTGCTTATTTCTCTCTCAATGACATGGGGGGGCAAATCATGAAACCTCTTGTTTTCAATATATGTGAAAAAGAAGGGAGGGGGAACTAAAGCATGGAGACTGTAGATTGTGAGACACATTTCTTATTTGCGGTTCTACTATTATTATTTGATTCTATTATTATTTATCAATAGATATCTGAACCCTTATATTCCAATGACCAGAACTGTACAAAAAATGAATTATGGACAACATGATTACTTATATCTTCAAATAACGAATTACAGCATCCCTGCCCCTTAATGAAGCTACCTCTTCTCTTTTCCTGTAGCACAGTGTCACTGTAGTGTGGTGACCAGAGGTAGGGATTATTCTTATCACCTTCTTGCAGATAATTCCCGAAAGTCACTGTGTAGGAAGTGCTCCAGGGAGACTGCCCATCCTGACCCCATAACCCCTCACTAAGAAATCATCACATGCTCATGGCTCCACTTGTGCTCACCCTCACAATCTTTAAGTGTGTGCACTAAGGACATGAAGAGGGCATTTGCCGGGGTCCAGCCATTGCTTCCCAGACCATCTGAAAGTCCCTGATCCATTTTTGATTCCAGTATTTGGCGTCAAATGAAATCTATATATAAATTATTTTCTATAATCCACTCTTGATAACCAGATTTTCCACCTACTTTGTTCCTTTGCCGTATGAATTCCAAGTGCAAAAAATTAACTCAGCATAAACCTGAGAGCCTTGTTTGATGTGTGTGGATGTGTGTGTGTGAAGCACGTATGTAATACAAGAAATGAAAAGTTATTTTTTTAAAAAAAAACAACTAATATAAGAATTATTAGGATCTTGTTAGACTGATTAACTAGACCTACAGAAGAAATTCAAAAAAGGCTATTCCGGCCCCTTCTTGAGGCCCAGACAATGCCAATGTTTAGTGATTCCTGTGTTCCTTCTGCTCACGCCTTACGTGTACTTGACCCAGCAGCTGCTAATGCTGTCTTACCCTAGCAGCGCCTGGTTAGAGGGATGGTAATTAGTGGCTGGAATCTGCACCATGTCCCAAGGAAAATAACAAGGGGAACTATCCTCCTTTGAGGAAGATTAGACACTTAGAGGCATAAGTCCTGCAATGAAGGTATGGACGTATTGTGGGCACATACTTGGGAATGTGGATGTTCCCATCTTACTCCTGCATAGACATCTCAGACACAGATTCTCTGAACCAGAGGGCTGACACTGGTGGACCAGCCTAGATGGGATCTTAGCAAGTCTCTGCTCTCCTCACAGGTCAGGAATCTGAGGCTTAGAGAGATTCAAGTCATTCAGCCAGTTTAGCACAGATAGTACAAGTCTAATGTTGTAGCAAAAGAAAAAAGTTATATATTTAATTTTGCCACAGGGTGCATGGATTCCCCAGAGAGAGATAGTGAGAGAAGAGACAGAGAGAGAGAGGAGAGAGAGAGAGAGAGAGTGCACCTAACCTGGGCAATGATCATGTTGCAATTCCTTCTTCTCTACTTCTCCCTCCTTTTGAGATTTTTGGCCACGTGGACACATGAGCCTAGTCCGTTGACCAAACCACTGGCTCCTGGACTGGAACTATGCAGGCAGCCAAGTGGGAGCCAGTTGCCTTAACCACCATGCCACCAGTTACCTTAAGGAGAATTGTTTCTTAAAATTTTTAATAAGGTTTTGTGCTTCCTGTTGATCTTAAAATGTATTCATCCTCGGGCCAGCAAGGGGTGTGGTCGTTAAGGCAGTGGATCTCACATGGCTCACTCTAGTTTTTGAGTACTGAACCCAGCAGCTTGATAGTCACACCAGGCGCATGTGAGTGTGTGCCCAAAATCCCAGGAAGAGAAGAGAGGAGAAGGGATTGTGGCATGGCCATCCCTCTGGAAAGTGATTCCTCCCTTTGCCCTGTCTCTCTATGGTAAGCACACATGCCTTATGACAAAAAGTAAAACACACACACACACACACACACACACACACACACACACATACATCCTTTTCTCTTGAATTGTTGGAATCTGCAACAGAGATAAAATTCTAACTGTATCTCACAGGTGTTAAAAATCCAGTTTTCATGTGTATTCTTCCATTTGAAGGGGATAGCTGATTCTATCCTTGTCATCCTGAACTTTTTAGCATTCTTTAAGACATGATAAATTCGGGAACAAAAGGAACTCCCTCTGCATGACAGCAGCACTGTTGGGAGGCTGAACATGTACCTCTGACTCCAGGCAGAGTTATTATAAGAAAAACAGAAAAGGAAGGTAGAAGGTTTTAATTTCCCAGTGTTGAAGATCGTCTGTCAGGATGCGAGACAGACACACGGAACGTGCACAGACTTGCACTGCTATTCAGGGATGAACAGGGCAAGTGTTTCATCCACGCTGTCTTCAAAGCATTGCCTGGAATACAAAATGACATGGTGTTCTCTGGGCTACAATTCTGTTTGAAATGCCAAGAAAAGGCGGCAGGCTTTTAATGCACATTTGGGTGCCTTCAAGGTCCCCTTCTATAACCAGAATGGAGACTTTCCTAAGCAGCTGTCTACAGAGAACACAGCAATCAGGTTAAAATTCCATTATGTTTTTCTCTGGCTCATACTGTATAATTGAAGATATCTTCAAAACAGAAATAGACCATCTGTCTATATGGAGAAAAACAGCACGTGTAGACTGCAGAGAAGTAGAAAAATAAGAGAGTTACCATTCTCCAGTTAAGGAATGCATCAGTTTCATCTGTACAAGTTCTTGTCCTCCATGGCTCCTTCATAAGAGTCCACCTGTCCTTCTGCCACCCTGATCATCTGCTAAGCTCATCTGATCTTGCGTCTCGAATTCTCAAAATTCTTTGGATTGCATCTTGTTAGTAGATAATCCAAATTCAATTCTACCACCTTTCTCCTTTTCCCTCCTGCTTCTCAAGTCACTTCGCCCCCAAAAAAGGCACTTAAAAATTTGTTTCTTTTTTTTTTTATTAGTTCTATGGGGCTTGAAACAAGTTTTATAATTTTCCTATCCATTCTTTCAAAGTTCTTTTCATCCTTCAATGTCTAGCGTAGCTCTTACATCTACCAACCATTAAACTTCTCTCATTTTCTTGCATGAAATTCATATGCCTGTCCAGTGAAAACCAGAGACATGGGTGTGTTTCCCATGCAGATCCACAGGATCTGCTGCTCAGAAGAGCCCATGCTTAGTTTAATGCTGTGGGGTCACCATCTTCAAATTTGGAAAAGGAGCCCAGCTTTTCATTTTACCCTGAACTTGCAAAACCAGACTTTCATCTAGTAATTCTAAAGTTACCCGTGTTACATCTCTGCTCTAACAATTCTCATCTGCACCGTTGTTTTGAAGTTTTCCTTATGTATATCTACCCCCACTGGAGAGGAGCTCTGGGAAATCAAAGATCTCATTTGTCCAGTTCCTGCAAATGTTTTAGAAGAGCAGTTTGCACAGTAAAGATATTGATAAAAAGCAAGAACACAACTCAGAGTTCTTCCAAAGTATTGAGTAAACCCAACACCTACTGGGCTAGCCAGTTGGCACGGTTGTTGAGGTGGCTAGTTCCTACATGGCCAAGTAGTTCAAGTCCTGGACCTAGCGGCTGAGAAGGTGCCCTGGATGTGTGGGCGAGTGTGCCCATGGAGGAGAAGGGATGGCAATATGGCCATCCTCTCTGGGAGAAGGGGTGGTGATTTCTCAGTTTTTCTGTCTGTCTTTCCAGTGTGAACAAGTACACTATAATAGAAAACAAAACAAAAAACACAACACTTACTGAGAATAATAGTGCTATGGTCTGATGTTTATGTCCTTCCAAAATGTGTAAGTTGAAACTTCATCCCCAAGGTGCTGATGTTAAAAGGTGAGACATTTGAGAAGGGACTAGCCCATGAGGGCAGAGTCCTGATGAAGAGTAGTCCCTTTATAAAACTGATATGAGGGACTTTATGTGACCTTCCACCATGCAAGAACATGTAGAAGGCACCATCAGTAGGGAGCAATGTCATTTTCACACATAGCAAAAAACTTCGAAATGTTCTTATTGAAACCAAAGCCAAAGCAGGAAAAGTATTTTTCTATTAGAGTCCCAACCTTATGTTTATAAAGTCTGTGTATACACCCCTAGACTTTTTTTTTTTCAGATTTTTGACATAGGGTACGTGAGCTCACTGGAGAGACCAAGAAGGACAGTGAGAGACAAAGTGAGATATCACCCTCTCTGCAGGCAATGGGAAGACCACAACCACAAGCCCTTCTTCTCGTGCAAGCGGCATGAGTTTTAAGAGAGATTTTTGCTATAGTGCATATATGCTCACTGGAGAGACAGAGACAGAGAGATAGAAAGTGAGAAATCACTCCTGCCCCTTGGGGGTGGGGATGGCCATGCTGCAATCTCTTCTCCATTCTCCTCTCAGGATCTTGGGCACACAGACACATGCACCTGGCATGAGTTTTAAGTCACTGAGTTTAGGACTCAAACTGAGGTTGACTATGTGGGAGCCCAGCGATCCAAGCACTATGCCATCTGCTGATCCCAATCCACCAGTTTCTACTAAGAAAACACTTTTGACTGAATGCAAGCAATTTGCTAAGCATGCTTGCAAACTCTGTGCATTTCTTCAACACAAATGCTATCCTTGCACTTTCAAGTATTTTTTCAGTCATAAAACTTTATAGATAGAGGGATAAATGTTTAAGAGACTAAGAAACTCTAGGGAGAAAGGAATGTTATGGAATCTGCTGAGCAAGGGGATTGTGTAGAAGGAGAACCTCCAACAGTCTTGCTCTTCAGATCCATATGTAAAGACGGCCCGGGGTTTCCCATCCCCCAAGAGCTTTCATAAAGACATCACATTTGGAGAAATCAACTATCAAGGATTAGCAAAAAAGGACATTGTACTGAGCTGCATTCATCAGCAGGTTTTAGTTATTCTTTTGTTGTTAAAATTATATTTCTTTCTGCTGCAGACCTCATTTTTTTTTTGGCTACTTAATTCAAATTTGTATCATGGGTGAGACACAGGGTCTTTAAAGAACCTGTAGAAAAAATGGAATTAAAGTATAAATTTATTTTGGTGCAAAACATTTTGAAATCCACATATAGCTTTCTAGTAATACACACTTTTTAATATACTTTCTGGACAATGCATATTATCCATACTTACCACTCTTTGAATACATACAATGCTTCCTATGTACAATGTTTTCAATTTGCATTTAACACATCAAGGTGTTTTCAAATACATCATCTATATGCTATCGTACTGAGTATGCATTATTGTCTTTAGCACACCAGTGACAGTTCAATAAAAACTTCTTTGGGTCTGTCTTTAATGTTTTTAAGCTCATTAAAAGTCCAGAGGCTTAGATCTTTTTACTATTGTTATCTATCTAATTAGTTTTCAGTAAAAAATAATGCTTCTGCTTCCTCATTTCTTTTTTTTTT
>NW_006205757.1:201327-237803 GCF_000334495.1 Tupaia belangeri chinensis
ATATTATGTATATATTGAATATATATGTATATATTATGTTCCATATACATATTTTTATATTATGTATATATTAAATATATATATATTAAATATGTATATATGTAATTCTTAAATGAATCATTTTCCCACCTTTCTGAAAGGATATAATATGAAAAGATAAAAGGTTTGATTTTATACTTCATCAACAACAAATACTGATACAGCATCGGTCACCCTGCACATCAGACCAAGCTATCTAGATACTGGTATTTATTCTACATTTATGGAAAATTTCCTTCAGATACTGATATCTAGGCAACTCTGAGGACATGGTTCCTATTTGGTCCCACTCGGGTATATTTTTAATCCTAATCTTGGAGATTTAAAACTAGGTATATATGACTAAGAAACAGTAACCCTGACCAAGATATAATTTGTACATCATGTAAACGTCATTTTTTTTTGTTCGAAGTGGGGAATTTATAAAAGGTATTAAATCTCTTGTGTTAATCAATTGTTTTGGAAATAAACACCTTTTTTTTTTTTAACTACAATAATGAAGTTTATTTAGACTTCCACTTGAGGTAGTAAACAGATCATGTCATGAGGCAGATGAAACTGCCTTAAAAATGGATCAGCGGATGGTGTAATGGTTACGTTGCTGGACTCCAATGTAGTCGAAGGTGGTTCGAGTTCTGGACCTGGTGACTTAAAACTCACATTGGCCACGTGTGCGTGTGTGCCCAAAATCCCAGGAAGAGAATGGAGGAGAAGAGATTGTGGTGTGGCCATACCCCTTGGGGAATGATTTCTTGCTTTCAATCTTTCTGTCTCTCGGCAAGCACATGAGCCCAATAGCAAAAATCTCTCTAAAAAACAAAGAAAAAAACCCACTACCGTGAAAAGAACAGCTATAATTGCTGTATATACACATATTTATCATTGGTGAGCGAGTTGTAATCCATTTGCATCCATAATTTAAGATGATAATCAGCTCAGAGATTATTTTCCAACCAGACCCCTCATCTGTTACCTTGTCAATGCATCATTTGAAGGAAATCTGTTGTAACAAATAAAAATGAAACCTGGGCTTCTTTTAGACCCAGAATTAAAAAAATAAAAATAAACAGTAGCAATAAAGCTGAAAGTATGTTGTAAGAACCATAAAGGAGAGAAAAGAATTCTCATTTTATTCATTATCCACCTAGTACTGTTCTAAGTGCCAATTTAATTTCAATTTAATTTTCTCAAAACTAAATGACAGGAATTCTTATTTCTCTTTGTGGACAGAGAAACTGAAGCTGAAGTTAAGTTACTTCCCCAAGACAAAATTTGGTTTATCTAATTCTAAAACTTAAGTTTCTTTTCACCACAATATGGCAAGAATAATTTTACTCTTAAAATCGCTTCATATTGTTGGTGTACTAATGTTTACTTTTATAAGTAAATGCAAAGTACAATATTCTATATGTTAATACTTCAGTGGCAGCAAATTAAAAGTACTTATTTACCTATACATTAAATAATAGAAAAATTGCATTAATTATCTAGACATAATATGGGATAACTTCTACAACAACGGAGACAACAATTTCTCTTCCACTTTTCGATTCCACAACGTTAGCTGTATTTAAATCGAAGGTAGCAGCAGATCGTACTGAGAACCAGTTCGTGCCACAAGGCAAAGTAAACCGACCATATTAGAAGAAAGGTTAATAGTCACCTTCGCTCACCCCAACTTTTGGGCCAAGTTTATCATCACCTTTGAAATAGAGCCTGTACGATCAATTTCACATATCAGAGCATAACACAATCTCTACAGGGAACCCATAAAAGAAAGCAGAGAATGCAATAGCGCTCCAGTTAGGAAAAACCACAATTTTGGTGGTGCGTGGAAAATATCAGATTAAACCTGGTACCGGTATGGAGTCAGCATACCAGCTTCTCCCAACAGTCTGGCTGCAGGTCAGTCTTCTGTAACTCCCTGGAGTGAGACCTTACTTCTGCAGCATCCCTTGCTGGCAATACAGAATTGAAGAGGTGCTGCCTCAGGGGAAGCTTATGATTGGTTTCTTCAGAAGTGCAAAATCACACTTAGAAGAACCATCCTCTTACAAAGCCTACAGTATGAAAAACTCAAGAGGAATGAGGTTTACAAAATTTCATCTTTTCCTACTAATTGATTTCAAGTCTAGTAAAAATTTCTCTTATAACATTTTGTTGTTGTTGCTGGGACCTATAGACAGCATAATGGTTACGTCACTGGAATCCCACAGTGTCAACCTGTGCTTTGAGTCCTGGATCCAGTGACTTAAAACTCACACCAATCTGTGAGCACATGAGACCAAGATCCCGAGAGGAGAATGGAGGAGAAAGGATTGTGGTGTGACCATCCCCCTGGGAGGATGATTTCTCGCTGTCTCTCTGGCAAGCACACTTGTCCTATAGTAAATGCTCTCTCTCGAAACAATAAATAAATAAATAAATAAAAACAAAAGAACATTTTTTTTGGGCTTGTTTTGCTTTCCTTTAGTGTCCCAAACTTGATCTTCAGTTCTCAGTTACAGACTTACTCTCTTCTCCTCTTTACCAATTTTATTTCTGCACAAGTCTGTTTTAGTCATTCCTAGAGAAGCTTTGCTGTGTGACACCTGCATTTCCTGTACCCCATTGCTTTCAGCACACCCAGACGAAGGGCACAATAGATTTCTGTTTGTGTGTAGGAAGGTGGGAGTCTGGAAGATCATGTTAAAAGGGTCACAGTTTGTCAGAAGGTGGCCAACTCATCATTGACAGATCTCACATGTACGTTGGAAAGCCAAGAGATAACGTCATTGTTCGGGTGGGACGAGAGAGGGAATGTGACACCATGGGGTAGACCAGAAATCTGGGGGTCATGTGGTTAGTGCTGTGGATTTTTATTTTAGGTGGGTAGAGCTGTCATAATTCCACAGTAGCATTCAACAAACTGTTGAATGATGAATGAATGAGAAATCTGTTGATTCCATAAATAAATACAGACTTCTGCAGATCCCACTAGGAGAAAATCTTTCACTGCTTTAAAAAAAACTCAACAAAGCCTGAGTAACTAAGAGGAGCTGATATTTCCATGTTGCCTACTGTATGCTTGTGACCATGCTAGGTATTTTACATATCCTGTGTGTTTAAATACTGGTAACTGTCGGGCTAAGCATCTTACGGCAGGCAGACTTCAAGATGGCTCCCAATGGCCCCCACCTCCTGGTATCTGAGTCTTTGTGTAATCTCTTCTCACAATGAGAAAGGCTGATTTATGTAACCAGGAGAATATTTTAGAAGTGAAGATACATGATTTCCAAGACTAGGTCATAAATGTCATGGCTTTTTGTCTTGCTTTCTTTTGGATAACTCTGTGAGGGAAGCCAGTGGTTCTGTCATTGGAACACTTAAGCAATTCTGTGAAGCAGACCACATGTGGAGGACCCAAGACCTCCTGTCAATAATCAGACTGACTTGCCAGGTATGGCAGGAGCTATCTGGAAGCAAATCCTCCAGCCTCAATGAAGTCTTCAGATGACCTCTGCTCTAACCATTTCCTTACCTGTGATGTCAAAGAGAGATCCTGCTTCATTGATCCTCATTCTAGTTGAACTTGGACTACCCAGATAAGCTACTCTCAGGTTCCTGACCTGTAGTTGCTATGTGAAATATTAAATTTGTCTTGTTTTAGACCACTATAGTTTGGGGCCATTTGTTTTACAGTAGTAGAGAGCTAATACAAAACTTTTTACCACCCTCATTTTACAGATAAAGAAATGGAGACTATGAGAGCTCAAGGTACAAAAACCCAATACCTTTCTCGGTTGAGCACCTATCAGTAAGAGCGTATACCACGAAAGATGGAGGAAACAGGGCACAAAAACCAAGGAGGAGAGCAGAGAGTGGTGAATAAAGAGCCAGAGTTCATTTATTAATTCCTGCAAGTAACTGAGCATCTGCTATGTGCCATTCTAGGCCATGACGATGCAGCAATTGCCAACACAGATAACCTTGCTTGCCTTCGTGGAGCTTACATTCCAGGGAGAGATGACTGACTAACAGAAAACAAACACACCAAAAGGTAAATTATGAAAGAGGAGGGGGGGATTCATAAAGTTTGTGGAAAATTGACTGAAAGTATGAATTTATTCGGATACAAAAAGTTTTGAAGTCCCTGTCTAGCTTTTTCACAGCACAAAGTTTCCAAGAACTTTCTGAAGACCTGTTATAGAACAGAAGTTGGAGAAGGAGGTAGAGGGAGGATTGAGACCATGAGAAAGACAGCCTGCTGTTGACTCCACGCTGTACAACGCGTCCTTCCATCAAATGCCAGTGCTCTTTCTCTGATGCTGCCTGAATGCATCGCTCTGTTCTGAGACATGGAACTTATTAGAGAGAGATCATTTCTCTCTTTTGTACACACATGTATCTCATGTTCCAAGAGCTAAGCCTGGCACATACTTTACATTTAGTATTTATGACAGTAACTTAAAATTTGCAGACAAATAAAATTGTTAGGTGGATTTAGCTGCCTGAGAAGTTCAATGTTCTTTAACTGATTGAAAGTGAACATGTGAAGACAGAGGAATTCTGCCATTTGTCTGTTATTGCGGATAGAACAAAACTCATTGTATAATGAATGTGCTTTTCTTCTCAATAGCCAAGCTAAAAATTCATTCATGTATGCAAGATCTTACATTTAAAACTCAATGCACTAAAAATTCAGAAAGAACTTTGGACTCCTCCAGAGTAAAAATAGGAGGTATGGGGACCAGCAGTTACCGTAATGGCTATGTTGCTGGATTCCCACATAGTCGACTGCGGTTCGCGTCCTGGACCTGGTGGCTTAAACCTCACGCTGGGCACGTGTGCGTGTGTGCCCAAGATCCCGAGAGGAAAATGGAGGAGAAGGGATTACAGCATGGCCATCCCCCCAGGTGGTGATTTCTCTCTTTCTGTCTCTCTGGCTCTCTCTGCCTATCTGGCGAGCGCATGCACCCTATAACAAAAACCTCTAAAAAAAAAAAAAATGGGAGGCATGGTATGAGATTCCAAAACATATGTCCATGAGCCAAAGAAGATATTAGTATCATCATCCATATGTAAATAAACACATAAATTCTTAGTCTTACTCGAATCTATGGTATCTTCTAGAAAAATACCTACAACACAATTCCAGGAAGACTAAAGGCTTAACACTATGTTTGCAGCTACTCTGTTCAGGAGCACATGAGAGTCTCTTAAAGCTTTATAGTTTCAAAAAATGTTCTAAATTTATGCAACAGAGAACTTAGGTAGGCATTTTTTGCTGTTGTTGAACAAAGGGATTTATATTCTAAAATGTTAATAGTGAATAGAACTCTGGGACCAGCAGTTAGCGTAATGGCTATGTCGCTAGACTTCCATGTAGTAGACTGCGGTTTAAGTCTTGGACCCGGCGGCTTAAACTCACACTGGTTGTGTGTGCATGTGTGCCCAGGATCCCGAGAGGAGAATGGAGGAAAAGGGATTGCGGCATGGCCATCCCCCCCTGGGGGGTGATTTCTCACTTTCTGTCTCTCTGTCTCTCTCTGTCTGTCTGGCGAGCGCACGCACCCTATAGCAAAAACCTCTCCAAAAAAAAAAATAGTGAATAAAACTTCAAGTATAAGGAGATTTAATCCATCTGCCCCAAAGGGGAAGCCCCGAGAGGTGAAATGATGGTCCTTGGACGTGTTAGCAAGAGCGAGTGCTCATGCCTGGGCTTGACATGAGCTGTTTTAAAGTTCCATCTCATAGACACAGGCTTCTTAAAACAATCCAAATTCTGTCACCTATTATGACTCATGGGAGTAAGGCTGATTATTTCCAATGGGACTCCAATTTAGTGGCTCTGTCAGCAATAGTGCACAGCAATTTAGGACTTTGGATCTAAAACCCGATGATCAAGTCTCAAATACTGTCATTTTGTAGTTGGGCAAATTCACTGAGCAATTGGGTAAAGTATTTAATCTCTCTAAATCTCAGTTTCTTCATCTATAATAAAGAGATAAAAATAGTAGCTATCTCATAGGGTTTTGTGAGGATTGAACAAAAATATTGTGAGTCAAGTGTTAATATCCTTCTTAGCACATATATGTGACACACTAGCATTCCGATTGCAGTCATGATTCCCACGATCATCAAAATACTCTGAAGTCTGAGAGTTCTGACATGCTGTGCCTCATGAATTTCCTGTGAACACAAAAGACAAAAAGCAGCGTAGACCAGTTGTGGGCACCTGGGGCTTATGATGATATAAGGCAGAGAGTGATGGGAAGTTGTTAAAGGGCTTCATTTCCAAGCCACTTTAAATAATCTAAAGAACAGCAACATGCTTATTAGACAGTTCTGGATCATAAAGAGTCCCTTGTCTTCCTTTTCCTGTCACTTTGTCATTTCCAAAACCCTCAAAAGTAGAAATTCTGACTAATGTTCCTTAGCAGAAAATCCTGGAACAGTGATGGGGCCTCTATTAGGAAGAGAGAATTATGTTTACAAGGAATGGAACTCCCTTTATGGGACTAGGAACAGGAACACACGAATCTAGTGTCTAGCAAGAAGAGGTGACAAGATTTCAAGCCCCTAAGAGTCCATCTGATCCCAGTACACAGAGGCTGGAGGTAAGGATTCTAATGAAGATGAGTGATGCGTGCACATGCCGCAGGGAGGGAGTTAGGTGCTCAGACTTTGAAATGCAGGTATAGCCACAACTTCATTTTTTTAGTTTTAATTTTTTTGGGGGGAGGTTTTCTCTATAGGACATGTGCACTTGCCAGAAAGACAGAGAGAAACAGAGAGACAGAAAGCAAGAAATCATCCCCTGGGGGGATGGCCATGCCGCAATCCCTTCTCCTCCATTCTCCTCTTGGGATCTTGGGTGCACATGCACATGCGCCCGGCGTGAGTTTAAGCCACCAGGTCCAGGACTCAAACCATGGTTGACTACATGGGAGTCCAGCGACATAGCCATTGCACCAACAGCTGGTCCCTAGCCACAACCTTCTTATCCGAACTAAGAATCATTGGGATTCAAAGGGCATCAGTCCAGGAAACAACATGGGAGTGGATTTAGCAGGACTAACTAAAAACTAAATCCCTGGAAATCTACATGGAAAAGCTTTCCCTCCCTCAGACAGAACAGATTCCAGATTAAGCGTGTTGGTGTGTGCCTGGAAGAAGTTTGTGTGTGCGCAAACCTTACAGCATGCCTTTGCTTTTTGGAAGAGAGGTTGCTTGTCAACCTTGCATATAGAGTAAACCAAAAACTGGAGCAGGGAGACAGCTGAGCCCACATTACTCTTGAGTATAGAGCATTTGACTTCTTTGAAAGTTAAAGCTTATCACATCTACTATAAACAGTGAGACTCGTTAGCATACTATCGGTTATACAGGTGCTCAAATATGCGTTGTTTAGAGTTCGTTTAATGTGTCCAGTCATGAGTGAAAATGATTTACTATGAATATGTTCATCTTGCAATTATAACTGAAGTGGTATATCTGTACATGTTTGTGGTTAGCAGACGAGTGGCCTCCTAAATATGCACGTCTTCATCCCTAAAACCTGTGAACATGTTACAGTACATAGCACACAGGAATTAAGAGAGCATAAGAAATTAAGGGAACATGGTGTAATGGTTACATCTCTGGACTTCTCAGGTAGTTGATCACGGTTTGAGTTCTGGACTTGACGGCTTAAAAAACTCATGCGGGGCACATGTGCATGTATGCCGAAAATCCAGATAGGAGAATGGAAGGGAAAAGACTGCAATATGGCCGTCCCCTCCCCACCAGAGGGGTGATTTCTTCTTTCTGTATCTCTGTCTCTCTGGCAAACGCACTCACCCTATAGCAAAAATCTCTGATTTTAAAATGAGGAGATAATCTTGTATTAGCCAGATGTGCCTGATGTGATTACAAAAACAATTTTAAACAAGGTTAAAAACCATAGATGTCAGAATGATATGATGTCAGGAAGACTGGACTGGCTGTTGCAAACTTTGGAAAATGAAAGAGGCCAGGAGCCATAGAGTGTGGACAGCTTCAAATGGATTGTCCCCTAGCGTCTCCAGAAGGGAATAAAATGTTGCCAACCCTGTGAGTTTAGCCCAATACAACCTATTTCAGACATCTGACTTCTAGAATTGTAAGATAATATATCCATACTGCTCAAACCACTACGTATGTGGAACTCTTTGTAGCGACAATACAAAATGAACGCAATGGTGCATGTGTTTTTAAATCTTAGGAAAACACAAATAAGTTGGAAAAAGGGAAAGATTCTAGAGAAGCTTGATCTCCTAGTCTGAGAAGTTCCATCTGGAAATCAGATCCCAGGAGCCGTCCTTTTCAGTCCATTCAGCATCATGATAAAGACTTAGTTATCTGGTGTGCACTCTTCCATGCCTGCAACGGCCAGGACCACGCTGTATATTTTCCAAACAGCAACATTCAAAGCAACCGTTTTCGTTTAAGTGCTACTTTCTACAACCATTTGTTTCTCTTTTCGTTCTTTAATGTATTTTAATTAAAGGTAAGAAGAGAATAAAAAGAAGATGGGAGAACGAAGGCAGCTCTAATGCATGGGTGTAAGATACTGCAGTCTGCAGCCTTATGCTCAGTTTGAGAGTTGAAAAACAGTGATTATAGATATATTTCTAAATGAGATTCTACATAAATCCTAGCTTTGAATACGAGACTTGATGTAAGTAAAAAAAAGGAAATGATACTCACTGATTTCTTTGTGAATGCATGCTGGTATTTCTTGATGTTTAATTAATTCTAACGATCTTTGAATATAAGACTTGATGTAAGTAAAAAAAAAAGAAATGATACTCACTGATTTCTTTGTGAATGCATGCTGGTATTTCTTGATGTTTAATTAATTCTAACGATAAAAGCCTAAGTAATAAGCACTCATTCAGCAAAGAGACTGATCTTATTTTAAAAAGTATAAATCATTGTGCAAATAATGGTTGGGTAAATGCTTCCCGTTATTAGCGGCGGTAGTGATTTTGAACATAATATTTCAGTACACTGAGTAACTTGCCCTTGCCAAGCAGAAAGAAAAAAATTGTAAAATGAAATAATCAGGGTGAAATCTTAAAACTATACAAAGGAGAGTCCTTTTTCTATGAGGAGACAATCCTTTCTGTGGCTTTTCTGGAAAATAAAAGTAATACTAATTTCCTTAGGGGATGCTCTCCCGTGCTTAGATCAGCTGGAGTGTGCTCCAAAAAACCAAACTCATTTTAACATGAGCAAAAGGAAAGTAAGTCTACCTCAGATATGCTTACTAGGAAGAGGTCTAGGATGCACCCAGTACTCTGGGTCAATGCTGGTGTCTTCAGTTAGCACAGGCGGTCATAAAACCGGCTAGACACGTCACTGGGGGTGTGTAGAAGGCAACAGCAAAGCTAGGATCGACAATATGTTTTCCCTACCTCATTCAAATGACAGAGGAGACTACTTGTGGGAATTTCAGTAACTGTCGTTGTGTATTATTACCATGTATTACTAATAGCAATAATGTTCTTGCCTTATAACTAGTGGTTAGCTTTGTATTTTAAAATGTAGTAAGTCCCATGGCAGGGTCAGCAGGTGGCTTCGTGGTTCAAATTCTGGACTCTCACATTGCCAATTGCATCTTGGACTCAGTGGCTTGAAAACCCTTTCTGGCACATGTGTGTATGTGCCAAAATCCCAGGAGAAGATGGAGAAGAGATCACAGCATGGTCATCCCCCTGAGGGGTGATTTCTCACTTTCTCTCTCACTGTCTCGTTCTGTCTTTCTCCAGCAAGTGCACACGTACTATGGCAAAAACCTTAAAAAAATATGATTAGTCCCCTGGCTCCGTATCCAACCCCTATACAATTCCACAATTTCCTGATGTTCTTTTTCTCTTTCTACTGTCAATTCTACTTTATCCTTTTGGTACCATTGTGAAAATTAAGATTTCTACTGAATTAAGTTGAGGGAGTTTTTTTTTTTTTAATCTTATACAATACATATGTACATGTATTAAGGTGAAGCAAACATCTTCGTTTCTGTTAAATTATTTAGTGGTCAAAAGAACAAATAACACATGAGCTTAATGTTAAGAGTGAAACTATTTAGAATGAAGAAACTCGAAATTTGTTTTTGTTCCAGGCTACCTAGTCATATGGTCTACTCTAAGTTGCTTAATGTGTTTGAAACTCGTTTATGTATTTATGTATGAATGCTGTATTTGTCAAAAGGTTAAAATTTCCACTTATCTCACAGGTTTGTTGTGAATATGATGTAGGTTAGTCTAAGTTAGATATGATTCATTTCATGCCCAACATATCCAGGGTTTTTTCTTTTTTTTTTTTGCTTTTGTTTTTGTTTTTGTTTTTTCTCTGAGAGAGAACTTTTTGCAGTAAGGTGTGTGCACTTGCCATTCCTTCTCCTCTATTTTCCTTTCAGAATTTGGGGCACTTATGCACATGTGTTTGTCATGTTTTGTAAGCCACTGGGTCCAGGACTCAAACCGTGGTTGACGACATAAGAGTCCACCAACATAACCATTAGGCCATCTGCTGGTCCCACCAATGTATCTTACTCTGACCCTCTTCTTTCCCACTGGAACTGTAATTCGGTCCCTGTACTTGGATCTTAATGTAAGTGGGTCCTGTACTTGTCACACAGATTTGTTCGGGAGGTAGGCATGGCCTTCACTGGGCAATGGGCTATTAGCAGGAGGCCTCTAAGAGAGTCTGGAGAGTTTTGCTTCCCTGGAAAGGGGAAAGGCATGAGAAGACACTTTTCTTCCCGAGTTTGAATGCTGGTGTACGCGATCCCGATGCCTGGGATTGCCCCACCTATCCAGTGATGGAGAAGGCAATGCTGGGCACAAATACCAGCAGCAACTGCCACTCCCAGAATTACTGCTTTGTGGTAACCTCCTTTTGTTTCAGGACATTCTGGTATTTTCTGCAGAACCCTGACTCTAGTAGGAATTCATGGATTAATTGCTACTTTTTAAAATAAAACAAAATTATTATTGTATGTGCCAGGGGATGCATGTGCTCACCAAAGAAAGAAAGGTAGAGACCGAGAGGTGAAAGCAACCTCAATGGGGCATGGCTATGCCATCATCCCCTCTCCTCCATTTGTCTGCCCTGTTGGGATCTGACACATGCATACAGTATGCTTCTCAAACTGCTGGGACCAGGATTCGAACCACGTGGGATTCAGCTTCCTTAAGCATCAAACTATAGGGGTGGGCCATAATGAATGCTTTTCATACTGTTGTGTTCATACAGTATAGTGTGTGCCACAGTACTATGGACAAGAAGTATTAAGGTCCCAGACGGGAGAGAGAATTCCATGGAGAGAATCCTGGAAGACTTTGTGGAGGAGAAATCAATCTTACTGGACTTCTGTAGGTTTTATTCTTTGAGCGAGGAGAGGCTGAAAAAGGCACGTGGCAGAATCCTGCTCTCAGGGAGCAGATCCTTCCTTGCAGAGTGATAACAGTTCAAGCCTCCGTGTCACAGGGAGGAGAACAAATGAGAGGAGTGAAAAGTGAGCGCTTCCCCTCAGGGCTGCAGCCTCCCCTCTCACACAGCTCTGGCTGGGGTGTTGTCAGTGGATGATCTAGGCTCTTAGAGCAGATGCAGCCGCAGGTTTTGTTTGGCATAATTTAAAAGAATGCCTTGATAACCAATGCTAATAGCTTTAGCACATAAATAGTTTTGACTCATGTTTACATTATTTTCTTGGGGGGGGTATATTATTTTTTTTAAGAAAAGTGCATTAATTTAATTAGCAGATTGTTAAACATACACATTGGCCAGGATTTATTCGGTTGGAAGTTTATTGATATTATTCATGCTAGAGAGCCAATGTGTGCAGGTGCTAGGGGAGGAGAGATATATGGGCAACACCTCTGGCCACACTGCAGTCCCCTCCTCCAGCCTTCAGCTTGTCAGGATCTTGGTACACATGTGCACATCTAGCATGTTTCAGGTTGACTGGGCTGGGGGCCCAAACCTGTGGTCAGCCGTGTGGCTTCCATCACCGTAGTTCAGTACGCTCTGTTGTACCACAGAGGCTGACTGAACAGGGTTTATTTATTTATTTTATTGTCCAGCATAGAGATTTGTTTCAAGGGGCACAGCCAGTTTTTAAAAAATAACTATGCTGGGAACCAGCAGTTAGCGTAATGGCTATATCACTGGACTCCCATGTAGTCAACTGCGGTTCACGTCCCGGACCCGGTGGCTTAAAACTCACGCCGGGCGCGTGTGCGTGCGTGCCCAAGATCCCGAGAGGAGAATGGAGGAGAAGGGATTGTGGCGTGACCATCCCCCCTGGGGGATGATTTCTCGCTTTCTGTCTCTATGTCTCTCTCTGTCTGTCTGGCGAGCGCACGCACCCTATAGCGAAAACCTCTCAAAAAAAAGTAATAATAACTATGCTTAGGACTTAGAATAGCTGATCGAATAGGACCTCTAAGTTCAGGGAATAGATTTAACAGAGGGAGAATGGGGAGACATTTAGGAGCAGAGAGGTGGGGTGCATGCAGCAGCCATCCCTCATTTCTCCACATATGGGCTGGGCACAGCTGCTCTCTCTGCACTGCGACCCAGACTTCAGCACAGAATGGTCCCCAGGGCTCAAGGGCTGACGTTATAACACAGAGCCCTGCAGTGTAGGATCAGCCCATCCCCACACCACCCGCAGGCTGGGGTGCCTTAGTTTCTCTAACAAGAAATATAGGAGGAACCTTGAGACCCAGGAGTATAGGCCAGTAATATCACATTGGCTTTTGATACTTTTATAGTAGTACTTGGCTGGACTTGAACAAACCCAGAAATGGAAAAGGTGGGCTTTGATTATAGCTGCATGGTATCTCATCACATCATCTAGTTTGGGGCATTTTAACTCTTCTTCAACTTTTTTTGAGATGTTTATCTTCTTAGGTTTTTCTTTCTTTCATCTTCTTTTTTTTAAAAAAATAAAGATTTATTTATTTAATTTGTTGTTATTATTTATTCATTTTTAATTTGACGAGAGAGAGAAAGAAAGGGAAAGCGAGAAAGCAAGTTCCCAGCCACCACACCACCTCTGCCGGCCCCTCTTCTTAGATTTTTTTTCTAATCAACATTTACAGGATGGTCTTCACTATTCTGATGAATGTCTATTTCTGACAAGTACATCTTTGATTACCGTGAGTAATTACAAATGAAAATAAAAGGAAATTTCAGTGTGCCTAAGAATAAACAGGGATGTGATAGTCAGTACATGCTGTGTTATTAGGGCACATTATGGTTTTGTTAGGTAGTTGTATGAGATGATAAAATCAGGTCCTCTTCTTTGGCCAGTGGGTGAACTGTTTAAAGATACATGTCAATAAGAGGTACAATTAGGATGCAATTTCATTCTGCCCTTTGCCAAGACCATGCCTCTTTGTTTATAGCTCTCAATTCTTCTGTACTCGCTGCTTACCCCATTAGATAGGGGATAGAGAAAATAGAAACAGAAAAAGTAAAAAAAAAAAAAAAAAGTTTAAATTTAATCTGAATTTTATTTTTAATCAAAGGAGATCAGAAGGTGTCAAGTACAGAAAACCATTTAATTGTGGTCTAAATAATTTCTCAAATATTGTGCATCTTAAACACTCAGTGAAAGAAAGGTTTGGTGATAAATTAGGATAAAGACAAAAAATACTCCTCTTTTGTTTGTTATAACCTAACTACTTGTTAAAAATTAAAAAAAAAAAAAGATGTAGCAGCTACTCATTGCATATCTACTATGAATCAAGTCCCAAACCTAGTGGATTGGAAAACACACTGGGCACGTGTGCGTGTGCGCCCAAAATCTGAAAGGAGAAATGGAGAAGATGGGACTATGGGCTGGCCAACCCCTACTGGGGAGTGCTTTCTCACTTTCCTGCTTTCTCTCTGGTGAGCACATGTGTACTCTGGCCGCTTACCCCCCGAAAATAAATCAATAAAAAGTTATGGTGCCCGCCTTCACTTGACTATATTGGGTTCCCTATAGTCCAAAGGATAATTTTTCACGGTATTGTGAAACAGATGAAATGGTTATTAATTTAAGAATAGAAAATATGTATTTGCAATCAATGCTTGCTTTGTAACACTGATAATTAAGGTACAAGATAATTAATGACTGTACAAGAATAATCAATGTTTAGTTTAAAAGGATTTTCAAATAAAGACTATTTTGGACTTCAAAATTACTGTTGTTTAAATTTTAAAAATTAAATACATATAGTGATAATGGCATGAATTCCCTTTTAGTTTTTGGATTGCATTAGTTTTGAAGGCCCTATGAACCAAAACTCTTAACTGATCTCAAATATTTTCCATCATATTAAGAGCTTTCGGTAAAATGGAAATCATCTGCCTTTAATAACATAGCTCTGAGCGTGCAGAGTACACCTAAATTGTATTCACTCATGATTTGCTACAGAAGTTTGATTAACTTATATGCTTGCTAAGCTTTTTCTTGTTAATATAAATGGAACAAATTAGTGTTCTAAATAGAAGGGGAAATCAAGTGGAGGAAGCAACACAAATATCCTAGATTATCTGGGCTGTTTTTAAATGCTTTGTTTCTTCTCTTTAATTAAGTTAAATCTCTTTCTATAATTAAATTAAAATGGTCGTACCTGAATAATTAAATTTCCTCAAATATATATGTTCCTTTGTTAACATCTAAATGTTACAGTGTAATATATACAGTCAAAGTGTGATACAAAAACCTATTAAAGGAAGTGGAATTTTATGCTTTCAATCACTTCCCTCATCCCATCAGACTTAGCTGTAATAATATGAAAATAGAATTTCAGCTAACTTTCATGTTCTTACACAGTGATTTTTTTTTTTTAAATTCTGGAGAATAAGATTACATAATCCTTGTTTTCTGTGTTTTGTACTCTCCGAACTTTTTAAACATCAAAATATATAGTTTTAGAATTTAAAAGGAACCTGTCTTATGTTGAAAACAGTCATTTTATTATTAAAAGCTTACTAGACTGAAGGGGAGTGCTTATTTTGTTTAATATTGTAAACATGTTACTCGTTAAGGATGACTCATTAGGGAAAATCCAGTCCGTATCCCTGTAGGGTCAGGTCTGGTACTGCAGTGGGTGGGGTAGGGGAAGCTCAGGGACGCTGGTGTGGGAATGCGTGAGTTCAGGCCCAGTTCTGCTGCATGTTACCTATGCACTCAGTCTTTCCCCTTCAGTATCCTCTCTTGTAAACGGTGTTCAAAGCATTAACAACCTTGGGACCAGCAGATGGTGTAATAATTATGTTGCTGGACTCCCATGTAGTTGACCGTGGTTCAAATCCTGGGCCCGTCAGCTTAAACTCATGCCAGGTGTGTGTGCATGTGTGCCCAAAATCCCAAGAGGAGAATGCAGGAGGAAAGACCGTGGTGTGGCTGATCCCCTGGGGGTGACTTCTCCCTTTCTCTCTCTCTCTCTCTTCAACAAGAACATGCTCTTAGAGCAAAATCTCTCTCTCAAAAAAAGAGAATATGCAGATGTATATATATAACACCTCATAGGGATACTGTGAGCATTCAATGAACTATTACATATAAAGTCCTTAGAACAATGTGCGACACACAGTGAGCCTCTGGATTGCTGTGTTAGATAGTACTAAAGGAGACGTAATATGAAGCACTTTAGAAGAATTAGGGTCAGAGGAAGAGAGTTACGAATACATATTAGAGAATCACGGGAAGCACCCAGTGGCATTTTCCCAGGTCCCTTTCCCTGGGAGATGCCACCGTTGCAGATGAGAGGCCAATTGAGCATTTACCCTGTGCGCTGAGGTATGTGTTGTCAGCCAATTCGTGAGTGCTGGACACAAACAGATAATTTAGAAAAATGAAATACAGTCAGCCAATTAGCAATGAAAAGTCTTCAAACTTACTATTTACCAAGGAGTGGCAAATTAAAGTAAGGATCGGATATGGTTCACTTATCAAATTAGCAAGTATTATAAAATAAAGGTTAAAACCCAGGGCACCGAGAGTCAGAAACACGTTCATCAACACACTGCTGATAGGGCAGAAGGAAACTAGCCAAACTCTTAGAAAGCAATTAAGCAATATGCAGGGAAAACAGACAAATGCTCAAGACCTTTGAGTTAGTAACCCTCTCTTTTAGGGAACTTTGCTAAGGAAATAAAGAGAAAGAATTATGACACAATATCTATAATGCTACAAACCTGGAATACTCTAAACTTCTAACAATAGGGGATTCGTTTCATACACTGGGTACAACCATGTGACGGGTAGTGTATAATCTTTGCAGGAAATTGATAGATGACTTGGGATGACTGAAATGTTAGTATTGTGCAAGTACTTTCCAAGTTCAAGGTGTGGATGTCGCTTCGTACCCAGGCTGCCCCAGGTAGGGCTGATAAATTTGAGTAAATAAGTGAAGTAATCTGCCCCTGTTTTCCTTTAGGAGCATAGCTGCTTGCAGGGGCTTCTGTCCTGTTTCTCTCTAAGGACACAAACTTTCTCTAGAACCATGTCCTTTCTGCCCATAGAAGAAAGCCTGCTTCACCTAGCACTGCCAAGGCAAGGTTTAAAGTCTGCCTACTTCTGAGATTCAGGGGGGAAGATTATTTGGCTATCACACTAAGTCCCATGTTCCAACCTACATAGTCTAGCAGTAAAAGAAATATATTTATTTATCTCCTAGTCCTGCTTAATATCTCTTTTAAGAACAAATGGTGGGAAAGAAAAGTGTTATATTCCAAAGGACTCCTCAGACAGGCCAACATTTGAAACTGCCCATAAATAAGAGCTACAAAAGAACTTATCACATATTATAGAAGTTATTTTAAATCCACACATATTTATTATCTCACAGCGTCTGTGAGGCAGGAATACAAGCATGGCTTAGCTAAGTACCATGATATCAACGTCTCTGACAAAGTTATCGTCAAGGTTGAGCTAGGGCTGTGGTCTTATCTGAAGGCTTGATGGGGGCGAATTAATTTCCAAGATCATTCATGGCATATTGGTAGGATTAAGATTTTTGCTGGCTATTGGCCTGAGGCCTCCCTTCCATCTTTGCCACGTGAGTCTTTTCAGAGGAGAGCTCACCATACGATGGCTGGCTTTCCTCAGCATGAGTAGAGAGAGAAAGAGAGGAAGCTCAGGAAGTGGTTGCTTTGTAACCATGTCTCAGAAGTGGCATCCCTATCACTTCTGTCATATTCTGTTTCCCAGGAGTGGGTCACTAGGTTCTGCCCATACTCAAAGGGAAGAGATTACACTCTCAGTGGGAGGTGAATACCAGAAGATGAAGGAGGTAAGGATCCCGGGGGGTGTTGTAGAGGCTGCACATCCCCAAAATGCATCTTTACCACAAGACAGGCATATAAGTGATCTCATTTAATCTTTATAACAACTCAATGAGTCAGCTAATGAGATTATCCTATTTTTAAAATGAGGAGGCTGAAGCTCAAAGATGTTAAATATCTGACTTGAAAGCTCACAAAAATTGTTAAGTGACTCACCATGGATTGGAATCCTGGCAGTCTGTTTACAGATTGTGCCTACTTAGCTACTCAGGAAATATGGGAAAACTTAAATTGCAGATATGTGAAGACATTTCAAGTCCCAAGTTTTATTAAAAAGCACATACGGAATGGGTGAAAGCATGTGAAATGCTTAAAAAAATTTTAAACCTTTTAGTGTATGGATTATGGGTGTTTTTTTTTTCCTTTTCTTACATGTTTACAATTATTTTCCAAAATGCTGTTATTGATTTCTTATCTATCTAATATGGGAAAAAGTCATGAATGAAAAAGAAAAAGTGTGTCCTTACACTGTCTACACTGCCACACCAAGGACGTGAAGATGGGCATGGTTTTCTTTGAAAGCAGGCAATAAGGGGTGCATTGCCTATGGAGAAATAAAAATAATAATAAAATCTACTAAAATAAGTCATCTCTTTAATGTCAGTTAATTCTAAACAATACAACGGATACCCTTCCTTCCCGAAAAGAATTCCTGTGGTATTATTCCCGTCCTCCCCTTTCCCCTCACCCTTTGACTAATCTAGGAATATAAAAATGAAACTAAATAAATCCCCCTTACACACAGACAATTATGTCATAGAGTGCTAAGCTCTACCCAAAAATTATAAGAAACAGTAAAAGAGAGGAAGCTATACTTTTTTTATTTAAAAAGAAAAAGGCAGGACAATCAATGAAAGACTCTCCCAAAAGGTGACAAATTAAACAGAGACCTGAATAAATAAGGGCGTAGGTATAATATAGAAGTCAATATAGAAAAGAAGGTGTTTGCTGTTGCTTACTATTTTTTTAAAATGTTACTGTTTATTCATTTCTTTTATTTTTTTTTAAGCAAAAGATTTTTGTTATAGGGCATGTATACTCACTAGAGAGACAGAGAGAAATAGAGAGACAGAAAGCAGTCAACCCCCCCAGGGGGAATGGCCACACTGCAATCCCTTCTCCTCCTTTCTCCTCTCAGGATTTTGGGCACACGTGCCTAGCAGGAGTTTTAAGCCCCCATGTCCAGGACTCGAACCGCAGTTGACTATGTGGGAGTCCGGCCCATAACCATTATGCCATCTGTTGGTCCCTGTTTATTCATTTCTATACTTGGTCCGTTAGTCATTTAGTTCATTTATCTTTGTTGCGTGCCTATTAGGTGCCAGCACTAGACAGTAGGAATTTAAGAGTGAGTAGAACGGATTACAACCCTTCTCACATCTCTTTTCACATTCGTTTTGGAATAGAGAACACCATTGCTAATCGATGGACGACTGAAGCACATACCAATAATTCTTAATTGACAAATACTATGCAGGAAATGTGCAGGCTGCTGAGAGGGTAGAAAACACCCTGAGAGGGTGGAGGGTTGTTAATGAATAGTCTGCTGTGGAAGTTATTGAAATTATAGTCACCTGTCACCAATGACATTTATTTGAGAAAGATTATATAACAAAAAAGAGAATTAGGGTCAAAAAGGAACATTGAAGAATTCAAACCATTAATAATCACGAACAGAGAATGAGGTGCAAGGAAGACTGAGAAGGAGCACAGAGAGGAGGAGGAAAGCCTAATAATATAAAGAAAGCTCTTCCAGGTGGAGAGTGAGTGGGCACCACTGTTGAACAGAGAAGCAAGGTCGAGGGAGTCGAGGAGTGAGAAAGACTCCTCAGTATTTAGTGATCTGGGTATTAGTGAACCTCGGGACGGTCTTTACAGCTTGGAGGGGGTTGACTGAAGAGAGAAGAGGACATGAAGATCACTCTGTAAATAGCTTTTGAAAGATGTTTAGGTGTAAAGGAGAAAACAAAATAGGTTTGTGGCAGAAGGGAAAAGTGGAGTCAGAAAAAGGTCTTAGATGATTTTTTTTTTCTTTTGTACATACAGGAGGAACTATAGTTGTTGAAATTGTGAAGATTTCAGTCTTGTAGAGAGGAAGAAGGCTAGCTGAGAGCCGGGATCAGTAGGAAAAAGGCTGCCAGGTCTGAGAAAGACGTTGGGGACAAATCTTTGAGAAGCCTAGAAATCAGTGAATTTCCTTCACGGTTTTATTGACAGTCCTTTTCCTGTGTATGTGTGCGTGTGTGGTTTTCTCCCAACTTTTAAGTATCAACATTTTCAAACATAAGTTTCTCTTTGCTTTAAAAACCCACCAAGTGTTGGGACCAGCAGATGGCGTAATGGTTACATTGCTGGAGTCCCACCTAGTTGAGTGCAGTTTGAGTTTCGAACCCTGGCTTAAAACTCATGCCAAGTGCATGTGTGTGCCCCAAATCCCAAGAGGGGAATAGAATAGAAGGGTCTGTGGTGTGGCCATCCCCCCTGGAGGGTGATTTCTCGCTTTCTGTCTCTCTGTCTATGTCTCTCTGGTGAGCAAACACGCTCTGTAGCAAAAACCTCTCTTAAAAAACAAAACCCAAAAAACACTCCTAGTGGATGGACATGCATGTGTCCAAAATCCTGACAGGATGGAATAGTGAAGGAGAAAATATTGTGGAGTGACCACACCCCCTTGGGAAATGCTTTCTCCCTCTCCCCCTTTTGGTCTCTCTTTCTCTACAGAGGTCACATAGCCTCTGGAAATTTAAAACACCGAAAAACAAGAACAAAAATAACAAAGGAACTTCCAGCTGTTTGCTAACTGGCTCAGGGGATGGACGGTGTTATCGAAAGACGCAGAGACTCATTGGCAGGCTTGGCGTTGGGGAGAGGAATGGTCAGAGCCGACTTTCTGGACGAAGAGTTCAATCAATTGAAAATGACGAGACTCATGGAAAACACACATTCAGCATGTTTTTCAAGAGAACTTTTAAAATGTTTTAGGATGTAGAGGCTTAGAAGTTGGGAGCACATAACGCAAACATCACACCCAAAGATATTTCATTACTACTCTAATTTTTAAGAGCACTTTTACATAAATTCATTGTTTTTCTCATGAAAACCTAGTAAGACGGTCAGGACTTGCCAAGGTGACTTGTCCATGAAAGCGCGATGTCAGTTTTGTTATTTCCAGTGCGTCAGGAGACCCAGCTCGAAGTGCCATGTGTGCATTTTTCTTTTTAGCTTATTGTACCTTTCTAGTCTTCCCCATACATTAGTAAAATCATAAATTCCATAGCTTGAAATTAGGTTTTGAGAACGGTAAAGAAAAATACCAAGTACGCTCGTGAAATACACGTGCAATGTCTTCTGCACGAATTGAAGTACGTAAACGACTGCCTTGTATGCTTTCTCAGGGGTCTGCCTTCTCGATGCAGCTTGCCAGAAATGATTCTGGGTGACAGAAGCTCCGGGGGAGCTGAGTCTCTTGGGCTCTGGAGGCCCCTGTTTCCGATTCCTAGAACGCTCCTCATTACTGCTCTCACCCCCAAAACCACCTTGACCTCCACTCATCTGGTCAGTTTCAATCGACTCCTCAGATTTTTCTCCAGAAAGTCTCCTCTGATCACTCCTCTTCCCAACTCCAAGACTGCATCAGAGTCTGTAAGCCTTCTGATGGCACGGTCTCCATATCACCTCTTAAGCCAGATGTCAAATGACTGAAAGCTCCTTTGTTTTGTGTCTTTGTTTGTTTGTTTATTTATTTATTTATTTATTTATTTATTTATTTTTATTCCCAGAGGGTGTGTGAGCTCACCAGAGACGAAGAGAGACAGAAAGAGGGAGAGGAGAAAGCACATACCGAGGGGTTATGGTCGCCCTGTAATATTTTTCTCCTGGTATCTCTATCCTGTCAGGATTTTGGACACACACACACACACACACACACACACACACACACAGAGTGTTTTCAAGTCCCTGAGGCCAGGATTTGAACCTTGGTTGGCTATGTGGTATCCATCTCCCTTAACCACCAGGCCATGTGGGCGACCCTAGAGTCTTCTTAAAGATAAATGTGTCTTAATCCCTATTGAAGGTCCGGTGCCTAGCACTGCCCTGTGCCAGACACATTTAGCATCTGAATCCAGGACTCTCCTTGGCGCATTTTTACCTCTTTTAAAAAAACTCATTTTGTTTCCCATTAGGACAAAGTAATAGTACCTAACTCAGAAGGCACTGTAGAAATTATTTAGTGTTTGTAAAGCACCGATTTATCCTCATTTGATTTGAAAATAATTTTACTTTAAATTGGTGTTTCTCAACCAGAACAGGGACTATTTGGCAATACCTAGAGACATTTTTGATGGCTACAGCTGGGGGGGCGGGTGTTACTGGCATTCATGGGTAGAGACCAGGGGTGCTTCTGAATACGTACAATGCAAAGGACAGTGTCCCACAACAAAACATTTCATGATTAATAAAGTGAATAATTAATATTAATATAGTGAAGAAGATGAGAAACTCTGCTTTGAGGCTATTTTCAGCCCTTTTTACGTGTGTCTGCCATTTTCTCTTCATCGTAACTCATCATCCCTTAATTACTGGGCACCCTTATTTCACAGAGCTCCTGCACTGTTTGGTAGTGTAGCTGGCCAAGCATGGTTGTCAGTGGGACTTAAGTACATAAGATAAACCCTTTCCAAATTTTGAACTGATACAGGAAAATCAGCCATGATGATGAGAGCCAAAATTGCTTAATACTAGTATTCGAACATAATCAAATACAGAATGTCTTGGAAATGTATTGAAAGAAATGAATTATCTCTAAAAGTTAAATTCATTCTTTTCCATTGCCCTAAACTGGGTAAGAAACAGAAGCAACAGAAATAATGAGATTTAGCTTATTCCTTCTTTCTGTGCAGATTGTGTAGGGCTGGGATTTACTTCGGAATGCTACTGCTGTGTAGAATTTTCCAAACAAGCCTGAGACTATGTGCTCCAACTACTCCCAGCACTTGAGAATGTATTTTATTTGACCTCTGCTTGTATGAGGAGTTCAGCTAAATCTCAACGCACTTGAAGACAGGTCTCTCTGTAGTAGATATGTTTGAATCCTGCCTTAAAGAAATTGCCTTATCATCTTGCAGTTATTTAACAGCTACTCTTGAATTTTTCAGCTCCATTCTAGGAATTGTATAGAACTTCTTTTTTTCACACAAGGCAATATTCTATCTGTGAGGGTTGGTTATTCCATTACAATCTCCTCCTAGAGATTCTTGGAGTATTTTTCTTTCTCTCTTCATTCCTCCTTCGACAACTAAATATTTTAAAAGAGAATGCTCGCTGCTTTAAACCACACTGAATATTTACCTGCTACCAAAACTACTGTTTTTTTTTTTGTTGTTGTTGTTGTTGTTAATTACAACAAAAAACTCTAGTATCTGTATTACAATTAATCTAATTTAAGCAACTGGCCATATTGGTCAAAATAGTAGCTTTATTAGTACACATAGAGGAATAAATAAAATACAAGTGTTGGAATCTGGATTGTGTGTTCTCTTTCCACATTTCTAATTAATATCCATGTAAATAATGAAAAATAGAGAGGAAACTGAGAGAAGAGAATGTTCAGTTACAATGGGAAATCACAGAGTTGGATTTATTCAGCAGTTTATTCTTGTGTATGATGGAATTTGGTTCTTTCTTTTTCTTTTTTCTTCTTTGAAAAATTTTATTGTTTTTATCAGAGGGTGCATACATTTGCCAGGGAGGGAGCCAGAGGGAAAACAAGAAAGAACCTTTCTCCCATGGAGAATGGTCATGCCGAAATTCTTTCTTCTTTGTCTCTCCCTCTTTTCTGGATTTTGGACACATACGCACATGTGCCTGGCATGTTTTTCAAGCTGTTGAGTTCAAGATTCAAACCATGTAGTCAGCCATATTAGATCTAGCCACCTTAACCACCAGCCCATGGGACGGTCTAAGATTGAGTCAGTCTCTTTTCTCTGCCTACCATGAGTTCAGCTGGTCCTAACACTGGTTGCTTTCATGCTAGCAAAGTGCTCAGCCCTAAGCTTTGATCCTTGCATCATATAGATTAGAAGAAAGGAAAATGCTTTTTGTTTTTGTTTTGTTTTGTTTTTGGTAGCTCTAAAAGAATGAGAAAGTACTTTTTTTTTCCCAGAAATCGCAGCAAAATTTCCCTTGTATCTCATTGGCTATACAAAAGTGACCTATACTCATTTCTAAAACAAAGTCTGGCTGGGGTCTAGTTCAAACTGATCAGTTTAGCACTTGATAATGGAGGGAATTTAAAAACAAAAGGATAGTATTATTCAGATCAACTCGACCAGTCCATTTTTGCCCTTGGAAGTGGGTGGGCACTCATGTTTAACAACAGTTGCCCAGCTACCGGCCAAAGACGAGAATTCACCAGAGCAGGCCTCAGACTTACTTCACTTCATCTTTCCAGATTAGAACACCTTTCCTTACACATAGTAGGTACTCTAAATGTTTGCTCAAGGTGAGTGAAGTAGCAGCCTTGAAGTATATCCTGCTATTAAGCTTGTTCCCCTTCGAAGATTCTAAGATCATTCACTGAGCATCTACTTCATACCAAGTGTAGAGCACCCCCATCACCCCCATGCCCTGGAATAAAATGTGAATGACTCAGTCCCTGCTCTTAAGAAACTTGCAGTGTTCTAAGAGGGAGAAATCTATGTACATAAGCCATATCTTTGTTTTGTTTTTGTTTTCTTTTTCTTTTGCTATAGGGTGCGTAGGCTTGATAGAGATAGACAGGGAAAGTGAGCAATCATCCCCTCAAGGGGGATTGCCATGCAATAATTCTTTCTCCATTCTTCTCTGGGGATTTTGGGCATGCACACACATATACCTGATGTGATTCTTCAAGCCTCTGAGTTCAGGTCTTGAACCATAGTCATCCATGTGGGAGTCCAGCACCTTGAGCCACTACACAATCTGCTGGCCTCAGTAAATCATTTCAATAAAATGTGACAACACTATCGCAGAGGGCTGCAGGAGTGCACAGGTGAGGCACTAACTGGGATGTTCAGAGATGAGGAGACATCCCCAAAAGGCATCTCTGTGGGGATCTGCCAAGTTTATAGGCTTTACCAAGAGAAAGAGGGAGTGAGAAGGGACAGGGAGAATGGTTCACTTTGGAGAGAGATGCAACAAGACACTGGAATAATGCCTGGAATTTGCTCTACGAAACCTCACTGGACATAGTGTGATATTATCTATGTTATGTTGTGGTGGTCAGTTGCTCTAACTAGCAACACACATCTTGGGGGTATTAAGGCTGATCTATAATGAGGAAGCTAATTTTTCAGACGAAGCTCCTGCACATGTTTCAGCTTTTTATCATGCACTAACACCAGAAAAGCTGTTATGAGGCATCATTAATCTTAGAAATGAGTATTCATTGATATCTAATATTTTCACAACATTATAGCAAATACCATAGACTGGGTAGCTTACAAACAACAGATATTTATTGTGTGGTTGGGAAAGTAATGATACATTTTTGCACAGTAAAACATAGAAAAATACATCACGATTTTCCTGACAACCTAATATTTCTCACAGTTTTGGAGGCTGTGAAGTCCAAGACCAAGGCGTGTCCATTGAGGGCCTGTCTCCAGGTTCAGAGACGGCGCCTTCTCACTGTTTTAACTTGGTGTTAGAGGCAAGGCAGCTCCTTGGGGTCTTCTTTTATAAGGCACTAATGCCATGGAGGAAGGCTCTACTCTAATCACTAAAATGCCTCCCCAAGGCCTACCTCCTAATACTAACTTGGGAGTAAAGATTCAACACAACTTGGGAGTAACACGAGCATCCAGGCAACAGCAAGTCCTGAAACTAGAGGATTGCAAGTTAACTTCAGAAATGGGCTTGCACTGATGAAATTAGTGGTGTTCAGGAAATGTGACCTGGTGAAAATATTTTGGTGGCATCGCAGTCCTTGTAAGAATGCAGTGAAAGTACATGCAATTCACACAGCCTGACCTACTGGGATAGTGCTTGAGGCTTGACTCATCAATGATTCTGTTCCAAGTGTTTTTCCACAGAATGCCAATCGTCTTGTTAACTGGATCTTGCCTGTAGCACATGGTCACTTTCCCTCCAGAGAACTCTCCCCTGCAGTGCAGTTACACCCAACAAGACAGGAAACTGGGACTTCACATTAGCACACACGGCATCTTCCAAGGATTTTTGAAACCGTTAGCTGATTCTCACTCACCTATCTATATCTATTGTCAATCGTTACTTTTTAAGCGCTAATAATTGTTTGTGTAGAATTGATTTAGGATAGTTTTTTTTTAAAGGGGTTTTTATTTTTTATTTTTAATTTTTTTGTTATAGGGCACATGTGCTGGACAGAAAGACAGAGAAAGACAGAGAGACAGAAAGTGAGAAATCACCCTCTGGGAGGATGGCCACGCCCTAATCCCTTCTCCTCCATTCTCCTCTCGGGATCTTGGGCACGCATGCACACGCGCCTGGCCTGAGTTTTTAAGCCACTGGGTCTGGGACGCGAACCACAGTCGACTACATGGGAGTCCAGCGACATAGTCATTACACTAACTGCCGGTCCCAGGACATGTTCAAAGAACCCAGAGTCAAAGGAATAGATGCCCTAACCAGACACCCCAGCAGTTCAGAATGGGAAGTGCTTAACATGTGAGGTGAAAAGAAAATGAAAATGATGTGGCACGGAGACAAAGAAAGGTTACGTTTATTACAAGTGTGGATAGTAGGTGTCAAATGCTGCAAAAAAGGAACAATGTAAGAAATAAAATATGTGCCTAAGATCGAACAGTATGAGGATCACTGATTGCCTCGGTGAGTGGAGGGCAGTGAGGTGAGGGGTGTGTAGAAATAATAGTCCATAGGTGGTAGCTCATAGTCTCCCACCCTTAATCAAACCCTAAATTGCACTAGACCCACTCTTAATCCAACCCTAAATAAAATCTATGTTCTCTATTGTTAAAAAACTTTATGAGCTGTTAATTAAAACACTAGCCCCTCTCCCTTTACTTACATATAACACGTTTTCAATAAAAACGCACGATAATTCCTAACAGTTGTCACTCCTCAGAGAGCGATCTCTGAGAGGTGTCTGGCAAAGGACATGCATGAAAAGGCATCGAGGCCTTTGTCTTCTGTTCACCTTCACCGCCTCTGTCGAGATAACCCACCCACGCCGAGGCTGGACCCTGGCATTCATCTGCTTGTGTGAGTTCTTCCACACCACAGTATCGGAAGAAATCTTGGATTGGCCCAACATGGTGATTTGGCCTGATGAATGACACAAAAGGGGGAAAAAGGGCAGCAAAGACAAGAATATTGGTGAGAGTATTTGATGTCATGTGATTACATGGAATCTAGAGTAGATAGACATAGCAGAGTTATTGAGAGACTGAAGTGTTGATGAAACTGAAGAACAGAGTAGGAATAATGGATATTAACCATCCTTCCTATGGGGTGGTATGTGCTGGGGAGAAGTGGCTATGAAAAGAATGGAAAAATCATCTTTTGGTGGTCGAAATCAAGTGAACCAAACCAAACCAAATCAAACCAAACCAAACCCCATGTGTCTCCTAGTGATATTCCCACCTATTAGAAGCAACATTCCCGAATACTTGATGAACAGGAGTAATGGCCACCTAGCACTAAGCGTAAGGCCTGCTAATAGAACGCACAAGATTACACTCTGGGCGCTGCACCGAAGACCTTGGAGGCGGCCATTTCTTTGGTTGGTTGCCATGGAAGCCAACACCCACAAACTAGGACTCAGAGAATAGTCTTTCCAAAGTGTGAAGCAGCCTGCTTTTTCAGGCATATTTCTCACCCTTTCCTAATTTATCCCACCTACCCCTCCCACCCACCTCACAACTGCAAGACAAGAACAGGCTGAATTCTTTACCACGTCACACTTTCACACACGCGACCTCTCCTCGCTCCTGCGTAGAATGCCTTCTACCATTCCTCAGCGTTGGACACCTGGCAAATGTGAACATATTCTTTAAGCCTCCTCTCCAAAGTTCCTTTTGTATGGAAACTCCTTCTCTTTCCCAAAAATCACTTTTCGCTGTGGTAGTAGAGCCTTACTGCAACGTAAATAGGAACATTCTCAACATTGCGTCCTTACTGTTCATGTCTTTATCTCTGTCTGGTACTAGACTGTCACCTCCTTGAGGGCAAGGATTCCATTTGATTCACACTGGTATCCTTCTTAGCCAGTGCTAGATACATATATTCAATGCTTTTGTTTTCTTCGGTTTAATGGATGACATTTGTGTTGTTTAACAATTATCCCCCAAAGATGTAAACCACTCTGAAAAAAAAAACACCATAGGCAATATACATGTTTCTAGTGATACTCTCTCATGATGCTAATAATAAACTTACCATGAGGCTATGGAAGGAACTTAGGAGGACAGAGTATGGCAAGATGGTTAAGGGCAAAGTGACCGGAGAGAGGTAACTGTTTCCCATTTTATAATACAAAGGAGACATGACTAACTGATCATGACACTTTCCCACTGAGCAAAGACTAAACTTAAAAGTCCTTCTCAGCAAAGCCTTCCAAACTGTCACGACTAATAGTCTGGAGCTGGCATGTGGGATGAGGGTTATACGTCACCTCAATGAGTGTTCCTCTTCCTAGCAGTGATGGTGAAGGACATTCATTCCCTCTGCCTTTGGCTCACTGACATTGTTCTAAAAAATATGCTCCGTTTCACTAATAAGTAAAAAGCAACCAATTAAATTTATACCCAAGTCTTAATTATAAATCATTTTATCTTCCATTAAGAATATATTTTGATTTTGGGAAAACGTAGAAACCATTTCATGTCTTAATGAACAGTATAGAAGAGTAGTTAAGTATTTCTGAGGTTCCTTGTATAATACTGTCCACTTCTAAATTAAAAACAAAACAAAAAAAACCCCAACAAAACAAACTTGGTATTTCGTGCCCTATTATTGCATTATAGTTCTTCATGTCTACGCTGGTCGGTAGTTAGGTAGAGATACAATTTTTGAAATTTTTGAAATTTTTATTTATTTATTTATTTATTGGAGAGCTTTTTTGCTATAGGGCACATGCACTCGTCAGACAGAGAGAGAGACAGAGAGACAGAAAGCGAGAAATCATGCCCCCCCTAGGGGGGATGGTCACGCTGCAATCCCTTCTCCTCCATTCTCCTCTCAGGATCTTGGGCACGCACGCACACACGCCCGGCGTGAGCTGTAAGCCACCGGGTCCAGGACGTGAACCACGGTCGACCATGTGGGAGTTCAGCAACATAGCCATTTTGCTAACTGCTGGTGTCCACAATTTTTGAAATTTTATGTGTGTGTTGGGAAATCAGTTTTCTCCTTGAGTCTGGATACTTATGTATTTCTTTTGTCCTTCGACCTTTTTTTAATCATTTGATAATTTCATGTCTTTAATTTTTTTGTTTTCTTTTATATTTTCCAATTTCACAGAGTTGGTTTTTTTTTTTTTTTTTTTTTTACTTTTTGTTTTCGATTTATTCAAGTTTGTTTTTTAATCTTTCCACTGAATGACTTGTTTCAGATATTCTATTTAATTATTTGGGAGATCCTTTGTTCTCTGTTTCTTTTTTATAATATCTTCTTTGTGTTTCACGGATGTACTATAAATTTCCTGACGCACAGTAATTCAAATTTGTGGTTATTTTACTCAGTGATTGTTCTCTAAATTAGCTTTCTTTTCTCTAGAGCCAGCTAATCTTTAATATTGACTTTTAAAAATTTATGTTTGGAGACTCTTAATGTATCTGCTGGATGGGTCAAATTTCATTCAGGAAAAGAGAAATAACTGGGCAGTGCTTTGCAGGAAGTAATTGAATACAGGAACCAGAGGCTTACAAAGTCATTGGAAGCTCTGGTGGCACTTTTTAAATCTGGGAGTTGGCTCCTGGTGTTCAGAGAGTCAGCGAGTACAGGCACCAGAGCGGTGAGTGACTCACAGCAGAGGCACGCATGGCAGGTGCTGGCAACGACTGGCCTCCCTGCTTTGCTGAAACCCATCCGCCTCCCTGCCAATGCCTGAGCAAGGCTTCTCGGTCTCTACTGCCTTCCAGTCTTCCTGCAAGTGCCTCCTATCCAGACAGTCTAGGAAAGCAGTTTCCAGCCTTCCTGTCTCTGCATTAAAAGAAACAGCGATGTTGCCCAGATGCTAACAGGCAACTCTGTGCAACTGCTAACTGATTCATGATCAAAACAGAAGGGCAGGAAAGGGCTGTGAGTTCCACTTGCTGCTCTGTAGGCATGGCGATTCCTGGCGAGGCTTCCTGCCCTACTGGAGAGTATTAGGGGAGGCACGCAGTGCTGATTAGGAGATTCTCTTTACAGTAAATGGGTAAGAAGCGGGCTGTCAAGTGCAAATCCTCCAAGTAGGAGAACAAAGGAAGAGTTATTCTGGAATGTCAACATCCCAGTGCAGAAATTCGGCTTTCCCAAACGATCCCCTTCAATTTATTTAGAGAAGAACTCTGGGGTTTGGCACTGAGGTACTAGCAGCTTTTATTTGCTTTCTGTTTGGGAGAAGGATTGAGGGATATAAGTGCTGATTAAATTAATCTCGCTCTCTTCACTTGCAGGTTGGTCTAAACCTCGGCCCTCAGCAGCACTTTCGGAGTCTCCAGGCTTTCGGACCACCATTTCCTTAGCCTCCCAACCAACCGCAGGATGGCAAGAGCTGGGAGGCCCTGTCCCTCTGACTTTCAGAAAGCTGTTGCAATGACTCCTTAACGCTGACTGCCCTGCCCTCTCCACCCACCATGTCTCCTATCAGTTGTCTCACTGAAACCTTAGGGCATGCAGGAGACCAATGCATAGATCCAATCTGTCCTTTAACTTAAAACATCTCGCCTGCTTTCTGGGCTGAGTCTCTGACAGGGGCCTCTATCTGATCTTTGTACCTGGTCTTCCTTAACTACACAGGGCGTGTGTAAAACTGCTCCCATCAAGCCCCAGTGCCTTCTGGACTGAGACGCTCCCTCTGTCTCTTTGTAGCCCTGGAGGACTTTATTCTTTTCTTTCTCCCTCCCTGAGCTCCAATAATCCAGCAAGGCCAAATGAATTCCTGTTTCCTGCACTGAGGCGGATCCAGCGAATTTAGGCGTTCTTCCTTTGCTGTTGTTACACGGCAAGAGCAGGTGTCTCTATACTAGAGAACCTACATAATTTTATTATGTAATTATTCATGGGCTCTTATTAATTATATAATGCCTTACTAGACTCCAAAATTTACTTAAGACATGCCACCCTTACTGCAATGAGATTTAATCTGCTAAAACCAGTGTCCCCTAGGGCACAGCGTCTCTAAATATATGGTAAAATAGTAATGAACACCCGTACAATTTATGGATTACATGAAAGTCACATTGCAGTCAGCTTATCTCTCTCTTTCTCACACACATACACACACACACACACACACACTCAGACACACACATCTTCCTTGGGATGATATGTTCATTTTTCCTTTTCTGAATCTTCCAGAGAAAATAGCTGACAAAGTCAGGGAAATCGAGGGACATTGAAAAGAAATGGAGGTTCAGGACCAGCAGTTAGTGTAATGGTTATGTAACTGGACTTCCATGTACTCAACTGTGGTTCAAGTCCTGGACCCGGTGGCTTAAACTCATGCCAGGCGCGTGTGCGTGCATGTCCAAGATCCTGAGAGGAGACTGGAGAAGAAGGGATTGCAGCGTGGCCATCCCCCCAGGGGAGTGATTTCTCACTTTCTGTCTCTTTGCCTGTCTCTGTCTTTCTGGCAAACGCACGTGCCCTATAGCAAAAACCTCTCCAAAAAAAAAAAAAAATGAATGTTCAGCTATTCAGTATAGTAAGGAAATGATGTGCATAGGAAGGTGGATTCCACACGGCCAACTGTGGTTGGAGTTCTGGCCCTGGTGTTTGTGCACCCAAAATTCTGATGGGATGGATAAATAAAGAGCTTACTGTGTGACCACACCCCTTTGGGGGATTCTGTGTCCTTTTAGCAAACAAAGGGCCCTCTGGCCATAAAAGAAAAAAAAAATCAAATAAGCTTCATTTGAAAAAAAGAAAAAAGAAATTGAAATCGAATTTTCAAAAGGTACTGATAATTGATCCCCATTCGGAGATTTTTCTCCTTTTTATTAATTTTCATCAGTTGTGTTTATTTTTACTTGTGGCACAGGGAGTGTCAGACTTCTGTGGTGTGTGGTAACTGAATGGGCGTTCTTATGGGGATTTCATAGCCTGCTTGCGTACATTAACATAATTTTAACAATTTTTACATTTACGCATGTTCTGTGTACTGTCTTTAATTTTTAAAAGAAAGAGCTGTCTGTTGGGAAATAGTGAGATAAAGCACTTCATTCTGATGATGACTGGAGAAAGAGGCGGGGTTAGTGTCTCCAGTGCTAGACAGAGTACGAATCTCCTACCAGACGCTCTATGACGTGGCCATGAGCTGTTGACAGACTCCTTGCATTGCTGAAGTCAAAGTCTTTCCTAGAAGCAAACACCTTTTCAACACTAATCCACATTGAAAAATGGAAAACAGAACAAAACAAAACGTTTTTCCTGTTGTTAGCTGGGCTACTCCTACATCTTTGAAACCATGATTTTGTTTGTTAGGAAGAAGCTCCCTGGACAGCAACCCGCCTTCCCTACAGTGTTTGAACACTGACCTGTGAGCAATAGATGTGACATATTAAGAATTATTAAAGACCAGGGGGCAGCAGATGGCCAAATGGTTATGTTCCTGGACTCCCTCACAGCCCACCACAGTTCAAGTGCTGGACCCTGTGGCTTGAAAATTGTGCCGGCCATGTATTTGTGCATGTGCCTTAAGGCAAAAACCTTAAAAAAAAAAAAGAAGAATTATTAAAGGTCAAAGGCATACTTTGGTTACTTTTCTTATCTTATGGCCTTATCAGGTACCTAGTGTTATTTGCAAGCTGCCAGGTCTGGGACTCAAACTGTGGTCGGCCATATGGGAATTCAGTGCCTTAACATCATGCCACCTGCTGACCCCTATATATAATATTTTAAAGGATGAAATGCTGCCATATAAATTTTGTGCATTTTATGTGTATACTCACTTAGCATTTATCTATAACGTGAACAGAAATAGACTATATATAGTATTAACATGTTTCTCTTATGAAAAAAAAAGTGTGTTTCAATTGCTTGCCAATGCACACTTGCCAGACAGAAGCAGTGGGAAAAAGAAGGAGAAAGCAAAGCACCCTTTATGAGGCATGGTCACATCATAATCCCTTCTTCATTTCTTCATCCGATCAGGATTTGGGGTACACATGGCAGTATGTTTTTTCAAGTTCCTGCAGGATTTGAACTACCATCAGCTATGTGGGTTCTGGGTCTCTTAACCATGGCTACAAGCCAGCCCTATGTGACTCTCTTATATGTCATGCAATTTAGAATTACATCTAGATGTTTGCAGAAAGTAAGCTAAATCCCTTATTGAAATGAACACTAAACAGTGTAACTCAGGATTATCACCGGCCGACACATAGTTGGGGTGTGTGATAGAAAGCATGCAGGTGGTTGAAATGGGTGGAAACAATGATGGACAATGAAGATACTTGGTGGACATGAACTTGATTGAGAATTTAGTGAACCAGAAGTGAAGGAACAGAAGGAACTGGAAAGAAATAGAAATAGAAGGATATCTGATTAGTTAGTGCTTTATGCAAAAACATCCAAATCTTTTATTTTTCTTTATTTCTGGCTGCTGCTGTAGAGCTCTTTGCAATACATAAGTGGGCCTCATTCATATGCTTCAAGTTCTAACACTGAATGTTACAGACCAGCACTGTGCAGTAGAAATTTCTGCAGTGATAGATATCCTTTATGTCTGCTCAGTCTAACAAAGTAACCATGAGCGATCTGTGCTTACTGAACACTGGAAGCATGGCTGGTGTGACAGAGGAATTGGATTTTTATTCTGATTTAATTTTAACTTATTTAAATTTAAATAGCCACATGTGATAATGGTAAAATAAGACCTACCATACACCAAGATGCAGCGCCAAAAGCAAACATTTCATTCAGGTTTTAAAAATAACCTTTATTTTATAAAAGGTAATCTATGTACGATAGGAAACTGGAAAACATAAGAAGCAAAAAAATGAAGTCCTCTGCAATCACAACCAGCTTACAGTTGTTTCATTGAAAAATATTTCAGTGGAAGATGCATTTCGATGAATAGTGGTCGGTAAAAAAGTAAGGCAATGTGAAAGAGATTTGATTGGATTCCTGGTAAGGCAACTACATATTCATGAGAATGAATCTAGCACAAAGCAACAGGAAGGGGTCAGCCTTACAGTGTAGTGGTGAAAGAAAATGGATCCCACATGGTCAATTGTGGTTGGAATTCTGACCCTCGTGGCTCGAAAAGCATGCCAGTGTGTGTGTGTGTGTGTGTGTGTGTGTGTGTGTGTATGTGTGTGTCTGCTCTCAAAGTCCAGACAGGATGAAGAATGGAGAAGAAGCTACTGTGATGTGACCAAGCCCCGTTGAGAAGTGCTTTGTCCTTCTCTCTCTCTGTGTCTCTCCGGGAAGCACATGTGTCCTCTGGCAATTAAAAAAAAAAAAAGGCAGCTGAAACTATACATTATAGTAATAACTTTAAAGAAAATTCCACATCATGATCTGTGTTCTAAAAAGTAAATCTATCATTGAGAGCTAAGTAGCTACAAATAGGTGAACCAAAGCCACAACCCTATGGCTTTCGTATAGATTGGATTGTGGTGGTTGTTCATTCAATCTAAAAGGTTAATGCAGTAAATCAAATTTCATCTCTGATCAACCTTGTAAAGTAAGTTTTTGTTTAATTTTAAAAAAGTTACACATACATTCTGAAGTTCCCGTCTTTGCTATGATGTGTGTGGTCCTTCCTTAGGGGTAGCACATTCTCCTTACCTTTTATATTTGATATTGTCTTCTATTGCTAATATTTGCATCCTGACACATGCTATCTTTGAGAAAATTGACTTTAGTCAGCAAAAAAAAATACATTACTGTGTGGATTTTTAAATATATATCTAACAGTTCAATCCAGGTCTAAACATTTGTGATTTGTATGTGTCCGTGTGGTGGTGATGGCACGTTCATTTAGGAAAGAAGATAGAAATGTTTTGTTTGTAGAGTCTTTAGTTAATAAGCTGGGTTGACTCTAACTACAAATACTACTACAAAAATGAACAAGATCCAAGATGATATAATAGGTTGTATTCTAAAAATGTTTATGGAACCATGGAGAAACTAAAAATCTACATTTGGAATAGAGAGAGACGTTAGCTTCTGAAGTCCTGAATATGCTTCCTGATTGTGACTAAATCTATGACTATGGTTTGAAAGGATGAGAATTACACGCTTGATTGTCCTTTCAACCATTAGCTCTAAATTTCTTTGCAAGAATGTGCATTGAAAAAAATCTGAGCACTTGTGTACTGTTGGTAAGAATGTATAATGGTGAAACCTCCATGTAACACAGCGTGGCAATTCCTCAAAAAATAAAATAAAATTATCAGTGACCTGCTTCTGAGTATATACACAAGGGAACTGAAAGTATGGTCTCCACAAGATAGCTGTACCCCCCCCACGTTCAAAGCAACATTATTGAGAATAGCCAAAGTGTCGAAACAATTCAAGCGTCCATTGATGAATGAAGGGATAAACGAAATGTGATACACATCACTAGAATATTATTTGAATATTATCCTTAAAAAAGGAAGGACATTTTGGGAACCAGCAGTTAGCGTAATGGCTATGTCGCTGGATTCCCACATAGTCGACCACGGTTCGTGTCCCGGACCCGGTGGCTTAAAAAACTCACGCCGGGCGCGTGTGCATGCGTGCCCAAGATCCCAAGAGGAGAATGGAGGAGAGGGGATTGCGGCGTGACCATCCCCCCTGGGGGATGATTTCTCGCTTTCTGTCTCTATGTCTCTCTCTGTCTGTCTGGCGAGCGCACGCGCCCTACAGTGAAAATCTCTCTCAAAAAAAAAGGAAGGACATTTTGACACATGCCATAATGTGAAGGACCTTCAAAGACACACTAAATGGAGTAAGTCAGTCCTAAAAGGACAGCTATTATGTGAATGTAATTATACGAGGTAACTCGAGTAGACAAATTCTTAGAGACAGAAAGTAAAATGGTAGCTGTTAGGGTTGCATGAGATCTAGGCTGTGCCTGGGAGTTAATCAAGCATGTAGACCCCGTTAGTATCTTTTTTTGAAGAAATAAATAAATAGACTTTAAAAAAAAAGAGTTATACTTAAAAATGGTTGAGATGGTAAATTTTATATTATGTGTATTTTGTCGCAATTAAAAAGAAAACACGGTTCAGTATAGTGGAATTTAATATTATAATACATTCTTCTCCTATCATTTTAACCAATAAAACTTCCCACTCAGTTTCAATGGCATGTATCTGGTAAGAACTTATAAAGGAAAATAGAAAAACCTATAAAATCTAATGATTCAAATAAATGTTTTTCGGAAGCCAATAAAAGTATTTTAAAGGAAAAAAAAAACCTGTTAAGAAGAAATGACACTGGGTTACCTCATTCTTAACACATTGGGTAGTAAGAATAAGGTTTAATATTTCAGGAAAGCATATGCATTTGAGAAAAGAATCTCCACTGTAATCAGCAATTCATAGAGAATTTTTAAAAAGGCAATACACAACCTCCTTCAAAACACACACATAAAATATTCACGAACACGTTAAGAGCAGTTCTCAAATTCTTAGCACTGAAGAGATGAAGTGAGAATGTTCTAACGCTTTATTTGCACAGCTCCTGCCTACACAGTCTCAATCTGCATTTGCATTTGCAAGTGGCTTTTCTTCTGAAAAACAATTTGTATGTTCCACTATTTATTTTGCATATTTCAATTCCTATTGGGCAGGCATAGTAGCCAGTTCATGGTACATAACTATTCCCCGGGTGCCAATATTTGCAAGTCTTATCTGGTAACGTGAAATGTCCCTTTAGTCCACTGGTTACCATTCTACTCAGCA
>NW_006205757.1:237834-249637 GCF_000334495.1 Tupaia belangeri chinensis
GAAACTCTTGTTAAAGGCTAAGGAGAGACCTCTGTGGGGTGAATTGAGTGGTGTGGTGTGTAGAAAGCTTTCTTATCTTCAGTCCCTTGCAGGTGAAGTGCCTCTGGAAAGTCTTTTTCTCAGGTTACACAGTGAGTTTCGGTATTTCATGGAGTGATCTGAGGTGTGGAAGAAGAAAGCAAGCCAGAGCCTCTCCAACGGTTTCTATTGTAATACACTACTTCATGGCTTCCATAGGAGGCCCTGCCAGCTGGTTTTCAGGCAAGCTTGGCATATTGGAAAGAGGAGGGGTTTTGGTGAGAAGGCCTCTCTGGGTTTGAATTTGGTTCCTTTGTTTAATAACTTTGTGACCTTACTCCAGGTAACTGGTGTCAATGGCCTGCAGCGTATTCATCTTTAAATAAAAATCCAGAAAGCTCTTCTTGTAAGTTTATAGTGTAAATTGCAGGAGATAATATTGGAAAGCTGAACAAATGGGAGCTGCTAGCTTTGTTTTACTCCTATTGAGTCTGAGAGGATATGTAGGGAAGGTGAGATGTTCTTACAAACTTCAAGAGAGACCCATCAGCCTTAAGGATGAGAAAAAAATCACAGAGTGGGATCTTCCCTCTCTGTAGCTACTGTCTCAACCTTCGTGGCATCAGGGCCTTGTGGAAGACAATCCCACTGCAGACAGGGAGTGGAACTGGGGGGTTGGAGGTAGGGTGATTGTCTTTGGGCTGACCCAGGTACACCTCATCCACAGTGCATGCATGCCACCTGTTTCCGGCACGACCATATACAATGAGGCAAATACACAGCGGAGTTCACACTCCCGTGGGAATCCAGTTCTGTGCTGATATGATAGGAGGGGAGCCAGGCAGCAGTACCAGCGATGGGCAGTGACTTGAGGTGAAAGTTGAGGGGGAGCGGGTAGTAGTGTGGGTGGGAGTGTGCGGACTGGGGGTGGCGGTGGGGTGGGGGGGTTGGGCAGTAGGCCGTAGACTAGCACTGGTCCATGCCCAGCCCCCATAGACTGACACCAATCTGCGGTCGGGGGAGTTGGGAGCCTCTGGTCTACAGCAGTCAGCAGCCAGACAGATTTGGAGCTTTTAATCACAACTCTCATAGCTTTGGAAACGTGCTGAAGGCAAGATTGAAAAAGGCAGAGATCACTCTCTGGAAGTAGGTTTATGTCAGGGACTAAATATAAACTTCTGGAGGTCAGACCCTAAATTATAGGCATTTTTGTTATTACTATTCACAACTTTTGTGTGTTGAGTAAAATGCACTCCATTAATTGAACTGACTTGAGGAACCCGAGAATGAATTACTCATGTTTTTGCTACTAGATTGCATGGAGATAGGTTCTACTTTACCTGAAATCTGCTAGAGAGATTTAAAATTTATCAATCCTCTTAGTTTTGCTGCTTTTAAGACCACAAAAAAAATGGCCTGTCTCAGAGAAACCTTGCATATTACAATTCTGTTTTCAGACATGGCAGGAGCTCATTTACAGTGGAATTTATTTCACATTACATTTGGGGCAAGCATGAGATTTAAAAGCAGTGTTTTTTCTCCAACATACTCACTACAAAAAGATATATCACACATACTCAGGCTGTTTAAAACTCAGCAAGGGGAATATCAACAGATTTTTCTCCAAGTGTGCTCTCTGATCAGCTGGGGAAATAAAATCTTTCTTATGAAAAGCAATGAATTGAAACAATTCTGGTGCATTAAAGCCTAGGGGTACCTGTCTTTGAGCTAGAATTTTTGGCAGCTTCAAATATAGAAGTAATGTTTATATAGGTGTATGTGCATATGAATGTTATTTTTGCCCTTACAAATGGTTTTTTGAATTACACATCTTCAGTGCTTTTAAGAATATTTATAAAGGAAGAAAATACCATTAATGATTTGTGGGGGCTTGGGTTAATTATATAGCAATCAAGAGTCCCTCACAGTTATGTAACAAAAATCATACTAATGCTATTTTTCTTAAGAGAGAAACTTATAGGTGGTGTGATCAGATTCAAAATTACCATCAAGGGAACCAGCAGTTAGCGTAATGGCTATGTCGCTGGACTCCCACATAGTCGACCGCGGTTCGTGTCCCGGACCCGATGGCTTAAAACTCACGCCGGGCGCGTGTGCGTGCGTGCCCAAGATCCCGAGAGGAGAATGGAGGAGAAGGGATTGCGGTGTGACCATCCCCCCTGGGGGGTGATTTCTCGCTTTCTGTCTCTATGTCTCTCTCTGTCTGTCTGGCGAGCACACGCGCCCTACAGTGAAAATCTCTCCAAAAAAAAAAAAAATTACCATCAAGAATACCCTTTTTTTTGGGGGGGGGAGGGCAGTCCCACAGCCTAATTATTAAGGGAGCCAGATCCTACATGGTTGACTGTGGTTTGAATCTCGGCCCTAGAGACATGGGAAGCATACTGGGCACATGTGCATGTGAGTCCAAAATCCCAACAGGATGGAGAGATGGAGGAGAAGGGATTGCAGTGTGACCGTGCCTCATTGGGGGTTGCTTTCTCCCTCTCTCTCGCTCTCTGGTGAGCACAGGTGACCTCATGGCAATTAAAAAAAATACCCTTTTTTCCCCCTCCACTCTTGATTGGGGTCTGAGACATGGAATAAATATATTTGTGTACGTATCAATACATACATATATATGTATACACATACATGTGTATATACATATTCATACATATCCATTCACAAACATATGTATGCATATTATTATATTTTGCAGCTAAAATTGCATGAAGATATAAACAGAGAGAGAGAGAGAGCGCGTGCATGCAAGAGATTGAATTTGCAGGACAAGATGACAGGCTGGAGACCTAGAGAAGAGCTGATGTCAACTAGAGTCTGAAGGCAGTGTAGACGCAGAATTCCTACTCTAGAAGAACTCAGTCTTTTTCTCTGACCCCTGATGTTTTTAACTGATTGGACAATGTTCACTCACCAACATTATTGAAGGTAATCTACTTTATTCAAAGTCTACTGATTTAAAACTTAATCACCTCTAAAACCTACCCTCACAGTAACATCTAGACTTACGTTTATCAAAAGCCTGGGTACCATGACCAGCTATGTTGACCCATAAATTCACCATCGCATTATCATGAACTTAACCACCTGGAGAAGCCATCTTCCAGAATCTCACAGTGGGTCATAAGTAACTCCACACGTACATTGTCTTTATGGTTTAAGCATCTCTGAGAAAGCGAATGCCTGTCTTCTGTCTTCTGAGCAGAGTTCCTAGCTTGAGTGGGCTCCCATTGTTTAAGTCACAAACTGGGGTGGGAGTCCTGAAGTTTACCAGCTGGGGAGGCTGTTTTTTCTGTTGCTTGCAGTGTTAGAGAGAAGAAGTAGGTCAGCACCATCACAACTATGGGGATATGTTCTTCACTGAAAAAACCCCAGTCCCAGAGAAAGAGAAATGCAAAAGCTTCTGGGCCCGTGGAAAATTCCTTCCCATCAGCTTATCACCTGTTGGCACTAACTCTGGCAGGTGAGTCAAATCCAGCTTACTGCCTATTATGGTCCAGGAGCTAAGACTGGGTTTAGGAAAAACAAACAAACAAACAAAAAACAAACAAAAAAAAAACAAAAGGAAATTAATAATGTCTTGACACATGCAAATAATCTAAGATTTTATGTTTTGGTGTCCATACATAAAATACCTTGGAAGAGTCCCATTCACCCATGGTGTGTTATCTATGGCTGTTTTCATGCTGCAACAACAGCCTTCAGTGGTGACAACAGAGACGGTGTGATCTGAAAAAGCCCACAGTATATATGCCCTGGTCATGTGTGGAAGAACATTGCTGGTCTCTGTGTCATAGCATTGCGCTCGAACTAGAATTTGGAAAGCTAACCCATTTTAATTCATTTTGGAAATATTCGCACAGACACACATGTATTTGTTTATTCTAAAACTAGTTCCTCACAGGGAGTATCAAAACCTCCAGTAGTGAAGAAGGTTATAAATTGAAACATTAAATTTGCTTTCCAGTCATATTCTCAAGTTCTTCTTTCTAGATGTAGGTATTTTCATCATGCTACAAATTGTAAGGGCCAGTCCTGTAACCTAGTGGTAAAGGGAGTTGAACGTCACGTGACTGACTATGGTTTGAATCCAAGCCCTGGGCATTTGAAAACATGTCAGAAATGTGTACACATGTGTACCAAATCCTGGCAGGATGAAGAAACGGAGGAAAAGGGATTGCCACATCACCACACCCCTTTGGGGGGTGTGCCTTCTCCCTGTCTCCTCTCTGTATTTTTTTTTTTTTTTTTTGACTCTCTGATGAGCACTTGCTCACTGTCAATTAAAACAACAAATTAAAAAATTTTAAATCTTTCCGTAGTTATGGCCCTGATTCAATATTATGCTTTCATGTGTTTTGTGGTTGATCAACATTAAACATCAACTATATGCAGTAGCAGATGGGAGATTTAGTTCATTTAGCTGCCTTTCATCTTCACTCCTTCTAGTTTCTTACAGAACATTTAAAACATTTCAGCTTAGTCATTAACTGTATTTACAAACCATAGAATATGTACTTAACTCTATTTTTGACCTATGAAATTAAGAAATATGCTTCATCTTCTTGCTCTGTAAAGGAAGAAATTTGGGCTTCTAAGTCTGCCTCTACTTGGTTCCTTCTCTTTATTTGCTAACTTCTGCTCTTATTACTCTAAATTTTGAAGATTAATGACATTTAAGCTCTGTTCTATGAAATTAATCCCACATTCTTTATTTCCAGCTTGATTTAAATTTTTATCTTTTTTTTTTTTTTGAAAGATCTTTGCTATAAGGCACATGTGCTTGGTGGAAAGACAGGGAGAGAGACAGAAAGACAGAAAATGAGAAATCACTCTACAATCCCCCCTCTTCCATTCTCCTCTCAGAATTTTGGGCATGCACACACACACACACACATACACCTGGCATGAGTTTTAAGCCACCGGGTCTGGGACTTGAACCTTTGTCGACAGTATGGGAGTCCAGTGACATAATAAACATTATGCCATCTTCTAGTCCCTAAATTTTCATCTTTTTCAATGATTGTTGTCTTAGATAGCTTTTCTAAACTCTATTTTTTCCTCCTATTTTCTTTCTTCCCAAATATATCATTTACTTTTTTTCACATATTTTTGTGACATTGCTTTTTAACTTTAATTTTCATAAACTTTTTCTTATGTAGTGGCTTCTCCACAGAAGCCCATGCAGTCTTTTTGTCTCTCTGTCAGAATTGCTCTGATTCTTCTTCAGTCTCTTCAAGGTTACCAGTCACATTATTCTAACATTCTCCGTTTCCTCTTAGTTAGCTGTTTCCTACAGGGTGAGCCCTTCTATCCACTCTCTTTGTTCGGTTCTTTTGTGTTCCTACTGTTCCCTAAGTGTCTGCTGACCTGCAGTTGTCCCTGCCCATCTATAGTGTCTGGCTGGATTAACGCAGCGTGTTTTCCTTTAGTCTTTTAGGCATTTCCGGGAAAGAGAGGGTTAACTAATATGTCTACATCTATTCCCAGGGCCCACGACCTGCCAGACTTCCTGTACTGAAGCAGGCAGGCTACCTCTCAATATCCAGATATGTAGCCTTACCCCTGTGTGCTCAGTCCCACTCTGGAAGTGCCAAGCTCTCCCACAAATAGCTGGGTTTAGTTAGTCGCCATGGCCATTAGCACAGCACTGGAGCCAGGGCAAGCAGGCAGGTTACCTTATACAGCCTGCCACTGAGCTCTTCTGCAGCTACTCTGTAGCTCTTAAAGCCACCCTCTTCCTTTCCCAGTTCCCTGAATCCTCTCACTTGAGATCTCTCTTGTGAACACAGCTCCTTTGCACGTCGCAGCTTTCTCCAGTGTTTTCTGAGCTGTTGCTCTCTCTGTTCCGATAGATTCACTTATGGAAGAATAGCAGAAAGCATTACTTGTGTTCTTGCAATACAGCATGAACTATACAAAGAAGGTTTATTGGGATCATTTTAATTACTCTCTATAACAACCCTAGGGAAGAGGCCCAACTCTTATTCTCATTGTACAGGTGAGGAAACTGAGACTTGAAGACCTCTTCTGTCTCTCTGTCTCACTTGTTTGGATCCTTGTGATGGCATTGGCTCCTTCACCCAGATAATCTCCCTGTAAATACCAGTTGATCGACCACGTGAACTCCCCTTTGCTATGAAATGTAGCACATTCATAGTTTCTATGTATTAGCAGAGGGACATGACTGGGGGCCATTAATCTGTCTAACGTGGGATGCTCCTTGCTACCATGTACTGTCTTCTGGTCACACCAGAAAACTGACCGTTACTCAATGCAGCATCCCCATTCCCTCCTCCTTTCGTTTCATGCGGTTCTCCGTGTCTGAATTATACGTTCCTACACGTTCCTCCCATTCTGTAGATGTACTTGAAGACTCAGCTCAAACATCATTTTCTCCAAAGCCTTTTTCAAGTGCCCCGAGCAGCGGCAGGGCTCCCTCTATCCTCCTGCACCAGTTTGTTTACTTCACCCGCCCAGGCCTGATTCACTACCTCTGAGCTCACTTTCCCACCACACTTTCATTTCCTGAAGAGGCCCTAACTTAATCAGGTTTGTATCTTTTCTCTGTCCAGCAAAAACTGTGCACATTGAAGGATTTCAAAGGAGTGTGCCAAGTGGGATGGATTCCCTCCACCCCACATACACGCACACATACAAGCCGTCACCAGAGAGACACAGAGACAGTGAAAGGGAGAGTGAGAAGTCACCCCACAGGGTGAAGGGCAACTCCATCTTCTTCCTGGGATTTTGGGCATGCACGTGCACCTGAAATAATTTTCAAGTCACCAGGTCCAGGACAGTGGTTGAGCACAGGGAGTTTAGTGCCTTAACCACCATCTCACCTCCTGGCCCTGTGGAATAGATTTTAAATTTATGAACTCTGTGAGAGGGAATTATGATCTTTATTTAAATAGTTTATTTGTCTAGTTTACGCTTCTTAGGTAGCGAACTTTATTATTCTGAAGTTCCATGTATCAGATAGTTACATAAATTGGAGCTACTCATAGGCACCTGGACAGGAAGTGAACCTTTGGGCATATTTTTAGCCACTTCTATACTGTCTGTTGTATATCTCATTTACTTCCTTCCAGTGAGAAAAAGATAAGACTTCTTGTCAACCTGTAGTACTCAGAATCTCTTACACATTACCTCCCTGATTCACTACCTCTGAGCTCACTTTCCCACCACACTTTCATTTCCTGAAGAGGCCCTAACTTAATCAGGTTTGTATCTTTTCTCTGTCCAGCAAAAACTGTGCACATTGAAGGATTTCAAAGGAGTGTGCCAAGTGGGATGGATTCCCTCCACCCCACATACACGCACACATACAAGCCGTCACCAGAGAGACACAGAGACAGTGAAAGGGAGAGTGAGAAGTCACCCCACAGGGTGAAGGGCAACTCCATCTTCTTCCTGGGATTTTGGGCATGCACGTGCACCTGAAATAATTTTCAAGTCACCAGGTCCAGGACAGTGGTTGAGCACAGGGAGTTTAGTGCCTTAACCACCATCTCACCTCCTGGCCCTGTGGAATAGATTTTAAATTTATGAACTCTGTGAGAGGGAATTATGATCTTTATTTAAATAGTTTATTTGTCTAGTTTACGCTTCTTAGGTAGCGAACTTTATTATTCTGAAGTTCCATGTATCAGATAGTTACATAAATTGGAGCTACTCATAGGCACCTGGACAGGAAGTGAACCTTTGGGCATATTTTTAGCCACTTCTATACTGTCTGTTGTATATCTCATTTACTTCCTTCCAGTGAGAAAAAGATAAGACTTCTTGTCAACCTGTAGTACTCAGAATCTCTTACACATTACCTCTGGGTTTGCACTGTATCTGAATCCCTGGAGAGTGAGTTCTCTTATTAGGGAAAACATTCTTAACTATAAAGCGATACTTCTTTTTTTCTTTCTCAACACCAGACCGTGCGCTGTAGATTTTCAAGAGAGGCTGTTAAAATTACTCAGCTGTTACAATTTATATATATTTTAAAAATGAAGGTAAAATGATCAGGTTCTGTTGATAGCAACTGTTAGCACCTTTTATTAATGTAAAATATAAGTATAATTTTTCAAAGAATAGAACATTGTTCCACTTTCCAAAAATATGAAATATCAAATAAGACTTGTATCCACTGGTGTGAGGTATTTAAGTATACCAATTCATTTAAACACTTAAAATCTCTCAGTGGACAAAAAAAAATGATTCCCAGAACACTGGAGGGCCCCTCTCTTAGTCTCAGAAGTCGTTAGCAGGTATTCAACTCAGACTTTTTTAGCTTAAAAGCACTTGCTATTTCAGGTATAATGGTGCTATGTTCTAACCTCCTACTTAGAAAAGACTGTATTTGCTTTCAAAATTAATACTTCTCAATATTCATGTTAAAAATTTCTGATATGATGAAGTACAATAAAAAAGGACTATTTGGAACATGGAGTGATGCAGCTCTCTGCAAATGGCTTAACCTTTCTAAATTTCAGTTCATTATAAAAAATAGAAATAATAAAGCGTAGTTCATTATTTTGTGAAGATCAAATGAGATAAATGGAGTTATTTTATTATGTTTCATTCCCTACTGAAAAGTTTGGATTAGTTAGAGACTGGTGCCGTAATTTCCGCTGCTCAGAAGCATGGTCCCCCACATGTTACAAACGAGATGTTCCCTAGACTTGAGCACCAGCTGTCGGTTAGGACACAGCCACCCACTGACTGCCGTATTCTCATTGGTAAATTACTGTAATCACATGAACGCAGAACTGAGTGGGTTTTTTAAAGTGTATTTATTTACTTATTTATTTATTTTGGAGAGATTTTCACTGTAGGGCGTGTGCGCTCGCCAGACAGACAGAGAGAGACATAGAGACAGAAAGCGAGAAATCACCCCCCAGGGGGGATGATCACGCCGCAATCCCTTCTCCTCCATTCTCCTCTCGGGATCTTGGGCACGCACGCACACGCGCCCGGCGTGAGTTTTAAGCCACCGGGTCCGGGACGCGAACCGCAGTCGACTACGTGGGAGTCCAGCGACATAGCCATTACGCTAACTGCTGGTTCCCCCTTTATTTTTTAATGAGAGAGAGAGAGACAGAGATAGAAGGACAACCAAGGATACCCATAACAGGGTCCTCATACCATGACTCACCCCCAGCCTCAGCAGGTGTGGCTCATGGGCACACACTTGTGCACCTGTTCCGGGAGGCCCCAGGATGCAAACCCAGGACCCTCGCCATGTTGGTTCAATTGCATTATTGCTATGCCACCATCTGAACCCTCAATAGTTTTTGTTTGTTTTATAGTGAAAATGGAGAAGAGGGCAGTTGAGACCTGGAACCCTGGTGCTGGAGAAGCTGCTTTTCTTGGGAACGGCCTCTGGATGTTTTGTGTAGGTCATGAAGGAAGGAAAAGAGTGATGGAATTCATCCCAGTGACTGGGTAGGGCAGGACAGAGCTCTACCTGCGTTCTAATGGCTGGCCCCCTTGCCTGCTCTGTGCTGCACTGGCCAGCCTCCACCAAGCAGCAGCTCTGGGGAGAACGGGAGGATTGCCTGGAAGGTGGCTGCTCTCTCTCAGGGTTTCAGGGGTCTGCTGTCCACACTTCCCACTTAAAGCCAGAGCCGGCCTAGCTCATCTCCTTTCCTGGGCTACCTGGAGGAAGAAAGAAGAATGAGAGTGGAAAAATGAGGAACAGAGGGGAGAAGATCACGCTGGGCACTTTCCTGGAGAAAAAGAAAAACAACCTCCAACGGTCCCAAGGTCTCCTTCCATGGCTTCCTTCCCGATGCCCACATCCACGTTCGGGCTCTAGCCCTAAGTGCATGTGAGGCTGGGTAGTATTCGCTTCTACTAGAAAGAAAGGGCACTTTCAATATCTGCCTTGCAGTCTCATGATGTAGAAAATAATAGCAGGTACTTTGGAAAAATTTTCCTGAGGTGGTCTTTATGGCCCAGTGGTATTTAAACATAGATAGTGTTTAACTTACAGATGGACTGTCTTCTAGGAATTTAATTTTTTTTTTTGGAGAGGATTTTTGCTATAGGGTGTGTGCACTCATCAGACAGACAGAGAGAGACAGAGAGACAGAAAGCGAGAAATCACCCCTCAGGGGGGATGGCCACACCACAATCCCTTCTCCTCCATTCTCCTCTCGGGATCTTGGGCACATACACACATGCGCCCGGCGTGAGTTTAAGACACCGGGTCCGGGATGCGAACCGTGGTCGACTATGTGGGAGTCCAGCAACATAGCCATTATGCTAACTGCTGGTCCAAGACACAATTACTTTCAGCATGCTAATTTATTCTTCAGGAAACATCATTGAGCCCTACTCTGGGCCAGCCATTTCTGTAGGAGTGAAAATGACTGCGGACACAACGAATGAGAACCCCAGCTTTTCCGGTGCCTTCTTAAGAGAGCTACTGAGGGATCAGCAGTTGGTGTAATGGCTATGTCGCTGGACTCCCATGTAGTCGGCTGCGATTCGAGTCCCAGACCTGGTGGCTTAAAACTCACGCCAGTGCATGTGCATGCGTGCCCAAGATCCCAAGAGGAGAATGGAGAAGAACGGATTGCGGTATGGCCATCCCCCCTGGGGGGTGATTTCTCACTTTCTGTCTCTCTGTCTCTCTATTGTCTTTCTGGAGAGCACATGCACCTTATAGCAAAGACCGCTCCAAAAAAAAAAAAGAGTTGCTGAGTGTCCCCTCCTCACTCTCCTCACTACACACATGGGTGGGATGTGCATTGTTTACCTCATTTTTTTTTTCTTGATAGATAGACTATGAACAAATACCTCAATTGCTTTGGAATCTATTGCAAATGATGTTGCTGTTTCTCTGTGGAAACCTAGCTTTTTCCACGAAAGTGAGCAAAGGGATGTGGGAGAATGCTGACATTAAATTCCTGTGGCTCTTTTACTTTTTCTACCCTAAAAGGCTCCCTCTGACTTGTTTTCAAGGGAGCTCTATCATGAGTCTAGGCCGAAGGCAGTGGGCATAGAGCTGTGCCTGCACTCCTTTCTGTCATTTTGGTTTGTTTTTGCTCTAAAGTATGTGTGCTTGCCAAAGAGACAGGGGAGGAGGCTTGAGAACCACCTGCCAGGGAGGGTGGCCACACCACAGTCCCTTCTCCTCCATTATCCTCTTTGGATTTGGGGCACACACACACACACACACACACACACACACTTACACACACACACACACACACACACACACACGTGCCTGGTGTGTATTTCAAGCCGCTGGGTCTGGGATTAGAACCATGAAGTCAGCCATGTGGGATTCAGTCACCTTAACCTCCACAACAGCTGGCTGGCCCTGCGTTTCTTTCTTCCACCTTCTGTGACATTTCTATCTTTAGAGAAAAACCTAGGGACCTGTGGAAAGGAGGGCTAATGCCAGAGGAGAGCTGACACCCCCACGGTCAGGTCTCACCTGTTAATTGTATTATGTTTGTTTTGGCTGAGTGTTGTCAGGGAAGAAGCCAAATTCAATGTGACTGAAACTTCAGGTTCGTCGTGTTTCTAGAACGGTCATGTTTTCACCTGGAGAAGATCTCTAGTTCATCCCATTTTACAGAGAAGAAAACTGGGATCCACAGAATGAAGTGAATTGCTCAGGGTCCCATAGCTAGTTAGGGACAGACTAGAGCTATGGTCCCTGACATGCGACCTGTGACTTTCTACATAGAACTCTGCCGTGTCGCTGGAACTCCCAGGGGCCTGCCTTGAAAATGGCTGGGCTGGGTGGGGG
>NW_006205757.1:249845-280156 GCF_000334495.1 Tupaia belangeri chinensis
TGGATAGGGTGACATTCTTTCGCAAGCCAATGTGGCAAGAGTCTTGAAAACCGTAACTAAAATAGTCCTATTAAATGAGGCTCAAACTCTCTCCATCTATCAAATTTGAAGGTTTTCATTAGGGCCACCACCGAAATTTCTTTGTTCAGGAAACCTAATCAGCCATAAAGAACCTGACTGATCAATGGAATTTGGATTTTACTGCTAGGTGGAGACATGGCTTTATTTTTGCCATCAGGGAAAATGAGATCTAATCGGGGGATGAGTGACTTATAACCCTCCTTGCATCATCCCTGCTGTCCACTAAGGCCCCAGTCCCGAGGCTGCATCCTTTTAGACAGGATCTGATTCTTAAACTTTTCCTGGACCTCTTATTTCCTTCAGATTCTAGATCTGGCATAAGCCTAATGTATCTAGCACACTTTTTGGCTTTCTAACAGTTCCTGAGAAATTCCATTCTACTTTTTTTGGCGACGGTTGTGGAAAGACAGAAAAAAAAGGGGGGGGAAGGATGTGTGTAGGAATTGCAGGGACACTTAGAAAGCGTTTTATAGACGCCTAGTTCAGATTGCTAGACTGGATTTATACATGGAGAGGGAAGGGAGAATCGAATCAATAATTTGACTTTAAAAATGAAACCCTACTTTAAGTATACGATTAGTTTAATCTGATGAAAGGGTAATGACTCTAACTTCTCCTGGCCCAGAGCCCGAGAGCTGTTGATCGAGCCTCCATTTTTAGACAGAGCCTTGCAGTTGGAGTCACGAAAAGTAAGAGCAGGAGAGTAGATTCGTTTGCAGCATGCCTGTGTGCTGTCCTCTCAGGGGGTCACGTATCGAAATGGTAGTGCTCTTGAGAAGGGCAGGGTTATCGACGTGGCCCCCTTCTGGCACCCTAGGTTCTCAGCTGGCTTCCTTTGCTCTTGGTTCAAGTCCATCTCCCTCACACCAGTGGGTCAGAAAATTAGGCTCATTTCTTTCAGCACCGGTTGTCTCCCACAGGGCTGACATATGCTATGCTGTGTTGCATTTTACAGTTTATTTCATATCAAGATATTTCTAAATAACTCCGCTCTTACTCACATGTTGATGGGTTGGAGAAGTAAGCTGGTCGCATCATACCGGTGGAAATCATTGCTGAGAGGGATAAAACAATGACTAAAATTGAAAGATGAATAAGATCATCTAATTAGCTGCCTCGGTCGATGCAAAAGTCTTTGGCTAGAGAAGTAATGTTTTCTTCTTGTCTGGAGCAGCTGGGCAGGTTTTTAAATCAAATGGGACCAAAAGAGAGAGGAGAGACTTCCCAGCATGTCCAGAGAAGAAGCAGAGCCATTTAATATAGTCAGACTATGAGAAACTTCAAGAATAGGCAGGGTCATCTCCAGAGACTTTGCAGTTCCTCGCAGCCAAGTAGAACACAAGGTCTTCTTATTTGGAGAATGCACTTAAACGTCTTCTGATGTAATAAACAGGGACATTTTAGCGTTTTACCAAAGAAGAGTAAGTAAACATAACTGTACCGAACTGCAATCTGAGCTGAGGTTTCCATTCTGTATCACGTGACTGTAACTTTGGAAGCTGCAAAGAGACCCTTACAAAACGTGGGTAAGGAGAGTCAAATCCAAACGAAAATAGTAAGCTTGGAAAAACAAATTCACGCTTCGAAACATTTCATGTGTGGAAAGTGCCCATATATATCCTGCACAAAAGTGTGTACTAAAATTACTGAGTCAAAACAAATCAAATGTTTTTGTAAGATATTTGATATCATGTGATCTCTTTGGGTGTGTAAAAGCAGCAACACAGACAATAAAAAACAGTTTTCTGACTTTTATAGAAGCATTCCATGTTTTAAAAAAAAATATATATATATATATAAAACTACTATAAAAACTGCAAACCTAAGCAACTAAAACTAAACAACTAAGAACTATCATCTCAGGAGTTAGCATTTTTAAACTAGAAATTAGTACTGTAAAAGCAAACTGAAATAAAGCAACCGGTACTGAGACGTCCTTTTAGGTGAAGGGGACAAGTGGTGGTGCAGTGGTAAAACTACGCTGTGAAACAGACCCTCCTGGGAAGGTTCCTGGTTCGTGTCTGGAGACCTTCCTGTGTGCACCAGGTACGTGGGTGCCCACAGTCCAGAGCTGAGCGAGGTCGCGGTGGTGGTGTGCCCTGGGATCCTGCGATGGATGTTCTCTCTCTCTCTTACTTTCTCACTCATGGATGATACAAATCAACTTAAAAAAAGAATAGATGAATCTTTCCAGGGAGTTAGGAGAACTTAACTCCAGTTCCAGGTCTACTAAGTAAATTATTTCATGATCTTTGTCATGTCAATCAATCTTTTTAGGTCTAAAAATTTTCTTATCTACAAAATGAGGGCATTAGACCCTTGCCTTCCAATGTTAGTATTTGTCTAATTTTTGAAATGTTAAATCACAAATACTGGTTCAAATTTAGAGAATCTCAAAGATGTTAAAAAAAAAATTTAGAGAATCTGATTTAAAAACTTTAGGAGGATAGAGGAGAGTAGTTCACCTAAATTATTCAGAAATCTTCCTTCATATTATATATTATTTTTCAAATATAAACATGAAGAATTAAAAAAAATAGAAATTATTTAACAAATTAAATTTAGATTTGAGGGACCAGCAGATAGTCCAGTTGTCACTGGACTCCCGTGTAGTTTGCAGCAATTTGAGACCTGTGGCTTAAAACTCATGCTGGGTGTGTGTTGTGCGTGCACAAAATCCCGAGAGGAGACTGGAGGAGAAGGAACTATGGTGTGGCCATTCCTTTGGGGCGTGATTTCTTGCTTTCTGTCTCTCTGTCTCTCTCTGTCTCTCTGGGGAATGCATGCACCCTATAGCAAAGATATTTCTCTCTGAAAAAATTTATATTTGAGTAATATTGTTGTATACTGGTGCAAACAAACTACCTGCTGAAAAATACTCCACATATTTACAAATATTGAATAGTAGAAATATTCCTTCAAACACCCTAAAGGGGACTCACAGGAACACCTAAAACTATATATAACTGAAAGTAAGGAAAGTGGATAAAGTCGTCATTTCTTAAATGTCCAAGTCTTATTATATAACTGAGGGTTTATGGTGAAAAGGAATTTTAATTTGTGTTATAAGAATGTTTCTTCAAAGATATCCTAATTGAAAGCCAATTTTTAAAGAAAGATGGAATAGGGGCCAGCAGTTAGCATAATGGCTATGGTGCTGAACTCCCATGTAGCCAACCGCAGTTCAAGTCCCGGACCCAGTGGCTTAAACTCATGCAGGGCACATGTGTGTGCGTGCCCAAGATCCTGAGAGGAGAATGGAGGAGAAGGGATTGTGGTGTGGCCATCTCCCCTGAGAGGTGATTTCTCGTTTTCTGTCTCTGTCTCTCTCTGTCTTTCTGGTAAGCCCACGCACCCTACAGCAAAAACCTCTCCATAAAAAAAAGAAGTAAAGAAAGAAAGAAAGATGGAATAAAAAGCAACAATGCGATTATTTTTTAAAGTAGAGTAGAAATGTCCAAATTATCAATTTTTTAATACTGAATGAGAGTACTTCCTGTTATCTCAAACTCTCAACCTAAATATTTGCTTTGTTAGTGGAAACTAGAAACACTGATAATAAATTATTTTCTACCCAGGACTTTTTGCTTTCCATTTTGAGTGAGCCATACTATAAATATGTGAATACCAAGGCCGTTTCGGTAGCCTTTGATTTCTTCCTGAAACCCAGTGAAGAAAATTGAACTTTTGTTATTTCCTTACACATTTTGCTTAAGCAGACAAAACGACTTCCTGCTACAGTTTTGTGTCCAGAAAAAACATTTTTCTTTACTCATAATTGTTTTCATACCATGAGAAGGAAGATCCATGGGTGTAAGATACTATCCTGGCCTTTTTAAATCCTGGTGGGATAATTTACCTGATTGGTAAATTTGGCAAGATTTAGACTTTTCCCTTTCATTTTCCCATAAAAGTTATGCTTGGACAAAGAAAACATTCATCCTTTTCCCTCCAAGCTTTAAGCTTTACGAGGGCTGTCTCTGCCTGAATGTATGTTTGAGCCCAGGATTCAAATGGAGGATGCCTCCTTTCTCCAGATGTAAGCCCTATCTTTCCACCTAAACGTCGTCCATAATAAAGGCCATAGTTGGCCCCCACCTACCTAACTCTTTTGTCTTATTTCTTACTTGGTTAAGAACATAGTTTCAGAAAATGGTAGCTCTTTATAACCCTTCTTAAAGTGTCATCGCAGTCCTTCACGAATAATGGGGAAAAAAAGGAGAGATGAAATTGTCTTATTAGGTATCCAATTGTATCCTCTTCATTGCTCTTCTGTGAACACAGAGTTATCCTCCAAGATATAAAGTATTAAATTATGTATTTTTAAGAACTAAAAAAGAACATTCGCTTCCCGATGGATTGGGTTACCATGGTGCAATTGAACACATTATCAACTGCAGAATCAGTCAGACTTGAGTTTAAGTCCTGACTTCATATTCCCTAACTGTATGGGCTGGGAGATTTCTCTTAATATAAACTTCAGTTATTTTTCCTCAGCAAAATAATAATAATAATAATGATATATTATTTAAAAATATGAGGAGATCAATAATATGAGACCAGTCTTCTCTTCCCACAGATGCTCCTTTTTATCAAATAAATTGTATAATACGGGGCCAGCCGTTAGCATAATGGCTATATTGCTGGACTCCCATGTAGTCGACTGTGGTTCGAGTCCCAGACCCGGTGACTTAAACTCACGCCGGGTGCGTGTGCTGTGCGTGCCCAAGATCCCGAGAGGAGAATGGAGGAGAAGGGATTGCAGCATGGCCATCCCCCCGGGGGGTGATTTCTCGCTTTCTGTCTCTCTGTCTCTCTCCATCTTTCTGGTGAGCACATGTGCCCTATAGCAAAAACCTCTCCAAAAAAAGGAAAATAAATAAATAAAAAAATAAATAATAAGTTGTATAAAACTTACTTACAAACTGTATGATCATATGATCATACAGTTCTTTAATCTTGCCAGAGGGTATGTGTGCTCTCTGGAGAGAGACAGAAAGAGGGACAGAGAGAAAGTGAGAAAGTACCCCCCATGAGGCATGGTCATGTTGTGATCCCTTCTCCTCCATTTCTTCCTTCTTCTGGGATTTTAGGCAAGCACATCTACACACTCAGATATTTTTCAAGCTGCTGGGTCCTGGACTTGCACTGTGCAGCCAGTCAGGAGGGATCCAGCTGCCTTAGCCACCAGCTGACCTGGAGGCTAATTTCCAATGGAAACATGGTTAAAAATAATGAAAATGATTTTAATAGTGCAATAAGACAAATAGAAACATAAACATTTATGTGAAAGGTCTACATAAAGAAAATAGAAAGTTGTCTAAGTGAATTAAAACTATTACCATACTTTTTTTAAAAAAAAATTATAAGCAATAAAATTAAGTTCATTTCTAAACTTAAGTTATACAGAAAATAGTTGGTTGGAATAATATTTTCCTATGTATATCTTTTTGATGTACATGTAGAGTGTCCTTTCTTAAACCAGTCTTGTTCCTTAAAACATCTTGAATGATTCGATCTCAGCTCCCCTGAAGGGACTGTTGAGACCATCTGGACCAATCCTAAAAGAAGTCTCTAGTCACTCAGACCTTAGAAAAACTAGTTTCTTGTGAGAAACTTGATCCCTTTTATGCTCTGTAATGCAGAGGTGCTCAACATTGGTTATGCATCAGAAACACTTATCAATATTTCTTCAAAATGCGTGCCAGGGGCCGGGTTGTGGTGTAGTAGTAACACAACTAGACTCACAGACGAAAGGTCCTGGGTTCATGTCTTGAGATCGCCTGAGTGTGCCAGTTGAGCATCTAGACCAGCTGAGACTAGGTGTTGAATTTTAGCTTGAAGAATCTATAGGGAGTGCCCGTCTCTCCCCCAACTGCCTCCCTCCCCACCACACACACCACCTTGGTTTTTTTTCCTCTCTTTTTCAGAATAAATAAATAAATAAACCAACCATGCGTATCATGAGAGATTCTGATTTGTATGTTGTGGATGAGCCTTAGGTATGGTAATTCAAAAAATTCTCTAGGTTATTCTGGTAAAGAGTAAAGGCTGCTGGTGGTTTTAGAACACCTGTTGAGTGGGTTCAAGTGAACTGAGGGAAATCTTGTAGTCATCACAAAACAGAACTTCATATTCTTTTCTTTTTTTGGAGAGGTGTTTTTTTTTTTTTTTTTTTTTTTGCTATAGGGCACATGAACTCGCCAGAAAGACAGAGACAGAAAGAGAGAAATCACCCCCCCCGGGGGCATGGCCACACCATAATCCCTTCTCCTTCATTCTCCTCTCGGGATCTTGGGCATGCACACACATGCACCCAGCATAAGTTTAAGCCACTGGGTCTGGGACTTGAACTGCGGTTGGCTATGTGGGAGTCCAGCAAAGTAGCCATTATGCCATCTGTGGTTCCAGAGCTTTATTTTCTTGGAGGAACCCTAAACGAATCTTGACTGTCTACAGTGGATATTCCAAACCCCACAGTCATCTCTGCAAATCTGTGAGTACACCAGGCAACAATATTCTCATCTAGAGTCTAACATAGAAATAACATTGTTTTTCTGGCATGTAAACGATAGCAATAATTGCAGTCTGACCTGATCTACTTATTTGACTCTATCATTCATCATTACTATTAACGCTTTTTTTTTTTTTTGACTCTTGCTGGCAAACTGTTGTAGAGAAACTCAAGAATTCCATATGTTTTCTTTGACTACTCCCCAATTCTACTCTTTTCTTTCAGTTACAGGCATGATTTAGTTTCTCTTATTCCCACCTGGTCTAATTTGCACTTGGATACCACTTGGTTGGGGTGATGGAGGTTTATTTTAAGTCTTTATCCAGATTTGATTCATATCTCATGGGATTTAGACCTACACAGAATTCATCAAACTGTTGAACGAGTAATGAAACAGCACAGTTGGTGAACTCAGGAGAGGGCTTGATGCTGACTGGCAGTTGGAGACCGAGGGGAAATGGTGAGGATTTATTTTTCCGGGTAGGATGTGGTTGCTCCATCCTGTGGCTGAATGTATTCTGAAAAGACACCCTTTTGGATAGTGGTTTCTTCCGGGAGGTATAATTAACTGAGCAAGATTGTTCTCTGCTGTGGTTTTGGGAGAACAACTGGGTAAGGTCACTGTGTTTAAAGAGCACATTTGTTTGGTCTAAATACCAGTGTCATTCCACAACCACACCCACAGCTCAGATCAGTAATTCAGTTAATTTCTAATTTAAACTCATGCTCTAACTTTGAGAAAACTGGGCCTGGGGGGGGAAGAAAATTACAGGAGCATTCAACATCTTCAAAAAAACCATCCGGCAACAGAGGGCTGCTACTTGTGTAGCACATGACTTTGGAGAAACCACAAGCTTGAAAATACTAATTTTTTCATTAAAGTGCCAGAAAACTCAACCCAAGAGTTTTAAACAGTGGTTTTCATATACTATTAAAAGCTCCATAATAAGCAACTTTTGGAATCAAGATGAAAGCTAATTATAGAACTTCTGTGCCATAGCTGTTTCTATTTACATCTTCGAAACCACAGGAGCAAATAGCGTAGGCTTTCCTTACACATCAGCATCTTCCTGATTTCTGACTTCTCTGAAGCAGCTCTTAGGTTTTTCTCTTGAAAACACATTGTGGTTGAACAGTCCCAGTTCAAGGACAATTTCAGTTTTTAGTCCAAACTGTACCGTTCTTTTATTAAAATGCTGACCATCAGGACACTCCAGCACAGCGGGGTCCATGGTCAAGGATCGGCTGGCTGGCTGGGGTGTACCAGGACCCCGTCGGGATGCTCTCTCTCTATTTCTCGCTCACTCATGGGAGAAATAAATACACTTAAAAAAACATGAAATGTCTCTCATTTTGTGTTCTTTCGAATCAACAAAATGCAACTTTGGGTTGACATTTTTCTTTCTAAGAATTATTTTATTTAACTTTATTTATTATTTACTTTTTACTTATTTTAAAGTGACTAGAGAGGGACAGAGGAAGAGAGAGAGAGAGAAAGTGAGAAAGCAAACAGCCAGGTCCGGGACTTGAACTATGGTCTGGCCATTTAGGTGTCCAGCGCCCCTAACCATCATGCCCCATGCCTGTACCCCTGGATTGATTTTTAAAAATTTATTCACTCATTTATTCTTTTTAGTTTGATCAGAGAGAGACAGAGAGAGAGAGAGTGAGAAAGCAAGCCACCAGGTCCGGGACCAGAACCATGCTCGGCCATGTGGGAGTGTTCAGCACCCTCACTACCATGCCACCTGTTGGTACCCACCCCTGGATTGATTTTTTTAAAAAAAGAAAAAATTGAAAGTGAAAGAAACTATCAGGAGGAAAACCATTGAGATACTGCAAAGTCTAGCTGCACTGGATAGTTGGGTTTCAGTCTTTGTCACAGGGTTTGTGCTAGTTTACACTGTGGCGTTTGACCCAGTTGGCCTGAAAACCGACTGATTATGAAAGTCATTCTCTCCAGTGCCCAGCCTCGCAGACACACCCAATTGACCCTGAATTAATCAGTACCCACCTACACCACAGCTCTCAGTCTTGGCTGCACATTAGAATCACCTGGGGAGCCTTTAACAATCCCAGTGCTGGGTAATTAAATCAGACCAATTAATTTACAGTCTCTGGAGGTGTGGCCTCGTCTTTGGGGTGGTTCAAGTTTCCTCGGTGATTACAATGGGCAGTCAAGGCTGTAAAACCACAGCTCCCTATCTAGAGCACATTCATAAGACTGATTACTTTGGCATTTCTAGTCTTCATTTTACCCATGTGGGGTAAGAGGCTGCCTTGGGCTCCCAGGAAATTTTCTATTAAAATAATAACAACAACAACAAAAAATCCCTGAATTTAACAAACAACCTAATAAAAAATAAGTAAAAAAAAAAAGTTGAAGATTGATAAGATGACTAGTTCAATCTCATAAGTAATTGAAGTACATTTTTATAAGAGTAATGTTTATATACCTATTATAGGAATGAATAGAAAGTATTAATTCCTAAAGCCTTTGAAATCGAGGGAACAAAGATATTTCCTTTTTTTAAAAGTTCCTTTTGTTGTTATTGTTTGTTAGAAGGTGCTGTGCTTGTAGAGAGACAGAGAGAAAGAGAGGAGAAAGTACCCCCTATGAGGATGGTCACACCACAATCCCTTCTCTTCCATTTCTCCCTCCTTTTAGAATTTTTGAGCACACACATACCTTCCATTTCTCCCTCCTTTTAGATTTTTTTTTTTTTGGAGAGGTTTTTGCTATAGGGCGCGTGCGCTTGCCAGACAGACAGAGAGAGACAGAGAGATAGAAAGTGAGAAATCACCCCCCCCAGGGGGGATGGCCACGCCGCAATCCCTTCTCCTCCATTCTCCTCTTGGGATCTTGGACACGCATTCACATGTGCCGGTGTGAGTTTTAAGCCACCGGGTCCGGGACTTGAACTATGGTCGACTACATGGGAGTCCTTTTAGAATTTTTGAGCACACACACATGCCTGTGTTTTTTAAACTATCAGGTCCAGGACTTGAACTGCCCCATCAGTAATAGGGATCTGGCTGCTTAACCACCAGGCCATAGAGCCAGACCAGTTTCTGTTTTTCTTTTTCTTTTTTTTTTTTCTTTCTTTCTCTCTGTGTCTCTTTCTACTTTCTGTCTTTCATGAGAATGAGAGAGATAGTGAGAAAGGGAGAGAAAGAGAGGAGAGAGAGAGAGATAGGAGAAAAGTATATTCTTTTTAAAAAAATAATTATTTTATTTAATATTATTCACCATAATCATTAATTATTTTAGTCAAACAGAGAGAGGCAGATGGATGGGGGGGTGGCAGTGAGGATTGAGAAACCAAGCTGCCAGATTAAGGACTCAAACAGTGGTTAGCCATGCAGGAGTCAAGTGCCTTAACCACCATGCCACCTGCTAACCCTGCAGACAGTGACTTTAAACAGGTACTTGTGATTCACCAACCTCAAGCCTCCCTAAGCAGTCAGGATCTTGAGTGCCTGGTCCCAGTGTATACAGTTTGGGCAAGAAATGGAACCTGTGATCCACATAGATGGAGCATCACTGTGTATTACATTACTGCTGTGCTACTTAGATGGCCCTAAAGCTTTTATTATGTATTTCTGTGGAAATGAAAATACAACTAACTACTCTTGAAAATAGCTAGGCAGGCTTGGTGGCTCAGTGGTAACTCGCTGCTCTAGTGAGACTGGGTCTATATGGAAGATTGCAATTAGTTACACAGTCAGCTTGAACAGGCCAGCTTCCCCTCCCCATGATCCTCACTGGCTGGGAGGTCTGTGGTGGAGCTGTTGTGTAAGACTCTTTGGAAGGCGTTTGTCTCTCTCCCTCTCTCGGAAAATAAATAAACAAACTTTAAAAAAATACATAATATTAGGTCTACCCCTAGTCTATTAAACCTTTGGTTGGCTTGTTTGTTCATTGCTTTTTTTTTTTTTTTTTTTTTTTCTTAGATAGTATCTAATATTTTTTTCTAATTTTTTTTTGAGAGGTTTTTTGCTATAGGGCATGTGCACTTGCCAGTCAGACAGAGAGAGACATAGAGACAGAAAGCGAGAAATCACCCCCTGGGGGGATGGTCACGCCGCAATCCCTTTTCCTCCATTCTCCTCTCGGGATCTTGGGCACGCACGCACATGTGCCCGGCGTGAGTTTTAAGCCACCGGGTCTGGGACGCGAACTGCAGTCGACTACGTGGGAGTCCAGCGACATAGCCATTACACTAACTGCTGGTTCCCTCTAATATTTAATAAGCACTAACAATAAGCCAGGGGTTACTCCAAGCACTCTCTCTATATTAACCCATTTGAGTCTCGCAACAATCAAGTGAGGTGAGTGCTGTCTTATGATTATCCTCATTTCAGCAAGGAGGCTGAGGCACAGAGGGTCTCCTCACACTCCTGAGGCCACCTATCCTCTAAGGCAGTAGAGCAGGGAAGTGCATACTGGCAGGGAATAGGCCCTCAAATAACAAAATTTCTTTTCCAGGAACTTGTCTTAAGAAAATAACTCAATAGAGAAGTAAATCTATCCATTAAAAATAAAATAAAATATTGAGAGGGAAAAGAAGAAAAACAAGTCGACAGTCCACATATAGGACGTTGGTTTAAGCTAATCATATAGCCACATGCTGAGACAATGTGTTCTCGTGGAAACCATGCTGGACAGTGGTTCTTCTCAACTCTTTTCGCACCATGACTCATGAAGAGAAATGAGGTCAAGAGCCAAGCCAGCCAGTGGTGACTGGTTTTCAAAGTTGGTGACACAGGCTCACTGAATCAGCTATAAGAGCCGAGGGGATCAATATCTTGGCATGCCTGTACCTCATCACCCAACGCCAACTTGAAAATTCTCCTGCATATAAAAATATTTTACCATAGGGAAAAAACATGATTAGATTTTGCTAAGCAATGAAAAGAGGAAATATAAGAAGCAACAGAGTATATTCCAGGCTGATAATTCCATCAGACTGTATTGGTACAGATGGCCATCCCAGTTGTTAACACATATCAGTTGGAAAGTTGCCACTGCACTAAGAACCCATCACCATTACCGCCATAACACAGGGCTTCCTAAAGCATGGTAACCCTGGGCAGCCTCAGGTAAAGCATTCACAAAATAAAGCCTAACACAAAGGACTGGGTTGTTGGTGGTATAGGTTATTGTTTAAGGTCCCTCTCCACCATCAAAGAGCATTTGTTCTGATTGGCTAGTTCCTGAGCTTTATAGTTGTTTAAATGTTTGGAATGTCACTTCTGTGTATGCACATATAAAATATCTAGGTAGAGAAGAGCTTCTAGAAGGATACATATAACAAGTGTTAATGTTTATTTTTCACTTTTCTGGATTTCCCACTCATCTGCTTTGAACAAGTATATGTCTATAAATAGGAAAAACAAAGACCAACAAATTATACTTCTGCAAGTAATCTTGCAATTATGGTTAAATCCGAGCCCTTAAATGTTCACATTTATTTACCTAAGTGTCTTTCGTTTTCTAAGCAACAGAAAATTTCTAACCCAGTGGATGAATGTTTGCACTGATTGATACTAAATAGTAAGTTAGCTATCATGGTGACTAAAGATAAGAGGATCCTTTGCCATTTTCAGATACCACTAGAAATTCTTACACTCTTATAGAACCCTAGTAAATGGAGGAGCCCCTTGGAATGAACTGAGATGATGTGTCAAAGTCAAATTTATAGTGATTAAGAAACAATAAGGAACTATGGCATATCTTCTACCCTGAGATTGTAGACCAAAGTCTCATATAAGCACATAGCTATCAATGGTTCCTCCCACATGGTCAGATCAACCTCTAAGGGGGCTGGTGCTGCTGTGAATCAGGGTCACTTAGTACAGAGAAGGTCATTGCCTGCTGGAATTATTCAGTTCAAGGGCCCTCAAAATAGCCCAAAACCTGAACCACTCCCAGGGCCTCCCATAGTGCATACCACCCTCTCCTTGTGCTTCCCAATTCCTCTGTAACAACTTCAGTATGAGTACAAAGGCTACTTGAAACTTTTTATTCTTCTAGAAAATATTTCCCTATGGCCACCTGGTAATTCCATATTCTGAAAGAGTTTCATTCTATCTGTCCCAGGACCTGCTCAGCTGAACATGTTTTTCTGAGTGGGGAAGGATGTGGATTAGAAATAAATGCAACAACAAACACACAAAGACACACAAGTATAGAAAAGCAAGAACTGGGTGGGCTAGACTTCTCTGATGGAGAAAGCCAGGACCTGGAAATGGCCTCAGGTTTATTCTTTCAAAGGGCAGAAAATGGGGTAAGAGGAAATGAAATGAAAGCCAGTTGTTTTTGGATGTAAATCGTCTGAAGATGTGAAAATGACTGGCGCCATGTAATTTCTCTCATCTTTTTGGTGGTGAAATCTGATAAACAGATATGGTTTCCGTTAGCCTCATACTGCCCTGCAGTATGGAGTATCCAGTATTGACAACAACAGGAAGATAACTGATAACAACAGGCAGATAGCAGTTTTGTATGCAAATGCTCTCAAAGCAGTTGCCAATGAAGCTCATTTCTGCTTCCTCTAAAGGTCACATGTTTTCTCAGACTGGCCGTTCTCCACATATCTAACCTGATCCAAACTGGCCAATCATAAATTCTTCTTTTTCTGGTCTTAATTAATTGGTTTACAAATAGACACATGACCCAAGTCAAGCCAATTAGAATCGTTTCTTGGCTTTTTTGTTTGCTTTGTGTGTGTGTGTACTTGAAAGGAACTAAAAGCTCCAGTCCCTTTCTGTTTTAGTAGACAATCACATATACACCTGGGATTTGGTAGAATCATCGGGTCCTATCTCTTTCCTAAAGAAAAAGTTGTTTTCTGGTAAAAAAGATGAAAGCCAGAGGCAAGAGGTAAGAGATCTTTTTGTTCTTAGATCTCACTTCATCTCTTCCCTTCTAATTTAAGAAAATAAAAAAAATTGTCTGCAGATGCATGTGTTTGCAGGGTTGTGGGGGTAAGAGACAGTGGGAAAACAAGAAAGTGCCCTCCCCCTCCCCCCCATGGTACATGGTCATGCCACAATCCCTTCTCTATCTCTTCTTCTTTTTGGGATTTTGGGCTATATGCACATGAGCCCTGTGTGTTTCTTGAGCTGCTGGATTCAGGACTTGAACAGTGAGATAGGCCATGTGGGATCTAGCCCCCTTTACCACTAGGCCATAGGCTGATCTTACCCTTCTTCTAAGTTTTAACCGATCTATTCCTTGGATTATAGAGGTATTCCAATATGTGTTGAATTTTAAGATTCTTGATTAAAACACTATCTTCCTTACTTTACTTCTCATTTTTCTTCTTGTCATAGGATAAAGCCCTAAAGGAATTAGACTTAGCAAAGTAAGTTGTTTTGAGAAGTAAGGACAGCTTGTGTAGGGAGGGGTGAGGTGCTGCCAGGAAGGGGGCCTCTGGCAGCATCTTGGTCGCCGAGGGCCAAGGCCCTGCAGAAAATATCGAGGACAGAGAATACAGTCTATTTCAGTGTTCCACCCCAGGCACTGCCGCCGTGCTGCAGAAAAGTAGTGTTTTTGATTGCACATGTTATTTAAAAGATTGGGAAATCTAGAATTTGTTATGAATTCAGTTCGGATTTAAGGGTGGCTAACAATACAAAGTGGTATCCCTGGTGGTCATTTTGAAGCTGAAGCAGGAAGTGGGAAGACAGAGGAGATGGTGTTATTCATTATGAAAGGCACAGGAGGTGCAGGATGTGCACTACGTTGAGAGTCCTTGACCTGCACCATTGGGTAGGCAGTTACCTTGCTGGATGGTGTTCAGTGACCCTGACTCAGAGCGGCCCAGTCCTATCGAGGCTTGTTGTCAGAGCCCTTTGATTTAATCAAGTGGGAAGAAGGATTGGTAACTCGGTACTTGCATGAGACTTTGGTCCACAACCTAAGGATAGAGGATATTTATCACTTTTTATTTTTTATTTTTAGAGAGAGCTTTTTTGCTATAGGGTATGTGTGCTTGCTAGAGAGACAGAGAGACAGAAAGTGAGAAATCACCCCCCAGGGAGGACGGCTGTACCACAATCCCTTCTCTTCTATTTTCCTCTAGGGATCTTGGGCACACATGTACACGTGCCCAGCATGAGTCTTAAGCCACCAGGTCTGGGACTCAAACCATGGTTGACTACACGGGAGTCCAGCGACGTATGCCACCTGCTGGTCCCTATCATTTTTTAAATCAAAATAAGTCTGACTTTGAAATTTCATCTGAACTGTTAATGGGAACAACTCCAACTTCCTACGTTTCACATGAATGTGAGCATTTCTGTGGTAGCTAGGAAAGAGGGATTCTGTTATCTTTTGGTTGCCATGGTGATCTTCAGTTAACTTAATCATTCACTATGGGATCTTTCATGCTGCTGTCTCAGGAACTTTCTAGGTGCTGGAACACTTTGGGCTTGGAGCACATCCTCCTTTGGGTGCGATGCAGCCAATTCCCTGGAAGTCTTTCCATCTCTCTGGAGCATCCCCTAGATTGAGGCAGAGGTCACTTTGCCTGGGAAAATCCAGCCATTTCTATGCCTTTGTATAAATGGATCATGTTTCTTCTTATCTATTCTGACTACCCATGGTCCCCACCCCACTGGTTTATCCTAGCAAAGCACTCCAGAGCTCAGGCTTTTGGAATCCTAAGCCCAGAGAAAGGATGTCTTCAACTGCTTTCTGCTTTCTATCTGGAATCCTAACCTTCTCTATGACAAGGGAGGACAAAGAGACCCACCTGCTTGTCACAGTACAAAAAAAAAAAAAAAAGTGTGCAAAGAGAACTAAAATAAATTTCCATAGCAATAAATATTCTTCACATACTTTCAGCTCTGAGTTGCTTTTGAAAAACTCTAGGGAGAAAAATTTAGTCCCCCATCACTGCTGCTCTTATGCCTCCAATCCCTACATAAGCCCAGAGTTTCCTCTCTGCTCTGGAGACACTGTCAGACTTTGCCTGAAGCGGAATCTCATGGTTAATTTGCAGTGGTTCTGACATTGCTCTCCGTCTCTCTATTCAGGTATTGGCTATTGTGCGAACACAACTGTATAGTGCATCCATGTAGTAATGTCATAAAAATTTGAATATTTAGTCAATTAGGCCATTTAGTATTAGGTCATTTTTTTAAAAATCTCTAAAATAATTTGTTTACTAAATGATATTCTTTCAGCGCCTGTATCTTGATAATGATATCATGTCTCCTGTTTGTTTCATACAGACATAATTATGCACAATGTCCTGTGTTGTCCGGGAGGCTTAGAGGAAGAGGGCGAAGTGAGATGTGTCTCGGGGGTTTAAGCTAACACATGCCTCAGGGGAAAAACTGGAAGAATAAAACAGAAGCAAACAGAAATGTTCTAGCTGGGAATCTCCAAGGACAGTAAACTGTGTGTATTCTGTATATGCATACATACACACACAGCCATAATCCCATAACCAGACTCATTTTTGTACTTTAGGATTGTAAATACACACGCTTTCTCAGTATTTACATTTGAACAAATGTATTGAATGAATAGTGTCCAAGGATATATTTGAAGAAAGAAAGTGTTCTCATAACACATTACCAATTTGGAAGCTGTTTTTCAGACAGCCGAACTGTCTGGAACACAGCTAAGAACTGAGAAGAAAACAAAACAGATGTCTCAGGACACTTCCACACTGGGCACTTTCTTTGGAAAAGCATCATATTAGTCTGTTTATCCTTATGTTATACCCAGTTTAAGTCAACCAGATTTCTTTTTTCTTTTGGTTTCTGTGATGAAAGGCCTTGAATTTTGGAGCCAGAAGGGCTTGGGCTTGAATTCAAGTAAATTAACTCTTCTGAGGTTCATTTGCTTAATCTGTAGAACAGAAATGATTACATTTCACCATAAGGTTGCATTATGAGAATTAAAGAAGCTAACATATGAAAAGAATCTCACGGAACTTCATACGAAGAAAGTGTTCTTCAGTAGTGATTTGTTTTTTTTCTCCTCTCCCAACCCACAGCAGATTAGAAGCAGAGAATAGGAGGCTCCTCAGGGAGACCAACCAGCATAAGAAAGAACAGCTCTAGGCCAACCATTACAGTTATCAAAGTGGACACAGCCACTGAGAAACAGCACGATCTTTACGAGTTCCTGAGCCCACAAATGGGTCCTTGTAATCAAGAAAGGGAGAAACTGTACTCTGTATTTCGCATACTGAGACATGCCATAGACTTTAGAAATGCTTCTCTCCAAAATAAGGTAAAAAGAAAATGTTACTAGTTAGAAATAAAACTGTGCTCAGGATGGAAGAAAGCTGAAGTGCTTACATGACAAAAAACAGATAGATGTGAAAGGCAAGGGTTAAAAGACATGGACTAGGGCTTGCAAGCTTTTTCAATCAAGGGCCAGGTAATAAATATTTAAGGGCTTTGTGGGTCACATAAGGTCTCTGTCATTCTTTGTGTGTCAGTGTGTTCTTATTTGTTTGTTTGTTTAACCATGCTTTTAAAATGCAAGTAGCATTCTTAATCTCATATGCTATACAAAAGCAAGCCACAGATGGACTTTGGCCCATAGGTCATAGTTCGTGACATTGACCAAAGGTGTATTGAACAAGACTACAGAGTCACATACCTTTACATGTTACACGAATTAATGGGGAAGCTGTTTAAGCTGGCATTTCAGTCATCACAGTAGAAATGAAACTACACTCGCTGTCCATTTAAATATACACGGTTATTGAGGTTTCCTCATGCAGAGTTGCCTTTACTTATAAACTAGAATTTTAACCAACCACAGTGATAAATGTTGAACAGCAAAGGATTATCACATAATAAGAACTAGTATTTATTGAGAAGTCACTATGTACCAGGCACAATATATATTATATATGATATAAATAGATAATATAGGATTATTATAAAAGGTTATAATAGATACTATATTATATTATAGCTATTATGGACCATGTATATGATATAATATAGGACTATTATAAAAGGTTATAATAGATATCATATCATATTTTATTATATTATAGCTATTATGGACCATGTATATATATTATATATTATGTAATAGTTATTGTACTATATATGTAACAGTCACTATGAACTACATTATGTACCTCTAACCCCAAGTTCATGTGATGAAGCCCTAACACCCAATATAACTATATTTGGATATAAGAGCTTTAAGAAGGTAATTATGGTAAAATATGGTCACAACAGGGGGGCCCCAATCCATTAGGACTGATATCCTCGTAGGAAGAACAGGAGACACCAGGCGTGTATATGTGCACTTGGTTGCAAGTCAAGAAGAAAGACCTTCAACAAAAGGCAACTCTACTGGCGCCTCGATCTTTGACTTCCAGCCTCCAGACTGTGCGAAAATACACTTCTGTTGTTTTAGCCACTCGGTCTGTGGTATTCTGTATGGCACCCCAAGTAGAATAATAGAGTACTGCACAATTCCTAAAATATCCTCTTTTAACGTTTTTATTTTCTTTGTTAGTTTGCTATCATTTGCTATAGGGTGTGGGCACTCTCCAGAGTCTGACGGGGAGAGACAGGGACAAAGTGAGAAAGCACATTCCATGGGGGATGGCCATGCTGCAATACCGTCTCTTCTACTCTCCTCTTGGGATTTTGAGCACACACTCACACACCTGAAGTGTTTTTTCAAGTCACCATGTCTGGCAGTTGAACCTCTCAGTTGGTCATGTGGGATCCAGCTATCTTAACCTGTCACCTGATGGCCCAATTCCTAAAATGTCCTTGTAAGGAAGATAGTGTTATTAGCTAGGAGGAAAAATGTAGGGGCAGAGAAATCTTATCTATTAGTAAGTGGCAGAGCAATCTGACCCAGGAATTACGCGTTTAACCTATAGCACACTGTCCTTTGCCCACGGTGAGGAGATTATGTTGACATCCTCATGTTTTTAACATTAAAGATGGCTTCCTGTTTGATTAAACAGGTCCCATAGGAACAGCTAAGGTACAATAGTGGCCTATTGCTTGATGGGGTGGATGTTGGAATAGGGTCATGGGAAGAAATATGAATCTATTTTATTTTTCTCCTTATGTCTTATATATAAAATACCTATGCACTTGTAATATATACCCTGGCAACTTTGTATAGACATTTTTCTATAAACTACTTTTTGGAAAATGTAATGTGTATGGAGGAAAAATGAATTTTTCCAGAATAAACTAACCTTCCAGAACTTTGTAGATGTGATGAGGATAAAACAGACACACCCATGAGAGTTGGCCTTTATTTGGCAGTCCTTTCTCACCCTCTTCCCTCTCTCCTCTGTTGCTCTTGATCTCTGAACTTAGAATCCAGCTTTGGCTAATCCTCAGCTGCGTTACACTAGAGAAATGTTCAGGCTCAGACTTCAACATTAATCCTGTACTGAATTAAATTCTAACTGATTACCCAGTTGAAGATCGCTGCAGCGATGGGAAAGCTGTGGCTGACACAGGCAGGGAATTGTCACTGTGGGAGGAAACCCACATTGCCAACCTCGGTGTGACATGGTCTGCAGTTTAATCATTAAAAACGCATCCTACGTGGTCTTGCATGGGCTCATCTGAATGTTCTGGATACACAGTGTCAAAAAAGGGTGCCCCAGGAGAGAATGAGTAAAGGGCCGCACAGAAGCACAGAAAATCAGTTCTCTTTGAATCAGTATTGGGTAGTGACATTCATTTCATTGCATCCTCAAAAGCTTGGAAGCCTGTAATTTTAGTGGTGTGGAAATGACCTAGAAATTTGTCTAAGCAGACATTTTTTATACCCTTTCTATAAAATATGCATTCATTTCTATTATAAATACAGAGTTGGGTCATGGAAGAAATAGATCCTGAAGCATAGATAGATATTAGAAGTAATCATTTATTAGAAAGGAGTTTTGTTATTTTCTGAGAAGCATTTAGAACATAAGCCTCACTGACTAGCCAACTGCTTTTTTCCCTCTCACTCTTACTGTGATTGACGTTTGTAAGTGTTACATCTTTAACTGGTATACTTCATTTGATGCCAAATAATTGAAACTGTGCAAATGTGGGCAGGGACCAGAGTAGCCTATGCTGTTGCTAATATTAAAATGGCAGCTAATATGTTTTTTCATTCAACCACCAATGTTCACAGAGTGACAAAAATATGCCCAATCCTGTTCTAGGGGCTTAGGCTACGTCAGTGAATAAAAGAGATCTCCATCCTTGTGAGCTTAAATTCACAGGTAGGAGGTACACAATATGTAATGAAAATTGCAGGCAAGTGAGTCATATTGTATGAGAAGTTTTGGAAGATGCATCTAGACAACTGAAAATGTCCCAAGGCAGAGCTTAGTGTTTGAAGGGAACTAAAATGGCTGGTCTGAGGCTGGAATGCTCCGAGGAGCTGTGAGAGGCAGGAAATGAAGTAGGATATCGGACAGGGTGAGTGGGACACAGTAGGCAGGCATTGTCGGGTGGGAGGTGGTGAGGGATCGGATTTGATTAATACAGTTTGGGAAGAAAGCTACTGATGGGGGTTCATGACAAAATGATATAATTTATTTTTTTAAAGAATTATTTAATTTTATTTATCATTATTAGCATTTTTTAATGTCGCTCTAGGGCACACCTCCTCAGCAGAGAGAGACTGAATGAGAGAGAGGAAAGTGAGAAAATAAGCCACCAGGTCTGGGACTCAAACCACAATCGGTCATGTGAAGGTCCACTGCTTTAACCATCATGTCACCTGCTGGTTCCTGTATCTTACATTTTAACATGATCACACTGGCCTCTTGGTGAGGATAACCAGAAGGACAATGGGGCAAAAGAGGAGAGCACTTAAGGAATTTTCTCTGGTCCAGGTGAATTGATGGATTGGGAAAGAGATAGAAGAGATGGTCCATTCGAAATATACTTTGGAAAGAAGCCAACAGGATTTTTTAATATGTAGAGAAAGGAAGGAAGAAATTATGCCACGATAGTACTGAAACCAGGCTCTCTTCTTCTGTACCAGGTAAACCAGCCATTTTTTTTAAAAATTGCCAGAGGACATAAATGCTCACCAGAGAGAGACGAAGGGACAGAGAAAAAAAGAGGGATAGAGAAAACACCTCCCAGTGGGTCATGGCCGTGTCACAATCCCTTTTACTTTATTTATTTATTTTTTGTGCTGGCAGGATTTGGGACTAAATGTCAATTTATTAGTAATAAAAAATCATCTTCCTTTCAGTTTAGGAAAGGCGTTTGAAGAAAGCAAATCTAATAGTTTTTCTTACCCACATTAATTATGATCACAGATCAGGAAACTACACAGACTCAGAAATGTTTGGGCAGTGCTTCATTACTAAGAAATTTTCAGAGATAGAATTGTTTCTTTAACTCCATAAAGAAATAGATTGAAAAGGTAGGGTAAATGGTAACATTCAGATGTGCCTTTCTTTGAGGTAAATGCAGTTCTGAATTTGAATGCTCATTTTGTATTATTGTATTGGTGGATGGAGTTTGGAGTCTATATTTAAGCTTTCAAGTCCATCTTTTTTTTTTTTTCTTTTTTTTTTGCCACAAGGTACTGGTTCATGTGTTTGCTGGAGAGAGATAGTGAGAGGGACATTTAGAAATCACGGCCCTGGGGGAATGGCTGTGTTGCAATCCCTTCTCTATTTGCCTTCTGAAATTTTGACTATGCACACGTACACTTCCAACATGATTTTCAAGCCGCCAGGTCTGGGACATGAACCATAGTTGGCCACATGAGAGACCAGGGTCTTACCCACTATGCAACTCTATCTTCATTTAACACTAACGCTGTCCAACAACAGATTGACTTAAGTACATGATGCTTTGGAGATTGGAAACTTGTTTGTTTATTGTGTTTGGCTTTAGTGGGGAAAGCGACATAAACTAAACTGGAGGTACATTTGTAAATTATGGAACTCTCAGGCAGGTAGTCTTAATGTCACAAATGCTTGCAGGTCACTAAAGGGTTTTAAGCAAGGGAATAACAAGGAAGAACTGTTTCAGAACAATCCCTCCACTGAAATAAACGATTAAATATTTATATCCACCTTTACTTTTCTACTTTCCAACTCTCTTGTAAGTGACCTCCTAGTTTCTGAAGGAGCAAAGTTATCCACATTGCCTAGTAGAAGTTTGGGTTGCTGTGTCAGAAATACAAGATAAAATGAAAGTTGGTGCTTTTCTTCTAAAATAGGCTTCTGAAGCTCATCCCCCAACCCCAATTAATACTACTGAAAAATAAAACAATTTCTTTTCTAAAAGGCACATTCTATTGAAAGCCATTAAGATTCCTGAGAATTGGCAGCAGAATCTGAGTGAACAAAGAATAAAGTTTATTCAATACTTCAATGAAAGCAGGAGCAGGAACCCACAGTAAGTCGCCGTGGTGGACAGTAAGTGTCACGAGGGAGGACTTGGCTATATTGTTGTCTGGGGAAAGGGGAGACAGGGAGGGTTCTGACAGTGGGAATGTGGTGGCTGTAGGGGTGGAAATACGATGGGGAGGCTGGGTATGCAATTGGCCAAGTGTAGGTTGATAGAGTTGTGGAACATTAAGTACAGTTGGTCTCCGGCTCCAGAAAGTCAAGACGAAGCCTTCAGGTTAACCCGGATTGACCAGGTATCATAATTCACCCATGTTGAGAAGCCATCAATGTTTCTGTTCTCATTGCTGTCTGGGAGGGACATCATTTGCATGGCAATGGCCTGGATCTATCCATCTGTAGATCTTCAGAGTGAAAATTTGCTATCTGCATTTCACTATCTGGACTTTCAGTAGGTTCAAATATACATAGGCCATTCAGCATAGAGTACGGAGTCCCGAGGGATCAGTGCTGATGTGGAAGGGAACACCCTCACTCCTCAGCACCTGCTCATAACCACTTTGCTCCCTTTGGACTACAGAGTTGAAGAGAAGGCTGGAGAGAAGAGGGTAATGGAAGTCTGGATAAGTGGAAGTCTGAATGGAAGCAGTGAGAATGCCGGACTCATTTTCAGAAAAGAAAAGTTTCAGGTTTGTGGTTTACTGATTTTAAGAATTTTTATCTTGAAGATGAAAAAATGCAAGCTATTTCCCCTGCTATCTATATAGTATGAAATAGCTTTTTCATTCGCAGGGGAATTAAAAAAAATTAGTCTAAGCAAAATATAATTAAAAAGATAAACATTCTTCCTTCTTAATCATATGATGCATGCAGAAACCTAATAGAAAATATTTTGCACTCTTTGCTATTCTCTGTAGTCTTATCTATGTCACCGTTACCGGTTCCCACCCCTCCCTCTGAGACCCATTAGAGCAGATAATTATGAGTCGGCTAGATACAGGCAAGAGTCAAATTAAGCACTGATGTAACCAGTGAGAGCCACACTAATTCCTTCCCACTCAGCAGTTGATTCTCTGATAGGCTCTTTATTAGGCTGGTGGTTGGACAAGTTTTAGAGATGCAGTCACAATTCATTGCTGGGAACCCAGGAAACTACTTAGCCTAAGAAGAGATCAACAATATCTTCTTCTTTTCCTTTCTTCTTTCCCTTCTTCTGTCTTGGGAATGTGGTATTGTATAAGAATCATTGGCTTTCAGATTTCAGGTTTAATTTCTGAGAAATTCCAAATAACTCACAGCTGACACTATTTAACATCTCGCATAGCTTGGACATCAACATACGATTTCTGTTCACTTGACAGCGGCTTGGCTACATTCACAATAGCTGCCTCATGTAAAACATAGTTCTCTTCCCATTTGTGTTAAGTATACAGAAAGTTCTCTCAGGTGTTTTTTTTCCTTCTACTGCAATAGTTGGAAAAAGCATGCATAAGACTTCTAGAAATATACCCATGTTTCCTGCCAGACCATGTTTGCTGCAAGGTTTCCATTAGTAGGTTGGTTGAGAAAAGAAGGACAGTTACTGAAAACATGGAAACAAGAAGAATTTAACTTACATTAGCATATTTTTCCTAACTTTTTGGCCAGGTGAATCTAATATTTTTATTAACAGTTTACAACATATATAGTTTTTATTCACTTCACTTAATAACAAGTATTATGAAGTGTAAAAAATGACCTGAATACCCAATAATAGACAACTGTTGAAAAAATTATGGTACACCAACTTAGGAGACTACTTTGCAATTATTAAATGGTAACGTGAAGTTATACAGAAATATAAAAAAAGCTATGATACTGGAAAAGGAAGCAGAATAAAAAATTATGCTGTGATTGCAAGTATTAAAATGATAAAAACATATTCTTTTCGTAAAAGAGAAATTGTCCATTATGATGGCAGAATAATTATATTTTTTATTTAAAATGTTTTCATTCGTAAGCCTTCTTAAATTATGTACTAATAACACATCAGTTATGTTAATATCCCTACCAAAATGCATGAACTTAATTTCATTGTGAGGATACCTTAGATACACACAAAGTAAGGACTCTTCTGCAGCATGACTGGCCTGCGTGCATCCCTATCAAAGCCATGATGAAAAACTTAGCCTATTGTTGATAACAAACCATTCAAATAGAAAGTAATTCAATAAATAATCAGACATTTTAATTGTAGAGTAAAATTCAATTTCCAAATATAATATATAAATGTTAAATAATTCAATTTAAACGAGGGCTTTATCAATGATTTTTATTTCAAAACTTGTATTTTAAATTTTATTACATTTTTTATTTTGCCCCCATGATATTTTATAAGCAAAATTTCTTGAAGAGAATTAAGCTGCTCTGTGTAGTCACATTTGTCAGAAAGTTTAATGATCTTTGATGTCTCTGTCACTATCCCAGGAAAAGGCATCATAGTGGTATGACGATGACAAATAATTGGTTTGACTGTTTTCTTCTTGGCAAAGTGACACTAAATTTGTAATACATTAACCATAACAATGGTAAAACAGTGTTCTTCTTTTTTAATTAAAGGAAATTTAACATGTTCATGTAACTTGATGAAAAAAACCTATTTGCAGTTTAGATTAAAAAAAAAAAAGCAAGAACAGTAGGGTAAGCCAGTGGCATGGTGGTTAAAGCAAGTGGATCCAGTATGGCAACTGCATGGTTCAAGATCCGGACCTGACAACTTGAGAAACATGCCAGGTGCATATGCATGCATGCCCAAAATCTTGCGAGGAGAATAGAGGAGAGGGGATTGTGACGTGGCCATCCTCCTGGGGTGGGGGTGATTTCTCATTTTCTCTCTCTCAGCCTTTCTAGGGCAAACGTTCATGCCATATATTAAATTAAAAAAATAATAAAAAAAGGGCAGTGACATCAAAAACAAAGGAGGTATGCTCTACTATCATTATTATTACATGGAGGCAAAAGAGAATAAGGCTCATACTGTTTCTCTTCTTGGAGCAACATATTCTGTTTAAACTGAGATTGGAATCAAAGTTTTAATTCTTTATTTTGTCATACAGTAAATAATGTAGCTGTCATTTTCATTATGCATGTAACACCTGAACTTTAACCTATTTCAACTCTAATAGTAAACGTAATGTATTGGAATTAGATTTTAATAAAAATGGGACTTTGCTGTAATGGCTCTATTTTTAGGTGAACTGTAACTAAGACATAGAATTAGATTTTAATAAAAATGGGACTTCGCTGTAATGGATATATTTTTAGGTGAACTGTAACTAAGACAAATTCCATTCCAGAACCTTACTTAAAAATTATTTATGGGCTAGCCTCATAGCCAGATCCTGCATTGCTGGCCAGGGTTTGAGTCTTGGCCCAGAAGCTTAAAAAAACATGCCAGGATTGGGACCAACAGTTGGTGTAGTGGCTATGTTGCTGGACTCACATGTAGTTGACGGCGGTTTGAGTCCCGGACCTGGTTGCTTAAACTCATGCCCGGCACGCGTGTGTGCATGACCCAGATCCTGAAAGAAGAATAGGGAAGAGGAGATTGCGGTGTGGCCATCCCCCCGGGTGCGCGTGTGTGCATGACCCAAATCCTGAAAGAAGAATAGGGAAGAGGGGATTGCGGTGTGGCCATCCCCCCGGGGGGGTGATTTCTCAGTTTCTGTCTCTCTGTCTCTGTCTGTCTGTCCGGTGAGCCCATGAGCCCTATGGCAAAAAACCTCTCCAAAAACAAACAAACAAACAAAATGTCAGAATCACATGCGTGTGCCAGGATTTTGATAGAATGCAGGATTGGAGGTAAAAAGATTGTAGCAGTACTGGATCAAGTTGGGGGAATGACTTCACTATCTCTCTGTCTCTGTCTCTTTCTCAGGTATGCACTCCTTGGCATGAAAAAAATGCTGAAAGACAGTTTGTTGTTTTGTTTTGCTCTTCTGATTAGCTGTAATTGCAGAAAAGGAGTCTTCATGGCCCACAGTGACAATTGTTAAAGCTGTGATTGTTTCTCCAGTTGTAATGACTGGTTTAATTTAAAACCACACCCTCTTCTCAGATCATCTTGAGCCCCACAACTCAGAATTGCTGCTTAGAGTTAGAAGTGGGCCATAGTACAGAGTGGAGATAATTTGGTCTCCACAGGAATTTAGATTCTGATTTGGGGCTCACTGTGTTCTAATCAACACAACTAATGAACTCTATGCTCTGTCGGTTCATCTATTAGAAGACTCAGACTGTCCTCAGAGCCAGTCAAATGCTTTAATTGGTAATCTAGTTTGTCTTCCTGTTGTTCATGCTTTACCACCAAAAATAGTGTCTATTCATGTCCATATTTAAAAGGCTATTTGATTCTGTAAGTATGCCTTCATTTGCCTGCTTAAGAAAACGGACTCCACAAAATCAAGTCACATTGACCTTCTTTAATACATAGTATGCAGGATAAAACTTACCATGGTCTTCTCTTTAGTGACACATTTTTATATATAAATGTGTATTTCTTCGGGGTGGTATGGAGGAGTTTATTATTATTTACCTATACACATAATTCTGTATTTTAAAAAATGAAAATTTTGAGAAGTTTTTGCTATAGAGTGTGTGCGCTCACCAGAAAGACAGAGAGAGACAGAGAGATGGAAAGTGAGAAATTACCCCCCTGGGCGGGGGGATGGCCATGATGCAATCCCTTCTCCTCCATTCTCCTCTTGGGATCTTGGGCACGCACACACATGCCTGGCGTGAGTTTAAGCCACTGGATCTGGGACTTGAACCACAGTAGACTACATGGGAATCCAGCAATATAGCCATTACACCAACTGCTGGTTCGTAAAACATTAAATTTTGATTAGATGTCTTGCTTGGAAGTTTTTACTATTCTAATCAATAACTATTAAGGAATTTTGTATCAAGAAGTGTACCAGATATGGAAAAATAGCAAATGTAGAAATGGAAAAAAAGACTGTGGAAGAAAAGTGAATAACTTTATACTCAATGTACTTATTATATTGATTTATCTTACTTTTAGAACTGTAAAACCTGAACTGTTGACACTAAGACACCACAATAGATAAACATTATCAGTTGGTTTTAACAGTTAGCACTTGGAAATAAAATGCTGAAGCCTCTTTCTCTCTCTTCATTTGTACAGGCCGCTCTAGGAGATGGTTGCAACTCCAGGAGAGTACAAAATAGTCTTTTCCCAGACATGAGCATTCTTACAGGAAGGTCTGGCTCGTGGACTTACATCAATATGCTTTTCCAGAGGCACCAGAATTATGCAGGTAGAGATAATAGAAGATAAATTATGTTGGTAGAGATAAATAGAAATTGTGGGCTGGTTGGGAATACAAATAGAGGTATAGCAGATTTCAAAATAGAAATGGAAGTTTTTGCTGTCTGGTCTTAACTGAGAGATTGTTACAAGCAAAAAGACAAATCTGTGGTCTGCAAGTTTTCACATACCAAGGTAAATAATTAGAAACTATCTTTGTAATGAGACCAGAAGTGGTTTTGCATTAGTGAATATGCAATGGACTACAATGAAAATAAAATGGAAAAATAATGCAAATATTTTGCAAAGTAAAAGGGTAAATACTATAAATGATACAATATTTGATGGAGTCAATGAAGGTGATATGAAAGAAGAGTTAAGGTCTCAGCAAATTCAATGACAAATGAAGGCTTATCAGTCCAGACCAGCTAATAGCTTAATAAGAAAAAAAAAGAAAAAAGAAACAGAATTAAGGAATAAAATCTCACCAAAATAGAATGATTTTATCATTAAACACTCAAGGGATAGCATGTGAAAACTGATGAAATCTCATACTTCTTTACAGAAAAAAAATTAGAAATGTTTTAGTTTTCTTTTACATAAAAATTAAGAAATTCTATATATCTGTATTATCAGGAAAAATACGTCAAATTCACCATCATTCAATTAATGTTATCAGAACTAGTTTGCAATTCTAAATTTACTTTTATTAAATATAAAATGAAAATATTTTATAATTTACATTTTATTGATAAGGTCTCGGTAAAGACTTCCCTACAAAGTGCCCCAATATTTGCTATGTTATCTCAGTCTCGGTGCTGTGGATTTACTTTAAATGACTTTTATCAAGAAGCAGTGATCAATGGCTTCTTTATCTACATGTGAACAGCTTTATCTTCCTTCTAGTTTTGAGGTTCACCTAAGAAGCAATCCATCTCCATTTTGGATCAACAATTTGCAGGCTTGTTTGTACTACTTCTTTTTTTTTTTTTTTTGGAGAGGTTTTTGCTATATGGCGTGTGCGCTCGCCAGACAGACAGAGAGAGACAGAGAGACAGAAAGCAGGAAATCACCCCCCAGGGAGGATGGCCACGCCGCAATCCCTTCTCCTCCATTCTCCTCTTGGGATCTTGGGCACGCATGCACATGGGCCCGGCGTGAGTTTAAAGCCACCGGGTCCGGGACTCGAGCCGCGGTTGACTACGTGGGAATCCAGCGACATAGCCATTATGCTAACTGCTGGTCCCTGGCTTGTCTGTACTTCTCATCATTAAATTCATCTCACAGGATCATACGAATTTTTGTGGTTAGTATTCTCTAAAACAAAAGCATGTTAAAAATTAAAATCCCAGGACCAGCAGTTGGTGTAATGGCTATGTTATTGGACTCCCATGTAGTCGACCGTGGTTTGAGTCCCGGACCCAGTGGCTTAAACTCCCACTGGGTGCATGTACATGCGTGCCCAAGATCCCAAGAGGGGATTGCGGCATGACCATCCCCCCTGGGGGGCGGATTTTTCACTTTCTGTCTCTCTGTCTCTCTGTGTCTTTCTGGCGAGAGCACGTGCCCTATGGCAAAAACCTCTCCCCCTCCTCAAAAAAAATTAAAATCCCTAAGATATTAGTTTTCTCCATTTCTCACACCTATCTCTGTGTTTCGTTGCATCTGCTGCAAAAGAAATTAGCACAAACCCAATCACTTAAAACAGTATATATTTATTACCTTATAGTCTACATGTGGCAGGAGTTTGGGCATGGCTTGTCTGGGACCTCTGCTCAGACATCGGTGCTGACCAGGTGGCCTTGTCATCTGAAAATGTAACTGGTAAAGAATTTGATCCCCAGCTCTTCAGGTGACTGGCAGACTTGTTTGTCTTTAGGTTGTAGCTCACTGGCTGAGTAGGTCTAGAAACCACATGCAGTTCTTTGCTTGTGAGCTTTCCTAACACACCCTACATCCCCAACCCCATACTGCTAACCTGCTAAGATGGAGTCACATAGAACATAATATAATCAAAGAAGTGGCAGCTGTCTGTGTTGCCATGTTCTGTCTGTTAGAAACAAGTCCCGGTGGTGCCCACACTCAGTGAGAGGGATTATATGGAGGGTGAACACCAGGAGATGGAAACCAGTGTGTGGAGGTCACAGTCTCTCACCATCAAAACCAAAGATATCTGAATCTAAAGTTAAAGTCCAAAATGATGTAAAATGAATTGGTTCCTTGTTTTTTTTTTTGTTGTTCTTGTTGTTGTTTACATTTCTGGATATGGAGAACAATGAAATGATATTTACTAGAAATAAGGATGTATCATATTTAGATTTTAAAACATTCTTTGTAGGCCATTAGAATTTTTAAAAATCCTACTTAAACTTCTTAAAGACTTTGGATGTATTTAGTAGCATCATAAACCTACAGAACGTCACTTTTTTTTAAATATTGAAACAATCCTTTTTTTTGTTTTTAAATCTTCAAATAATTCTAAACTAAAAGAAATGCAGATGAACATTTTGTAAAAATCATTGACATTATTTCTGTCCCTTAGGTGCTGATAATGTCCTTAAAATATAAAATTTAAGTTATGGATCTCATTAAATTTATCTTAAAGTAGCAAGTGAATAGTATATACAGTCACAGGGACGAAGAAAGGTTAGTTAGTACATTATCTTGCGATTGAAACTTGATGAAGAGGATTCTGAATTATATATTCATTCTGAATTGCTTGATCAAAGCAAGAACTCCAGTGAAATGCTGCCATGCATTAGGATGAAGCCAGTTGGCTATTATGGACACCACCCCTTCTGATTCACAATAGATGCCACTTCTAAGCTGGAATACATACCTGATATCGTGGCTGATAAATCTCTATGGTGATGGCAAGGAAATGAGGAATACTTGTTTGGAGTGAAAAGTAATTTACAAGTGCTTGTTTGTTGCTGTGACTTAATAGGAAATACTATAAAAATTCACCTTTTAAAATCAATTTTATGTATATAATTATACATACATATATATATATATATATATATATATATAATATAGACTTTACCTATAAATTCCTCTTCATGTTAGG